>NC_083243.1:10154965-10454965 GCF_032191835.1 Heteronotia binoei | reverse complement strand
AGCAGGCTCAGGGAGGCTTACATGACATAAATACATCATTACAACAGTACAGCAATAAAATACCCAATTTCATAACAATCAAATATACAATTACATTTAAAACAGCATTTAAACTAATTACTTAAAACCACAGTATGATATGGTACTACAGTCTAAATATATGCGTATAAACATAGTTTTCATGGCGATGATACAACGGTTCCACATTAAAAGGCCAGCTGGAAGAGGATGGTCTTGCAGGCCCCGCGGAACTGACTGAGTCTCCGCAAGGCCCCCACCTCTTCTGGTAGCTGCTTCCACCAGTGGGGTGCTGTAATCGAGACCTCCTTTGGCCCAGGGATTGTCAGCAGATTTTGTGAGCTAGATCTCAGTACTCTTTGGGGAACGTATCTCTCTGGAGAACATGGGTAGAGACAGTCCCTAAGGTAGGCAGGTCCTCGGCCGTATAAGAGTCCGTGTGCTTACCCGCTGCACCAAACTGGGCTGGGGCCAAAAGCTAAAATGAAATATGAAATAATTGTACATAAAATGCATATATTTATTACAAAGACGTTAAAATCATATTGGGGCCCAGCACAAGCCTCCTATTATAGTAACAAATTACAAATGTCCAAGAGAAAACAGTAGTGACCTAAAGCATTTAGACCCAATTCAGCCTTCTTCAGAGGGGTCACTGGGGCAGACTAGATGACCCTAGAGATCCCTTCCAGCTCTGCGATGCTATCATTTTAAGGCTGCCAGTTTGGTGTAGTGGTGAAGTGTGCGGACTATTATCTGGGAGAACCAGGTTTGATTCCCCACTTCTCCGCTTGCAGCTGCTGGAATGGCCTTGCGTCAGCCATAGCTCTCTCACAGTTGTCCTTGAAAGGGCAGCTGCTGTGAGAGCCCTCTCCGGCCCCACCCATCTCACAGGGTGTCTGTTGTGGGGGGAGAAGATATAGGAGATTGTAAGCCCCACCCACCTCACAGGATGTCTGTTGTGGGGGAGGAAGGGAAAGGAGATTGTAGGTTGCTCTGAGACTGTTCTTGAAAGGGCAGATGCTGGGAGAGCCCTCTCAGCCCCACCCACCTCACAGGGTGTCTGTTGTGGGGGAGGAAGGGAAAGGAGATTGTAGGTTGCTCTGAGACTGTTCTTGAAAGGGCAGCTGCTGGGAGAGCCCTCTCAGCCCCACCCACCTCACAGGGTGTCTGTTGTGGGGGAGGAAGGGAAAGGAGAATGTAGGCCACTCTGAGACTCTGTCCTTGGAAGGGCAGCTGCTGGGAGAGCCCTCTCAGCCTCACCCACCTCACAGGGTGTCTGTTGTGGGGGAGGAAGGGAAAGGAGATTGTAGACCGCTCTGAGACTCTGTCCTTGGAAGGGCAGCTGCTGGGAGAGCCCTCTCAGCCCCACCCACCTCACAGGGTGTCTGTTGTGGGGGAGGAAGGGAAAGGAGATTGTAGGTTGCTCTGAAACTGTTCTTGAAAGGGCAGCTGCTGTGAGAGCCCTCCCCAGCCCCACCCACCTCACAGGGTGTCTGTTGTGGGGGAGGAAGGGAAAAGAGATTGTAGGCCGCTCTGAGACTCTGTCCTTGAAAGGGCAGCTGCTGTGAGAGCCCTCTCAGCCCCACCCACCTCACAGGGTGTCTGTTGTCGGGGGAGGAAGGGAAAGGAGTTTGTGAGTCGCTCTGAGACTCTGTCTTTGGAAGGGCAGCTGCTGGGAGAGCCCTCTCAGCCCCACCCACCTCACAGGGTGTCTGTTGTCGGGGGAGGAAAGGAAAGGAGTTTGTGAGCCGCTCTGAGACTCTTCGGAGTGGAAGACGGGATATAAATCTAATATCTTCTTCAACTCTCTGTTGCTATGATTTTAAGGCTGCCATTATAATAAAAAAAATACACAACTGGACAGGTGTGCTGTTAAGGAAGAAAATAATAATATTTCAATAACAATTTTAAAAGTTGTGTCTAATAATTACTTTTTAATGCCGTGTCTAATAATTATTTCAATAGCCAAATTTATTATGGCAAATTTATTGCGCTTCAAAAAATAAAAGAGAGCAAGAAAAAAATATTTCATGGGAGTCATTCCAGGATCTAGCCTGTCAAATGAAGATGCACACAAATTGAATGATACTGCTGTTCTGTGCCTAGATTGAATAAAAAGAAAATACCTTCCAGTGTGGGTCACCTCTGAACGTCTCTTCTCTTGGAAAATCTATGGGGTTACCATGAGGCAGCTGAAACTTGATGGTACTTTCTACCCCCACAAAATATGGGAAGGAAACGAGAGAGAAGAACATGGTTTCAAGTGGAGGGTTTGTGCCTGCTTTATGCAGTGGGGGTGGTCTTACTAGCATGGAGTGCCTTCTCATCTTCCATGTCGCCCTCAAAAATCCAATGCATGGTTATAGGATGGGGGAGACCTGTCTTAGCAGTAGTATGTGCGAAAAGGATCTAGGGGTCTTAGTGGATCATACGCTGAACATGAGTCAACAGTGTGATGCGGTGGCTATAAAGGCAAATGCGATTTTGGCTGTATCAACAGAAGTATAGTGTCCAGATCACGTGATGTGATGGTATCGCTTGACTGTGCTCTGATAGGACCTCACCTGGAGGAGACAGAAGGCAAAAGAAGGGGGCGGCAAAAGAGGAGATAGCTGGACAGCGTTACTGATCTAACAAACGCGAATTTGAGTGGACTTCGGAGGATGGTGGAAGACAGGAGGCCCTGGCGTGACTTGGTCCATAAGAGAAGCCATGTTGGATCAGGCCAGTGGCCCATCCAGTCCAACACTCTGTGTCACACCGTGGCCAAAAAAAAATTATATATATATATATATAATGTGTGTATATATATACACACACACACACACACTGTGGCTAATAGCCACTGATGGACCTCTGCTCCATATTTTTATCCAATCCCCTCTTGAAGCTGACTATGCTTGTAGCCGCCACCACCTCCTGTGGCACTGAATTCCACATGTTAATCACCCTTTGGGTGAAGAAGTACTTCCTTTTATCCATTTTATCCTGACTGCTCAGGTTAAATTTCATCGAATGCCCACGAGTTCTTGTATTGTGAGAAAGGGAGAAAAGTACTTTTTTCTCTACTTTCTCCATCCCTTGCATTATCTTGTAAACCTCTCTCATGTCACCCCGCAGGCGACATTTCTCCAAGCTAAAGAGCTCCAAGCGTTTCAACCTTTCTTCATAGGGAAAGTGTTCCAGCCCTTTAATCATTCTAGTTGCCCTTTTCTGGACTTTCTCCAATGCTATAATATCCTTTTTAAGGTGCGGTGACCAGAACTGCACACAGTGCTCCAAATGAGACCGCACCATCGATTTATACAGGGGCATTATAATACTGGCTGATTTGTTATCAATTCCCTTCCTAATAATTCCCAGCATGGTGTTGGCCTTTTTTATTGCAGTCGCACACTGTCTCGACATTTTCAGTGAGTTATCTACCACGACCCCAAGATCTCTCTCTTGGTCAGTCTCTGCCAGTTCACACCCCATCAACTTGTATTTGCAGCTGGGATTCTTGGCCCCAATGTGCATTACTTTGCACTTGGCCACATTGAACCTCATCTGCCACGTTGACGCCCACTCACCCAGCCTCAACAGATCCCTTTGAAGTGCCTCACAATCCTCTCTGGTTCTCACCACCCTGAACAATTTAGTGTCATCTGCAAACTTGGCCACTTTACTGCTCACTCCCAACTCCAAATCATTAATGAACAAGTTAAAGAGCATGGGACTCAGTACTGAGCCCTGCGGCACCCCACTCCTTACCGTCCTCCACTGCGAAGACTGCCCATTTATACTCACTCTCTGCTTCCTACTAATCAGCCAGTTTTTGATCCATGGGGTCGCAAAGAGTCGGACTCGATTGTGCGACTGAACAACAACAACAGAGAGGCTGAGCAAAGGGGGGGGGGGTAGGCAGGAGAAGCTGGAGGAAAGGGGAGAAGTTTCTAAATTGCCAAAGATAGGAAGAGCTTCTGGAGCACATGGAAAAGCTTCCCTGCAGCAGGATCCAGGGAAGGTTTATTTGCAAGGAAGGTGGGCGGTGGGGGTGGGGGTGGGGGTGGCGTAGAACAAAGCATTAGATTTTGAAAAGAGGAATGCTGCTGTCAGCATTGGTTTTGGGGAGGGGGGGTCAATGTATGAAACTGGTCATTTTAATTCTGCTATCAAGCCGTAGGATTGTCAAGTCTGCAATGACAAATTTCTGGACAGTTCGGGGCAGGGCCTGGGTCTGGGGAGGGAGCTGAGTGGAGCCCACCCTCCAAAGCAGACAAAACTACTCTTTAGGCATCAGTTTTGCTCCAGTATATAACGGGGGGTTTGATGGGCGGGTGGGATAAACGATGTCTTTAAGTACAAGAAAAAAAATGTGTGAAACCGGTAGGGTTGCCAAGTCCAATTTAAGAAATATCTGGGGACTTTGGGGGTGGAGCCAGGATACACTGGGGGCGGAGCCAAGAACAAGGGTGTGACAAGCATAATTGAACTTCAAGGGAGTTCTGGCCATCACATTTAAAGGGACTGCACAAATTTTTAAATGCCTTCCTTCCATAGGAAATAATGAAGGATAGAGGCACCTTCTTTGGGGGCTCATAGAATTGGACCCCCTGGTTCAATCTTTTTGAAACTTGGGAGGTATTTTGGGGAGAGGCACTGGATGCTATACTGAAAATTTGGTGCCTCTATCTCAAAAAACAGCCCCCCCAGAGCCCCTGATACCCGCGGATCAATTCCCCATCATTCCCTATGGGAATCGTTCATGGAGGTGCATGATGGCTCTGGGGGCGGGGCTTCCCCCGCCGGCCAGCTGGCTGGGGGAGGGAGAAGCCTGTAAAACCGGGGGATCCCCCTCTGGGACCTGGGGATTGGGAAGCCTAGAAACCGGAGTTCTGTTGCTTGTGATTTTAGTTCTGTGGGGGGAAGTAAAGAGCCTTCATTTGGTCTCTAAGCGAAAAACATTGCATGCGTATGAGAGGGGAAGGGTAACTCCCATACCTGAATGGGAGCCAACCACAGACCCTGACGCAGGGCCAGTTTGGGGCCAGGGCTGCTAGTGGGTATCCAAGAGGCCCCAACAGAGGAGAGGGAAATTTTTATAAAATGGGTTGCCGAGGCGCAGAGAGTGGGTGTTAATGGAACCCCTCCCCGATGCCCACGAGTCGCGGCACAAGGCCATTCTCCTGTGATGGGCAGAGAGCCAGGCCCCCTGAAATCAGGCTGCACGCATCCAGAAGGCCACGAGGGGCAGGTGGCGCCTGGAAACGCCTCACTATGAGTACTGTGGTCTCAACGACAGGATGTCATGAGCCCTGACGAGGAGGAGCTGGAAGGGTTAGCAGACCTGGAAGAGTTGCCAGGCTGAACAAACAGCAGCTGGCCCATCAATCACTCTCAAGGCACCAGCGTCAGCTGTTATCCAATCCCCTCTTGAAGCTGGCTATGCTTGTAGCAGCCGCCACCTCCTGTGGCAGTGAATTCCACGTGTTGATCACCCTTTGGGTGAAGAAGGACCTCCTTTTATCCGTTCTAACCTGACTGCTCAGCAATTTCATTAAATGTCCAGAAGTTCTCGTATTGTGAGAAAGGAAGAAAGGTACTTCTTTCTCTGCCTTCTCCATCCCATGCATAATCTTGTAAACCTCTATCATGTCACCCCGCAGTCGACGTTTCTCCAAGCTAAAGAGCCCCAAGCGTTTTAACCTTTCTTCGTAGGGAAAGGGTTCCAAACCTTTAATCATTCTAGTTGCCCTTTTCTGCACTTTTTCTAATGCTATATTATCTTTTTTGAGGTGCGGTGACCAGAATTGCACAGTATTTCAAATAAGACCGCACCATCGATTTATACAGGGGCATTATGATACTGGCTGATTTGTTTTCAATTCCCTTCCTAATAATTCCCAGCATGGCGTTGGCCTTTTTTATTGCAGCCGCACACTGTCTTGACATTTTCAGTGAGTTATCTACCACAACCCCAAGATCTCTCTCTTGGTCAGTCTCTGCCAGTTCACACCCCATCAACTTGTATTTATAGCTAGGATTTTTGTCCCCAATGTTACTTTGCACTTGGCCACATTGAACCTCATCTGCCACGTTGGTGCCCACTCACCCAGCCATTAGTGTAATCCTGGGTGTGTCTTGACCAGGGTCAGTGATGTGGCTCCATCTTCTTTAGGTTCCTTTCTGCCTTTTCTGATATATCCTCTCCCTCTTCATCCCAAGTAAGTAAAGGGATCTTTTTGCAATCACAGGAGGCCCAAGAGAAGGGGAAGGAGATGGAAGAGCAGGACCCAGAAGGACCAGGAATTGGCAAGACAGCCAGGAAAGACCCCAGTCCCATCCAGCTGGGGAGTGAGGCTGAATTCTGGGAAGGAGCTGTGCCAGAGATCCTGCATCAGGACCCTGGGGCCTCAGAGGAACATCGCCAGCGTTTCCGGCAGTTCTGCTACCAGGAAGGTGCCGGGCCCCGAGAGGTTTGCAGCCAGCTCCACGAACTTTGCAAACAGTGGCTGGAGCCGGAGAGGCACTCCAAGAAGGAGATCCTGGACCTGGTGATCCTGGAGCAGTTCCTGGCCCTCCTGCCCGAGGACATGCAGAGCTGGGTCAGAGGATGCGGGCCGGAGACCAGTTCCCAGGCGGTGTCCCTGGCCGAAGGTTTCCTCCTGAGTCAGGCAGAGGAGAAGCGGCAGGTGGAGCAGGTAAGGGAGCTTCATACCAGTTCCTTCCAGCTGTGATCTTTGACCTTAGCCTAAGGCCTCTCTGCCCAATATGTATCCCTCCGGGCACTTCACGTGGGTTGATAGAAAATTCCTGCAGAAGCAACTCTGTTGACTGATGCAGTGGTGAAGTTATGGGAATGGGACCAGATCTGTCTCCATAGTCTTTAGCATTCCTCCTCTTACCTGTCTCTCTTACTGCAGTTTCAGATGTGGGGACCATCGGTGAAGGTGGAAGTAAATTACTCTGAGGAGGAAGGGTCTCCTCTGGAGGAAGAGCAGCAGGCCCAGGCGCGTTCCCAAGATGCCCTCTCATGTGGTAAGGGTGCCTTGTGCCCAGATTTGGGAAGCTGTTGGATAGAAGGTTCAGGATAGGAGAAAAAAAGAAATATCTTTGGACACCACACAGAGTGGACTTCTGAGACTTAGTGTCTTGGGATGTAATGGTGAAAGGAGAATTATACAGATCCATGGAGGACAATTGCATTCTCCTAGGGACACAAAAGGATATAAAATGAGACATGTTGGATTAGGCCAGTGTCCCATCCAGTCCAAGTGGCCCAAACCCAGGTACCATCGAGAGGTCCACCAGCAGGGCCAGAGCTCATAAACCTGCTATTGCTCCCCCAAGAACCAAGAATAGAGAATCTTTAGGGTTTGTAGAATCTTTCGGGATCAAGTGCCGTGTTCTACTGGAGAACGTTTCGTTCTCAGCTGCGGAGAACATCCTCAGTGGCGTTGCAGCCGGAGCAGGCGCTCAGACCTTCTTGGCTGCTGTGCATTGAGTGGGGCCAGGGCTGCTGGAGAGCTGCTATTTCTAGGCTGGAGGGGGTGTGATGAAAGGGCAATTAGTTTGTGGATGTGCCCATTGTTTGGTGGGGCTTCCTGGAAGGGTAGTGATAAGGAAACTGGCCGTTGAATGTGACCATAGAAATAGCAGCTCTCCAGCAGCCCTGGCCCCACTCAATGCACAGCAGCCAAGAAGGTCTGAGCGCCTGCTCCGGCTGCAACGCCACTGAGGATGTTCTCCGCAGCTGAGAACGAAACGTCTGGAAGGAAAACTTTCTCCAGTAGAACACGGCACTTGATCCCGAAAGATTCTACAAACCCTAATGGATGTTACCAGCCGTGAAAACCTGAAATCTTTGATAATAGAGAATCTGTTGGGTTTCTATTGCAATTTCACTTCTTGTTGTCATGAGTTAGTTAAATGAATGTATATGCATGCTGATGTTTAGCCAGTGAGAGGTATAGCCAATGAGAATGTTTGCACGTACTTCCCGCTCAGGCTAGGTGTCAAAATGTAAAGTGACCATTGAAGCAAAGCCCTAATTGGCTAATTCATATATTTGGGAGGTGGTCTGGGGGAAACCTTTTGGTCAGTTTTATTGCCCTTTGTGTAAAGCCCTCAGATCTCCACGTAGTTAGAGTTTGGGCTCCATAGAGTCGGGATGTAGCCTAGAAGCTAGATAGGATAATGAATCCTTCTTTTGTTTTCTAGAAATCCCAGTAACCCTTTCCTCATAGTAAAAGTAAACTACTTTATTCTTAAGCTAAAACGTCTGCCTGGCTCGTTTTCTTGTGGTTCTCTCCACACAACTCTGCTAAAGTATCTGTAAATCCTAACAGAATCACTGCCCTGCACAGAGTTGCATCTATACTTAGTTGTTAATAGTCACCTGTGGACCTTTGTCTATATGTTTATCCAGTCCCCTCTTGGAGCTGTCTAGGCTTCATGCAGCAGTGAATTCCACGTGTTAACTAAAACATTCCAATCTCATGCCCTGACCTAGACTTTCCGGGCAAACCAGATCTTGGAAGCTAAGCAGGGTTGACTCTGGCAAGCTCTTGGATGGGAGACCTCCTTGAAATACCAGAAGTGGGAGGGAGGGAGGGGATAGGCTTTATTCATCCACATACACACAGGCCTCGGATTCAGTGGGAGCTCTCAGGAGCACAGCTCCTGAACCTTTCTGAGAGTTCCTCCTGCTAATTCTGAGAGTTCCACCTCCTTGTCCGTCGAATAGTAGGTACAGCTGCATAACAATCCGTAGATGAGCTCCACCACCTATTTTTCTACAAAACGGCCCCTGCATACACAGATATAAATACAGAGGGGGGGTGGTGGAAACCCAAATTAAATGAAATATTCTTATCTCTTGTACCTTCCATAGTGGGTCTCAAGGCAGCTCAAAAAAGAACATAAGAGAAGCCATGTTGGGTCAGGCCAGTGGCCCATCCAATACAACACTCTGTGTCACATAAGAACATAAGAGAAGCCATGTTGGGTCAGGCCAATGGCCCCTCCAGTCCAACACTCTGTGTCACATAAGAACATAAGAGACGCCATGTTGGATCAGGCCAGTGGCCCCTCCAGTCCAATACTCTGTGTCACATAAGAGAAGCCATGTTGGGTCAGGCCAATGGCCCATCCAGTCCAACACTCCGTGTCACATAAGAACATAAGAGAAGCCATGTTGGATCAGGCCAGTGGGATATCCAGTCCAACACTCTGTGTCAGTGGCCAAAAAAAACCCAAGTGCCACCAGGAGGTCTACCAGTGGGGCCAGGACACTAGAAGCCCTCCCACTGTGCCCCCCCAAGCACCAAGAATACAGACCATCACTGCCCCAGACAGAGAGTTCCAACAATACACTGTGGCAAGAAAAGTTGACGTGGCACGCCTGGGAACTTTGGAGTTTGGGCAAGATGTCACAGTGATGTCACATCCTGTTGAAAATCTGCATGTGACATCAGAGCATTAGCAGAAACTCTAGAAGCCCCTTGATATTACCCTTGTGTTTTCACATGTGCTAATGTCATGTCTGGGATTTTGGAGAGATGTGATGGTGATACATCTTTTGACCTCATTTCTTCTCCCAGAAGCCAGGACTCACAGGAGGGCCCAGCCAGTGGGAAAATGGTGCAGCTGGACCTTTTGTCTGATTGAAGAAGAAGAACTGCAGATTTATACCCCGTCCTTTTCCCTGAATCAGACTCAGAGCGGCCTACAATCTCCTTTTCCTTCCTCCTCCACAGTAGACACCCTGTGAGGTGGGTGGGGCTGAGAGGGCTCTCCCAGAAGCTGCCCTTTCAAGGACAGAGTCTCAGAGCGGTCTACAATCTCCTTTCCCTTCCTCCCCCACAACAGACACCCTGTGAGGTGGGTGGGGCTGAGAGGGCTCTCACAGCAGCTGCCCTTTCAAGGACAGAGTCTCAGAGTGGCCTACAATCTCCTTTCCCTTCCTCCCCCACAACAGACACCCTGTGAGGTGGGTGGGGCTGGAGAGGGCTCTCCCAGCAGCTGCCCTTTCAAGGACAACCTCTGCCAGAGCTATGGCTGACCCAAGGCCATTCCAGCAGGTGCAAGTGGAGGAGGGGGGAATCAAACCCGGTTCTCCCAGATAAGTCCACACTACACCAAACTCAATTGAGCAGGAATGTTGAGACAGTTTTGAGCTTTGGGGTTCACAGGATATGTTTCAGGTGTCCCAGAAGTCTGGAATGTGTTGGCAGCGTTTATACTCCCCCCCCCCCCCCCGCACTCCTGAGGCCCATAGGAACCTGGTGCTTCTCTTCCACCTCTCCCTCGGGTTTACTCAGAATCGTTACACATATTGGCAGGGTTTCACAGCCCTGGGAATGAGGTACATGAAGCAGGAGGCACACAAGTAAACCAAATATGAAGTCCGGGCTAACACCCTTTCGTCCAACATTCTGTTCCTCACAGGCAGTGAAGAGACAGGGTTGAGTGATCGTCTTTGTGGAGGAGTGGAAATGGCTGCTGCCCCTACAGACCAGGTAGGGAGATGAGCAGGGCACCACCCGTATTTCCCCTCCTTTCTCAGGGGGCTTTTGCTCCTGCAGTTGCTTCTAAGGTGCCTGAGCAAGAGAACATAAGAACATCAGAGAAGCCATGTTGGATCAGGCCAGTGGCCCATCCAGTCCAACACTCTGTGTCACACATAAGAACATAAGAGAAGCCATGTTGGATCAGGCCAATGGCCCATCCAGTCCAACACTCTGTGTCACATAAGAACATAAGAGAAGCCATGTTGGATCAGGCCAGTGGCCCATCCAGTCCAACCCTCTGTGTCACATAAGAACACAAGAGAAGCCATGTTGGATCAGGCCAATGGCCCATCCAGTCCAACACTCTGTGTCACATAAGAACATAAGAGAAGCCATGTTGGATCAGGCCAGTGGCTCATCCAGTCCAACACTCTGCGTCACATAAGAACATCAAAGAAGCCATGTTGGATCAGGCCAATGGCCCCTCCAGTCCAATACTCTGTGTCACATAAGAACACAAGAGAAGCCATGTTGGATCAGGCCAATGGCCCCTCCAGTCCAACACTCTGTGTCACATAAGAGAAGCCATGTTGGATCAGGCCAATGGCCCATCCAGTCCAACACTCTGTGTCACATAAGAACATAAGAGAAGCCATGTTGGATCAGGCCAGTGGCCCATGCAGTCCAACACTGTGTCACATAAGAACATCAGAGAAGCCATGTTGGATCAGGCCCGTGGCCCATCCAGTCCAACACTCTGCGTCACATAAGAACATCAAAGAAGCCATGTTGGATCAGGCCAATGGCCCCTCCAGTCCAACACTCTGTATCACATAAGAACATAAGAGAAGCCATGTTGGATCAGGCCAATGGCCCCTCCAGTCCAACACTGTGTCACACAGTGGCCAAAAAATTAAAATAAATAAATATATTTATTTATTTATTAGCCACACACACTGTTGCTAATAGCCACTGATGGACCTCTGCTCCATATTCTTATTCAATCCCCTCTTAAAGCTGGCTATGCTTTTAGCCGCCGCCACCTCCTGTGGCAGTGAATTCCACATGTTAATCAACCTGAGCGCCACTCCCTTGACCCCTGCTAAGCTCTCCTTCATCCACCCTCCCAGAATGCCCGTTTCCTGAGCGCAGTCTTGCCTGGCACAATCTCTGATTAGGAAATCTGCTTTTTCCTTTAGTCCCCACCTTCCTTTGAGGACATGGCTGTGTATTTCACCATGGAAGAGTGGGCCCTTCTGGATCCGGGCCAACGAGCTCTCTACCTGGAAGTCATGCTGGACAACTATGGGAACGTGGCCTCCCTGGGTAAGGATCTTTGTGGGATGCCAAAGGTGTGAACTGCTGCCATGGTGATGATGTGTGAATCAAAATCTTGAAGATCAGCATGTCACTGTGTGGCTGGTCCTTGGATTCACCCCCTCTGGACGACTCCAGAAGTTCGTAAGGATAACAAAGTTTTTATTTTGCAATATATTGAAAACATTAGGGTTTGTGGAATCTTTCGGGCTCAAGTGCCGTGTTCTACTGGAGAAAGTTTTCCTTCCAGACGTTTCGTTCTCAGCTGAGAACGAAACGTCTGGAAGGAAAACTTTCTCCAGTAGAACACGGCACTTGAGCCCGAAAGATTCTAACAAAACGTCTGGAAGGAAAACTTTCTCCAGTAGAACACGGCACTTGAGCCCGAAAGATTCTACAAACCCTAATGATGTTACCAGCCGTGAAAACCTGAAATCTTTGATATTGAAAACGTATTCTACTATCAAAATCTAAATATAGTTCATCAATACATTACACATTTTCCCACCCATCCCCCCTCCAGATTGTGACCTCTGCCGGTATACAAAACAAATTGAAAACCTTTTAAAAGTAAAAATTTCCATATATAGAATCTTCACTAAAAGTTATCATTCATTTAACTTTATCTTAACTCCAACATGGCTACTGTTCTTATTCCTTTACTTAATACTTTCTACTTATACATGAATATTACACATTTGAGCAGATAGCCATAATCTATTCTCCTTTGCACTTTAAAAATTCAATTATTACTTGTTAAACATTAAACATAGATTTCGTAGTCATTAAATCATCACTTAAAATTATATGTCTTAATCTTGACTTAACTGACATGGACTTACTATATGAATTCAACTACTTGTGTTTCATTCCTAAAACAATACTTAGTAATCACAGTCCTTTTTCTCTTTTAAAGTTCAGTTAATATTATCAAAAACCACTAGATGGCTCTTCACCTTCCATTGTATCTCCACATAATTTTGGAATTTATTCCAATCTTCTTTAAATTCCTCCCGGTTACAATCTTTTAAGATTCTAGTAAGTTTGTCCATTTCACTCCAATTAAGAACCTTTAAGATCCAGTCCCATTTTTCTGGTATTTTATCTTGCTTCCACATTTGCGCATACTGTGTCCTCGCAGCTGAAAGCAAATACCACAGCAATGTCTTGTCTTGCTTTGGAAAGCTTTCTATTTGTAATCCCACCAGAAAGACATCCGGTGCTCTCTTAATATTATATCCCAAGATTTTCGAAATCTCTTGTTGAATCATTAACCAAAATTGTTTCGCCTTTTCAAAAGTCCACCACATATGGTAGAAAGAACCTTCATGTTTTTTACATTTCCAACACCTATCTGAAGCTTGATTGTTCATTTTTGCTAGTTTTTTAGGTGTCATATACGACCTATACAGCATTTTAAAACGGTTCTCTTTTATATTATAACACGTTGAAATTTTCATAGAGTTCTTCCATAGGTATTCCCAAGTCTCCATTTGTATTTCTTTATTAAAATTTATTGCCCATTTAATCATATGAGGTTTCACAACCTCCTTTTCTGTAGACCATTTCAATAGCAACTTCTAAGTCCTTGAAATCAATTTTTCATTTTCACCCAACAGCATTTTTTTCCATTTCCGTTTTTTCAAATCTTATACCTGTACTTCTAATATCTTTTTCCACCAAGCTTTTAATCTGAAGCCATTGAAATCAATCAAATTTTCCTTACAGTTCTTCAGCCGATTTCATTTCAACTTTACCTCCCTGAAATTTTAGCAGTTGTTCGTATGATAAGTATTTCTCTTCTCGTGGACTTTGGGACAATTTAATAACTTCAGTCGGCACTATCCAAAGTGGTTTTCTCTCATCACCATATTTATTATATTTTTTCCATGTATTCAATAAGTTCCTCCTTATATAATGGTGTGAGAAAAAACCATCCATCTTCTCTTTCCCATAGTACATATATGCATGCCAACCAAAAATATTTCCTTGCCCTTCTAAAGCCAATAATTTTTTATTGATCAAAGTCATCCAGTCCTTAATCCATACCAAACATACTGCATCATGATATAACATTAAATCAGGTAATTGGAAGCCACCTCTTTCCTTTGCATCCGTCAAGATTTTCATCTTAATTCTTGGTTTCTTGCCCGCCCAAATAAATTCTGAGATCTTTCTTTGCCAGCAATTAAATTGTTTCTTATCTCTCACAATTGGAATGGTTTGAAAAAGAAACATAATTCTTGGTACAACATTCATTTTAATAGCAGATATCCTCCCCAACATAGATAAATTCAATTTGTTCCATTTTAGCATATCTTCTTCAATCTTATGCCAAAGTTTTTCATAATTATTCTTATATAAATCAATGTTTCTTATCGTAATTTCTACACCTAAGTACTTTACTTTTGAAACAACTTCACAACCTGTAACATTTTGTAGCTCTTTCTGTCTGCCTGATGACAAGTTCTTAGTAAGGATTTTCGATTTTTCTTTGTTAATATAAAAGCCTGCTAGCTCACCATACTCATTTATTTTCTTTAACAACAAGGGTGTCACTTGCAATGGATTTTCATTAATAAACATCACATCATCCGCAAAGGCCCTGTATTTATATGAAAAACCTTTCAACTTCAAACCCTCAATCTCATTATCATCATCAATTTGAGACAGCAAGACCTCTAGGGTCTTGCAACGGAGCAACGGAGATAGAGGGCAGCCTTGTCTTGTGCCTTTGCTAATCTTCATCTGCTCAATCAAGTCAGCATTCACATAAAGTTCAGCTTGTTGTTCTGTGTATATTGCCTTGATCATCCTTATAAAATCATCTCCTAATTTCATTGTTTCCATCATAGCAAACATAAAGTCCCAATTAAGATTGTCAAAAGCTTTTTCTGCATCAGCAAAAAATAAAACCACCTCTTTTTCTGGATGCTTATCATAATATTCTACAATATCTATTACAGTTCTGGTATTATCTCTTGCCTTCTGGGGAGAAAACCTGCTTGTTCCTCTTAAATAGAAATGTTCAAATGCTGTTTGAGTCATTCTGCTAGAATTCTAGAAAAAATCTTATAATCTTATATGTCTACAGGGTCAATTTTGAAGCCAATAGCTCTGGATCTTAAAACTTTTTTTTAAACAGTCTTAAATTAGTGCCGAAGTGAAAGATAAGAATCTTTGCCTTAACGCTGTTAATCATTAATTATACCATCCAACTCAGTCTTCTGATGTTCTTATAGTCCGTAGGAAGGTGGAACCTTAATGAGTATGTCAACTTAATGACTCCAGAGATACTTTGTAGACGCTGGGATGCAAACTCTCATCGGGGAACCTTCAAAGCCGAAAAAAGACCCCTCCTGGGATCTCTCGCCAGCCAAAGTAAATCCCCTCGAGTGATTTATGCACGTCCTAGACAGTTTCCTTTGCTGGAAAAAAGTAGACAGCAGGCATTAGAGTGCCTTTTATGTCCAAAACAAAGCTCTCGGTCTTTTCCTCCTAAGAGAAACAGGTCAGCTCATTATGCTCCAACTCCGGAAGTCTGGATGACTCCAGGAGTTGAGGTGGCAGAGAAAGCAGCCAACACACCTGGCTGGTCCGGGGGCAACTGCAGCCAATGCTGTGGCCAGCGTGAGAGGCAGGGTGGATGTAAGGGCCTGAAGGCGAGGCAGAGAAAGGCCTTGTATCACTCTTCCTCCTCTTTTCTCTTTCTCTCCCAAAGAAAGCACGGATGTACCAGAGACTGCAGTGGAGACAGACGAAGGGCTGGAGAACTTCTCAAGAGGGTCTCCACAGAATATTTCCTTCCCGAGTGAACTGGTTGCGAGTGAGTATGCATCACCATTAGCTCAAGGGAATGGACAAAGAATAGCCATGGCAGATTTCTGCTTCACTTCTTAGCAACTCTAGGTTGGGTAGAATGATAAAGCCCTCTGGGTAAGGAGAGACGGAGGGAGGCCTTTTGGAGCCTGAGATCTTGGGAATTCTCCTTGGGGCTGAGCTCAGTTGTGGCTCTTTTAGTTCCTGTTACAACTCAGGGGGTCTTACCAATTGCTGCCACCACTCTGGGTTAAGGGTTCCCCTTGAGAAGGCCCAGAGTCCCCTCCCCAGCCCTTCAGGCCTTCTGTAGCTTAGGCCAAATAACAGGCGTGAGGACCAGGCAGAGTGAACAACAACAAAAAGGTTTATTGCAGTGCAGTATAAATTAACAAGGTGCATGAAACAGAAAAAGGGTGAAGGGAAAATAAACAAAAGTCCTAACATGTCTGAACTTACAGTCCCTAAACTACTAACCAGCACTCACCCCTTCCCTTGGATGAGGGAGCTTTTCCCTGCACAAGCTCTTCAGGCACAGCCTACCTCAAGCTCAGCCCTCCAGGGAAAGAATACCCACTTCCTGGGTTTGGCCTTTATATTCTCTTCCCAGGCCCCGCCCCTCTCTGGGCCTGTTTCCCTCCAAACCCCATGCTACCCAATCAGAGGGACAGAGGGGATCCTGGGAGATGTAGGCTTTTCCCAGTAACTCCTAAGCAGGCTTCCCTGGTGCCTGCAGGCCTCGCTAGGCCCAGGATCATGACAGTTCCTTTAGGACAGGGGTGGCCAACGGTAGCTCTCCAGATGTTTTTTTGCCTACAACTTCCATCAGCCCCAGCCAGCATGGCCAATGGCTGGGGCTGATGGGAGTTGTAGGCAAAAAACATCTGGAGAGCTACCGTTGGCCACCCCTGCTTTAGGAGTTACTGCCCTTAAATACTAGATATTCTGAGGAAAGGTGAGGTGTTTACTTAAAAACTGCCATGTGTGAAGCAGGGGAATAGGCAGGCTTGCAAGCTCTTCTCCACCATGGAGGCCTCCCGGAGACCTAGAGCAGGGAAAGAGAGCGCAAGAGCCGATGGAACCACTGGAAGGAGGAACAGAATTAAAGAGGGCTACTTAGGGTTCGCCCTTCATTTCATAGACCTTGTGGGACCTGTATTTACTAACTTTGCTGTCAAGGCAAAGAGAGATGTGTAATGATGCAAACTGTGGTCATTGATTTATATGACACTGTGGAGAAACACCATTTTATTTGTATTGAACTGTGGGGTGGATGGGGAGAGATGACAAAACTTGAGGCAGGCCATGGCCTAGTCTTCTCATTCTCCCGCATCCCCTCCTATCTATAACCAGTAAATCTGAGGACAGCTCCCTAGAGAGAATAATAATAATAATAATAATAATAATAATAATAAGAAGAAGAAGAAGAAGAAGAAGAATGGCAGATTTATACCCCGCCCTTCTCTCTGAATCAGAGACACAGAGCGGCTCACAATCTCCTATATCTTCTCCCCCCACAACAGACACCCTGTGAGGTGGGTGGGGCTGGAGAGGGCTCTCACAGCAGCTGCCCTTTCAAGGACAACTTCTGCCAGAGTTATGGCTGACCCAAGGCCATTCTGTCAGCTGCAAGCGGAGGAGTGGGGAATCAAACCCGGTTCTCCCAGATAAGAGTCCGCGCACTTAACCACTACACCGAACTGATGGACAGGAAGTCCATCAGAGGTTAGATGAGCAATGTCCCAGAATGCTGCAGGAGAGAGTACCAGTTCCTGAGCTTGGACTGCTGTATATATTAATGTTTTTGCATAGGAAAGGCAGTTTAGAGCTTGCCACAGAGAGAGGCAGCAGCACTGCTCCTAGGCCAGAGTGAGTGGGACTCTTTAGCTTGGGGCTCTTTAGCTTGGAGAAACGTCGACTGCGGGGTGACAGGATAGAGGTTTACAAGATAATGCATGGGATGGAGAAAGTAGAGAAAGAGGTACTTTTCTCCCTTTCTCACAATACAGGAACTCGTGGGCATTCGATGAAATTGTTGAGCAGTCGGGTTAAAATGGATAAAAGGAAGTCCTTCTTCACCCAAAGGGTGATTAACACGTGGAATTCACTGCCACAGGAGGTGGCGGCGGCCACAAGCATGGCCACCTTCAAGAGGGGTTTAGATAAAAATATGGAGCAGAGGTCCATCAGTGGCTATTAGCAACAGTGTGTGTGTGTGTGTGTGTGTGTGTGTATATATATATATACACAGTGGCCAAAAAATGTTTGTTAGATAGATAGATAGATAGATAGATAGATAGATAGATAGATAGATAGATAGATAGATAGAGAGTGTTGGACTGGATGGGCCATTGGCCTGATCCAACATGGCTTCTCTTATGTTCTTATGAGTGGCCATTTTGGAGAGTACGAATGACCATCTTATCCAATCAGGGCTTTTATTTTTAGCAGAAACACAGTTCCAACTGGTTTGGCATCAGGGAGAGTGACCTAATATGTAAATGAGTTCCTGCTGGGCTTGTCCTATCAAAAAAGCCCAATGCAAAACCATGGTGACACCAGGGGGTGTGGCCTAATATGCAAATGAACTCCTGCTGGGCTTTTTCTACACAAAAAGCCCTGTATCCAACTGTAACTAAGTAAGGGTGCCTGCCCTGCACCCCATCTAGTAGGGCATGAGCTTAAAGGAGCTAAATAGATTGAGCGTTTTTGCCTGCTTTGATGTATTACTTCTGTTCACGTGTAGCTGTGCAGTTTAAATAAGTGCTCTCTTAAAGGAGTGAGTCGAGTCGAGTACCACATAGTTTCCGCAATGCCACATAGTTTGTACCGCATAGTTTCCGCAATGCTTGGAATGCTTGGAATGCTAAGAGTGGGATAAGGAATCCCTAGGGTGGAGAAAAGTGGCAAAATGTCTAGTTGCCAACTCTTCAGGGGAGCCCCAACGATATATGGGAAGCCTCAGGGTGGATTCCTAGTGACATCAGAGTCCAAGGCAAGGATAGTCGTGGCGGCAAATACCCTGAGGAAATGGAGTGGAGTCAGAATACCAGGAAGGATAGGGCAGACCTGGTGCCGGCCAGCTGACACAGGCCCTGTCTGCCACAGGTACATCTGTGTTTCCTTCTCCCGCTGGTGCCAAAAATGATTCCCTAACCTTTCCTTATGCTGCTTTTATGGGGACTGTTATTCCCAGCTTTTGTTATTTAAAAAATCTTGTTCTAGCATAGTTGTGCTCTAAAGCGCATATATATGTATTTTATTTTTTTGTTGAAAGAAAGTATTAAGAGTTTAAACAAAGATGTGTGTAATACTTGTTCATGTCCAGCGGCCCTCA
The DNA here is from genome assembly GCF_032191835.1 of Heteronotia binoei. Classification (NCBI taxonomy): domain Eukaryota; kingdom Metazoa; phylum Chordata; class Lepidosauria; order Squamata; family Gekkonidae; genus Heteronotia; species Heteronotia binoei. The sequence goes on along the minus strand of NC_083243.1, from coordinate 10,435,981 downwards.
AACATCTGTCGTTTATTCTTTGTGGCTTGTAAGCTTGCCACCCCTGCTCTGTACAATCCCAGAACCAGAAATTTTGTATTTCATTATCGAAAAACCTACATGGGAAGGCAAATGGGAAGGGCAGAGCGACACATCTTTGTCACCTTTTCCCTTAAAGTACATTTTGGGAGTTTGGGGAGCAGAGGGACAGTCAGAAATAGAAAAGGTTCTACTAGAGGACTAGCAAGAGAAAGGTTGTTGTGACCAATGCCTCAGGAGATAAAATGCACAGTCATTAATCAGGAGTTCCTGAAACGGTGTGTGTGTGTGTGTGGGGGGGGGGTGGCTTGGTACTTGTGTGACTAGTGACTGGACCTCCTTCTTTATTCCAGCAGGAGGTGTGGAGGAGTCATTTGGGGAATTTCAGGGATTCTCACTGGAAAAAGTCCAGAATGAACAAGCCGAAGGATACTTCAGGAATAGAGATGGACTACAGAGGCAGGAAGGAAGCGGTATGGAGAAGAAGCATGCTATGTCTTTTCCTCGCCAAGAATGGGGCTTCGATGAAATCCCAGGCCACAACCATCTCCAGTGGACTCATTCAGGAATGAAGCCTTTTCTCTGCTCAAAGAGAGGAATGATGATCTCCAGTGGAAGACAGGGTCATGTATATTTTCCAAACCACATTATAATAAAGGCATGTAAATGCTGTTTTTGCGGAAAGTACTTCCGATACAGAGCACAGCTTCTTCTACACCAAAGAATACACACAGCACAGAAGCTTTTTGAATGCTCAGAGTGTGGAAAGAGATTCAGTCAAAATGGAAGTCTTCAACTGCACGAAAGAACCCACACAGGTGAGAAACCTTTTGAATGCTCAGAGTGTGGAAAGAGATTTAGCCGGAGTGGTGGCCTTCAACAGCATCAAAGAACCCACACAGGGGAGAAACCTTTTGAATGTTCAGAGTGTGGAAAGAGATTCAGTCAGAATGGCAGTCTTCAACTGCACGAAAGAACCCACACAGGGGAGAAACCATTTGAATGCTCAGAGTGTGGAAAGAAATTCAGTAGGAGTGACAATCTTCAAGAACATCAAAGAACCCACACAGGGGAGAAACCTTTTGAATGCTCAGAGTGTGGAAAGAGATTCAGTCAGAATGGCAGTCTTCAACTACACCAAAGAACTCATACAGGGGAGAAACCATTTGAATGCTCAGAATGTGGAAAGAAATTTAGTAGGAGTGACAATTACCAGGAGCATCAAAGAACCCACACAGGGGAGAAACCATGTGAATGTTCAGAGTGTGGCAAGAGATTCAGTAGGAGTGACAATCTTCAAGAGCATCAGAGAACCCATACAGGGGAAAAGCCTTTTGAATGCTCCGAGTGTGGAAAGAGATTCAGTCAGAATGGCACTCTTCAAAAGCATGAAAGAATCCACACAGGGGAGAAACCATTTCAGTGCTTTGAGTGTGGAAAAAGATTTAGTCGGAGTGATGGTCTTCAACAGCATCAAAGAACCCACACAGGGGAAAAACCTTTTGAATGCTCAGAGTGTGGAAAGAGATTCAGTCAGAATGGCACTCTTCAACTGCACCAAAGAACCCACACAGGGGAGAAACCATTTGAATGCTCAGAGTGTGGAAAGAAATTCAGTAGGAGTGACAATCTTCAAGAGCATCAAAGAACCCACACAGGGGAAAAACCTTTTGAATGCTCAGACTGTGGAAAGAGATTCAGTCTGAGTTCCAGTCTTCAAAAGCATCAAAAAACCCACACAGGGGAGAAACCATTTGAATGCTCAGAATGTGGAAAGAGATTCAGTCTGAGTTCCAGTCTTCAAGAGCATCAAAGAACCCATACAGGGGAGAAACCTTTTGAATGCTCAGAGTGTGGAAAGAGATTCAGTAGGAGTGGTGCACTTCAGCAGCATCAACGAACTCACACAGGGGAGAAGCCTTTTGAATGCTCACAGTGTGGAAAGAGATTTAGTCAGAGTGGTACTCTTCAACAGCATCTGAGAACCCACACAGGGGAGAAACCTTTTGAATGCTCACAGTGTGGAAAGAGATACAGTGAGTATGGCAGTCTGCAACAGCATCAAAGAACCCACACAGGGGACAAACCCTTTATATGCTTAGAGTGTGGAAAGAGATTTAGTCGGAGTTCCAGTCTTCAGAAGCATCAAAGAATCCACACAGGGGAGAAACCTTTTGAATGCTCAGAGTGTGGAAAGAGATTCAGTCAGAATGGCACTCTTCAAAAGCATCAAATAACCCATACAGGGGAGAAACCTTTTGAATGTTCAGAGTGTGGAAAGAAATTCAGTCAGAATGGCACTCTTCAACAGCATCAAAGGACCCACACAGGGGAGAAACCTTTTGAATGTTCAGAGTGTGGAAAGAGATTCAGTCTTAGTTCCAGTTTTCAACAGCATGAGAGAACCCACACAGGGGAGAAGCCTTTTGAATGCTCAGATTGTGGAAAGAGGTTTTGTCGGAGTGACAGTCTTCAACAGCATCAAAGAACCCACACAGGGGAGAAACCTTTTGAATGTTCAGAGTGTGGGAAGAGATTCAGTAGGAGTGGCAATCTTCAACAACATCAAAGAATTCACAGTGGAGAAACCCTTTTAATGTTCAGTGTGGAAAGAGATTCAGTCTGAGTTTTTGTCTCTAAAGGAATAAAAATACCCACACAGGGGGGAAAACCTTTTGAATGCTCAAGAGTGTGGAAGGAGGTAGTCTGAGTTCTAGTCTTCAGAAGCATCAAAGAACCCACAGAGGTGAGAAACATTTTGGATGCTCAGGGTGTGGGAAGTGTTTAATTTGTAGTGAGAGTCTTTGCAAGCGTCAAAGAACTCACACAGGGAGAAACCTTTTGAATGTTCAGAACTGGGCCCTAGCAGAATGGAAGAAGACCACATACCCCTTTTTGCTTCCAAGTGCACCCAGCTCCATTCTCGCCACCCTAACAAGACAAAAAGATTTCCCAATGGAAACAAGACGGAGAGGTGGCATCTGGGAGTCCAAGGATATTTCCCAAGGTGGAAGCTTTTACAGGTCAATGCTTATTTGGTCAGGCAGAAATGAGAACGAAGATCTATCAGGCCCTTTGCAACCTCTGCATCTGGAGTCCACAGGGCTGTTTTTGGCAGCCGTCTTCGCACCTACTGAGTTGGAGAGAAGGGCCAATGGGTTTTCTTTCTCATTCCTATCTGAAAAAGTGAGCTTTAACTCATGAGAGTGGTGCTGAAGGCACCACTGAAGGCACCACTGAAGGCACCACTGCTTCTACAGAGCAGAATTCAAGTCTGGTAGTGCCTTCAGTACCATCCAAATTTTACAGGGTTAAAGCTCTCATGAGTTAAAGCTCACTTTCTCAGATAGACTGACACAGTACAACAAGATACGGAGAGAATCACGGAACAGAGACCATAGTGTAACCATATGAATAAACATGATTATAATAAGCAATTATTTTCTAATTAATTTCTTTATATTCGATGTCATTTCAATAAATTCATTTACAATTTCTTTACAAAAGTGCAGCAGTGATCATTACTCCATTCCACGAATACAAAAATAACTGCAAAGTTATAAGAGTTCATATAAATATCAGAAATAGAAGCGGTTTTCCCTGGAGAAGGTGGAAATTGTAACTCTCAGTGCTGGTAACCTTAGAAGTTCATAAAGCACGGTTTATTAAGCCAACTCCATCCTTCTCATCTCATCCAGTACTGCTCCACAAAATGATTCTTTCTTGAAGATCATATCATGATGAGATTATAATGTTTCTATTCTTTTTAGAGACTCACAATAGTGAAATTTTAATATCTCACTATACCAGCCAGCCTTGGGATATATCTCACTATACCAGCCAGTCTTGGGATATTGTATTGCATAAAGCTTTCTCAAGGATTCCATGACCCAAGCTGTATCTTTCTTAAGCAAACCTTTACAATAAAATATATAATTTTATCACCATCTGTACATAGAATTCTTCCTGCCTTTCTTTGGACAAAAATCACCAGGTGACTTCACCTTTCACATTCTATCAAAATGTCTGCTGAGATATCCTTTATTCTATACAGGCTTAAATACCTCCATAAATACCTTACCGCCAGAGTATACAGAAACAACATCTTAAAGGGCTCGTGCACAATTTCATGGCCAATGTTCTCTATCGGACGTATCACAATCATTTAGAGCTTTACGTCATATTTCATTAAAAACACGAGCAACTATTATGCAGACCATTGGGTTCCAGTGTTCCTAATTAAAAAAAAAAAAAACACTCTCCTGCAAAAGGGTCTTATGCATATTCCTCGCCTTGTGTTGAATGCCATCATATCTTCGAAACACAAGGAACCTCTTCTTGTCGATATCATGCTTATAGGGTTGCCAAGTCCAATTCAAGAAATACCTGGGGACTTTGGGGGTGAAGCCAGGAGACTTTGGGGGTGGAGCCAGGAGACATTGGGGCGAAGCCAAGAGCAAGGGTGTGACAAGCTTAATTGAACTTCAAGGGAGTTCTGGCCATCACATTTAAAGGGACTGCACATCTTTTTAAATGCCTTCCTTCCATAGGAAATAATGAAGGATAGGGGGACCTTCTTTTGGGGCTCATAGAATTGAACCCCCTGGTCCAATCTTTTTGAAACTTGGGGGGTATTTTGGGGAGAGGCACTAGATGCTATATGAAAAATTTGGTGCCGCTATCTCAAAAAACAGCCCCCCCAGAGCCCCCGATACCCGCAGATCAATTCCCTATCATTTCCTATGGGAATCGTTCATGGAGGTGCATGATGGCTGTGGGGGTGGGGTTTCCCCCGCCGGCCAGCTGGCTGGGGGAGGGAGGAAGCCTGTAAAACCGGGGGATCCCCCTCTGGGACCTGGGGATTGGGAAGCCTACATGTTTAGAATTTACAAAGTGGGCTGTGGGCAATGTTCCCTCTAAGCTGCAGAGTCTTGTGAGCAAAAATTCTACTTTGTGAGCTACTGGTATTTAAGTTGCGAGCTCCTGGCACTGAAGTTGTGAGCTACTCCATAAATGATTGTCCCCTGGGGCCATTTTTCATGAGCTAAGACAAAAATGTGTGAGCTGGGGGGCTAAAAATCTGTGAGCCTAGTTCACACTAACTCAGCTTAGAGGGAACACTGGTTGTGGGTAGGGCATCCAACAACAACAACCTTTATTGGCATAACAGCACAATCAGCAAGGGAGAAAACATCTATTACCCCAACGTTTGAAACATTCCTCTCCTCTTAGAAGCACGGCACAGATATTTTGCCACTGTCTCAATAATCTCGGTTGTGAGAGGACAATAGGAAAAGCATCTCTCCACCCTCTGATTGTCCCTCATGATTTCGAAGAAGAGGATCTAAGCAATGGCACGAATGTCGCAGTAAAATGTACAGTGCAGGAGAACATGTTCAGTACTTTCTATATCCCTTGAACCACAACCACAAAACCTGTTGGAATGTGGGATTTTCTTGAACCTCCCATACAGCACAGCAGAAGGAAGGACACCAAAGCGAGCTAACATGAAGGCTCTACGAAGGTTAGGGGAAGCCAAGCAAGAAAGAGATGCTGCCAAGATTCCACTAGAGCAGAGGTGTCAAACGTGGTTTGGGGGCCGAATCAGGCCCACAGAGGGCTCCTATCAGCCCCCCGAACAACAGGCTGTCATCTGCTTCCTTCTCCCTCTCCCTTGCTTCCTTCTGTTTCCATCAGGCCCTTTGGGACAGCTTGCTTTGCAAGGCTTGCTCAATGGCATAGGAGCTGCAGAGCAAAACCTATTTTCTCCATTGGCTGAGGCGCCTCTCGGGGAGGAAAGGGGGGAGGCACAGTTTGTTTTTCCAGGCGCTCTCAATCGTACAGCAGAGCTATTGAGCCAAGCCTCTCTTCCTTCTATTGTCTGAGGCTTCCGTCCCCCCCGGTCCCCTGGGGAAGAGCCAGAACTTCCTTTACCCAGTTCCCTGGATCCCATGGGAGAAATACAAAGAAAGCAACTTTAAGACCAACGAGTGCTAATGTTTTAATTTTTAATATATATATATTTGTGTATATCTGTGTCCTTTATGAAGTTTCACATAAGTTTCACATATCAGCAGAACAGCGCTATTTGTTCAATATCACTTCTGTAGGGGCGATTACAATGTACCTTTTCTCCCTTGGATATCCATATACCTGCACAGACTTGTTATGAGGGCCTAATGTGACATAAATGAGACCTTATTGGGCCAGGCCATGTCTGGTTGGGCCGGGCCATGTCATGTGTGTACCTATTTAAGATTAGGTAGCAGAGACAGAAACTTCTTAAATCTTCGTTCGCGAAGCCAAGCCGAGAGACTTCTGTCTTTGGACTCATCACAGGCGATTGAGTATGCCATTGTGAACTGGTGTCTTTAATTTGCTGTCTGGTGATGTTTTCTGCCATTTTTATGGTTCTTTCTTTGACAGTCCTCGCAGAGAGAGGCATATCTCTGATTTTCTGCACAATTTCACTCTTGTTTCTAAAGTCCGAGAATAGATGTTCTGAAATCTTCATGATTGATTCTTTTATATAATCTCCATCTGTGAACGGCTTCCCCTGCCTGACTGCTTCCTGAGCAGCCACAAAACTAGCATATGTAGTTGAATTGGCAGACTTAATCCACTTCCTGAAGTGATTTTTACTCAAATCAGCCTTCCGCATCAGTTCCGAAACGGATTTTCTTCTCTCATCTCCAGCTGGATATTTTTCAGCAAAGGCTTTGTGTTTAGTTTGGAAATGTCTTGCAACGTTTGACTTTTTGTTGTTTGCCAATTTCTCACCACGTATTAAACATAATGGTAAACCAGTCTCGTCAGTAGTGAAAGCAAATGCTCCAATAAATGTTCCGTTTTCTTCTGAAATTTTTCTTTTCTTGGATTTGTCCATGGTTGGCCTACCAGGGGTCAAAAAGCACAATAAATCTCCCGAGCCTTCTCTGCAGTGTACTGGTCAATCTAATGACATAGAAGTGGGAGGGCGGTGGGGAGAAGAGAGATTCACACACTTCACTGAAGTGTAACTGAAGGAAAGAAATTTTTTAAAACCCACAAAGAATCACACTGTTTTTGCTGATATGTTACACTGTTTTTGCTAGGGTTGCCAAGTCCAATTCAAGAGATATCTGGGGACTTTGGGGATGGAGCCAGGAGACATTGGGGCGGAGCCAGGAACAAGGGTGTGACAAGCAGAATTGAACTCCAAGGGAGTTCTGGCGATCACATTTAAAGGGACAGCACACTTTTTAAAATGTCTTCCTTCCATAGGAAATAATGAATAGAGTTGCCAAGTCCAATTCAAGAAATATCTGGGGACTTTGGTGGTGGAGCCAGGAGATGTTAGGGGTGGAGCCAATATCAAGGCTGTGACAAGCATAATTGCCATCAAGGCCTGGCGCCTGAAGAGCGCTGGGAGAAGCCTGCCCGGGCGGCCTCCGTGGGGCTTTCCTGGCCGCCCTCCTGACGCAAGCAGGCCCCGGGCGAGGCGAGCCGGAGATTCCCGCGCCGCAGCCGCATTAGCAGCTGTCCCTCCCTCCTCCTCCCGCTCGTCCTCCCCGCCCCTCGGTGGCCGCCTGAGGCTGGAGGCCTGGGTGAAGCAGGGCGGTGGCGCGGGCATGGAGAGCGGGGCCGGGGGCTCGGGGCCTCCTCCTCGGCCTCCAGCGCTGCTGCGCGTGGAGAAGCCTCTCCGGCAGGCCTTATACAAGACGGGCGCTCTGGTGCTGGCGGGGCTGTGCTGTGGGGCGGCCGTGCTGTGCGGCACCTTCCTGCACCCCTTCAAGAGCTCCCTCACCGCCCTGGGCCGCACCTGGCTCCACCGCCTCCGCCGCACCTGTCCTCCTCGCCACGCTCCTGCTGCCCCTCTGCTGCGCCAACGCCGCCGGCGAGGCCCTCGGCCGACAGCTCCTCCACCGCCGCTGCCTCCTCCTGCTGCTGGGCGCCGGTGGGCCCGCCGCCTACGGCCTCACTGGGCGGGGAGGGGGTGGCAGCGGCGCGGCGGCCTCGCCGGCTCCGGGATGGAGCGGCTCGCCATTTCCCCCCTCCCCCCGATTCCGTTTTTTGGGGGAGCGGGGGAAGAGGGTGGAAATCCTGGGGTCCCCCGCCAGGGCGGGAGGGTTGGGAAGCCTAATAATGAAGGATAGGGGCATCTTCTTTTGGGGCTCATAAAATTGGACCCCCTGGTCCAATTGTTTTGAAACTTGGGGGGGTACTTTGGGGAGAGGCACTAGATACTATACTGAAAATTTGGTGCATCTACCTCAAAAAACAGTCCCCCCCAGAGCTCCCAAAATCTCCAGATCTATTCCCCATTATACCCTATGAGAATCGATCTCCACATAGGGAATAATGAAGTGCTCAGCAGAAGTTTCCCTCCCCCTGCCCCCACCCCATTTCTGGCAACTCTGAAGCGAGGGATTGGCCTCTCTACTCACAAGTTGCTGCCAGCTTCTTCACAGCAACACAGACAACCCATCCCAAGAGGAAGCCTTTCAATTGGAGACTGAAGCCTCCGGAGGTGCAAAGGCACATGGTCCTCTGGGGGCAGGAAGGAGGCTGGGAAAGTGGAAGAACCCCAGCTGGGACCTAGGGATTGGCAAGCCTAGTTTTTGCTCATCTATAACAGAAAGACCAAAAAAAAAGCACTGGAAAAAAGGATGTCCGCCTGCCCTCAGGTGCCGCCCGCCCAGGAGCCCAGCAGCAGGAGGTAAAGGATAGGGAGGCCCCCCCGCCCGCCTGCCCTCAGGTGCTGCCCGCCCAGGAGCCCGGCAGCAGCAGGAGCTACGCCAGCACCGCCATCCCTTCCCCAGAGACGCTCCTTTTTCTCCCTCTCCCCCCCCCACCGCTTTCACCCCCCCGCAGCGCGGCTCTAACCTGCCAGCCAGAGTCCCAGCAAAGCTCGCAGCTTAAGCGGGGTCTCGAATTTGAATGCTCCTTTCTGCCGCCACGCACAGCTCCTCGCTCCAGTCAGCCAGTCCCAAAACGTGCTGCTCCGACGATGCTCTGCACCCAAACCTTGCAAGGGTTCCCCCCTGCGCCCAAACCTCGCGAGAGTTCCCTCCTCAATTCCGTGCTGCCGCCGCGAGCCAAAGATGCTGCTGTTGAGAGAACAGCGTAAGCCTGCGATGACATTTCCTCCTTGCTCCAGTCAGCCAGCCAAAGAGCCGCAAGTAAGTCATGAAAGAGCTGAATGCGGCTCTCGAGCCATACATTCCTGACCCCCACCCTAGGGCATCCATAACTGCACATTTCACACTTGACTGGTGTTCTACCACGCTCAGGCAGGAGTCCAAAGCCAGTCCAAGGTCAAAGTCCAGGAAGTCAAGCAGGAGACAGGTCACCAATGCAGAATCACAAACCGGAATCAGAAGTCAATGTCCAAAAGCCAAAAGGTCAGGTTGCCAAGGAAATCAAGCAGGTCAGCATCAGGGATCAGGAAGGAGCGTGGATGCAAGCCAGAGAATAGACTTGTTGCTTCCACAAGGTTACCAGGTCCTGGGTGGGAGCTATATGGGAGTCTCAATCAGCCTGCTCCCTGGGTGGCAGTGACTCTGCTAGCACTCAAGGCTGAGAGATCTGAAGCATCTACATGCCTCATGTCTTCGCACTGAAAGTTCTTTCCGGAGCCTGCTTCGAACTCTTGAGATGGGAGGAGGAGAGCTCGGAGGATATAGACTCTCCCCACCTGGAGAGTGATTGATGGGCTAGCTGCTGTTTGTTCAGCTGAGGAACTGGCTGGCAACTCTTTCAGGTCTGTTAACCCTTCCAGCTCCTCCTCATCAGGGCTTATGACACCAGGATCTGCTTCTTGGAGTGCCTCTCTGGCTCCAGCCACTGCTTGGAAAGTCTGTGGAGCTGGCTGCAAACCTCTTGGGGCCCGGCACCTTCCTGGTAGCAGAACTGCCAGAAAGGCTGGCGATGTTCCTCTGAGGCCCCAGTGTCCTGATGCAGGATCTCTGGCACAGCTCCTTCCCAGAATTCAGCTCCACTCCCCAGCTGGAGGGGGATTGGGGTGCTTCCTTGCTGTCTTGCCAATTCCTGGTCCTTCTGGGTCCTCCTCTTCCATCTCCTCCTCCTCCTATATTTAAATAGGGATCCAGAAGAGAAAGAGGAAATTACAGGCCAGTTAGCCTAACGCCTCTCCCATGCAAAGGAGCCAGAAACAAATGGAACCACAGAAAGGAAAGTGCAGAGGTTGAGAAAGCCAAACAAAAAAATCCCCATGTGATAAGAAATACGTACAATACCACTGAAATGTTTTTGGTCTTTTAAATGTCAATATATATATCAATTTTTGCTATATTTTAATGTGAGTCAAAATAGAATATTATATATTGTTCTATTACACCATACAACATCAGTTTGGTATAGTGGTTAAGTGTAACCCCCGCCCTCCCCACCCTAAAGAGAGACCTGGACACGTGGTGGGCAGAGGAGAGCAGGGCTCCGGCCTTCCCCGCTGGACCAGCAGTTGCCTCCTCCCTGTAGTCTCCCCCTGGAATCTCAGGGATGCCAACTTCCACGCGAGGCCAGGAGACCCCCCAGAATCACCATCAACCTCCAGCTGGCAGAGCTCAGCTCCCCTGGAGTAAAGGTCTACCTTGAAGGCTGGACTCTCTAGGGCAATAGATCCCCTACTGATGCCCCTCCACTCCCAGGGTCCTGCTTCCCAAACCTCCAGGAATTCTCCCACCCAGAGGTGGTAACCCTTGCTCAGAGACCCCCTCCTCCTTCCCTCCCACTTCCTTTGCAGCCATGCAGCTTCCCCTCTCCGAGAAGGGATCCTCCGGCCTGGGTGGGGGGGAGGAAGAGGAGAACTTTCCAATGAGGGTAGGGGGGTCTGGGCAGGAAGTGACCTCACAGCCCCCCCCCCCCCTTGGAGGGCAGGACCTCCAGCATCTCCCTCTACAAGGAAGGCAGAGACGGGGTGGGAAGGGAGGGGGTCTCCTGAAGCCCCCCCCTCCTGTCTCAAGCCCTGCTGGGTCCGTCCAGAGCAACTGCCGCAGAGGCTCTGGGTAGGATTGTTGCCGGGTCCAACTCAAGAAATATCTGGGGACTTTGGGGTGGAGCCACGAGACTTTGGGGGTGGAGCCAGGAGACTTTGGGGGCAGAGCCAGGAGCAAGGTTGTGACAAGCACGATTGAACTCCAAAGGCAGTTCTGGCCATTACATATAAAGGGACCACACACCTTTTTAAATGGCTTCCTTCCATAGGCGTCTTAGTGGATCATATGCTGAACATGAGCCAACAGTGTTATGCAGTGTCTAAAAATGCAAATGCAATTTTGGGCTGCATCAACAGAAGCCTAGTGTCCAGATCACGTGATGTGACGGTATCGCTTGACTCTGCTCTGGTAAGACCTCACCTGGAGTCTTGTGTTCAGTTTTGGGCACCACATTTTAAGGATATAGACAAGCTGGAACGGGTCCAGAGGAGGGCGACGAAGATGGTGAGGGGTCTGGAGACCAAGTCCTATGAAAAAAGGTTGAAGGAGATGGGGGTGTTTAGCCTGGAGAGGAGGCGGCTGAGAGGTGATAGGATCACCATCTTCAAGTCCTTGAAGGGCTGTCCTATAGAGGATGGTGTGGAATTGTTTTCTGTGGCCCCGGAAGGTAGGACCAGAACCAATGGGTTGAAATTAAATCAAAAGAGTTTCCGGCTCAACATTAGGAAGAACTTCCTGATCGTTAGAGCGGTTCCTCAGTGGGACAGGCTTCCTCGGGAGGTGGTGGGCTCTCCTTCCTTGGAGGTTCTTAAACAGAGGCCAGATGGCCATCTGACAGCAATAAAGATCCTGTGAATTTAGGGGGAGGAATATGTGAGTTTAGAGCGGTTCCTCAGTGGAACGGGCTTCCTCGGGAGGTGGTGGGCTCACCTTCCTTGGAGGTTTTTCAGCAGAGGCTAGAGGGCCATCGGACAGCAATGAAGATCCTGTGAATTTAAATAGAGGTGTTTGTGAGTTTCTTGCATTGTTCAGGGGGTTGGACTAGATGACCCTAGAGGTCCCTTCCAACTCTATGATTCTATGAAGGATAGGGGCACCTCCTTCTTTGGGGCTCACAGAATAGAATTGGAATCCCTAGTCCAATCTTTTTAAAACCTGGAGGGTGTTTTGAGGAGAGGCACTGGATGCTATGCTGAAAATTTGGTGCCTCTACCTCAAAAACAGTCCCCCCCCCCCCCCGAGATCCACGGATCAGTTCTCCATTGTACTCTATGGGAATCGTTCCTATCGGGAATAATACGAGAGTTTTCTCTGGAGCTAGTGCTACGAGAAGTGCTTTGTGTGTCGATGAATGGGAAACGTCTCTTAGAAAAAGGAAAGCGAAACAGTATTACAGGCAGCTTTACTGTTAAGAAGCTGTGAAAACCCACTGTGTTTAAAATTGCTTTAAAAAGATGGAAGTTTTAATAGAACACTTGCAACAGAAGAAATATCTTTGAAAACCTAAATCACCTCCACTTGAAATCCGGTTGGCGCTGGCACGTTATTCTTCCCGCGAAGCCGGGTGAATAGTCATTGAGCGCTTGAAGTCTGAAACTGTAGATTAACTGAAACGGATATGATGAACTGAAAGGATGGTGTAAACCATCCTTGCACATTTCTCTTGGTTTTTTTTTCAAATTTATAGCGATATTAATGACTATATTGTTAAAAGGTAAGTTGATTAATCACATATATATTTTTGAAATAATTTTCAGTCTTTTTCGTTATTTTTCCACAGTTTTTTTATGCTGTTTACGTTACGTTTCTGTTCTGTGGGACTCTAGGTTTCACCCCACCTGCCTCTAAGGGGGTCCATTGGGAGGGGAACGTTTAGAAGGTTGCGCAGGTGTCTCCTAGCAAAGCCTTGAGGCTGAGGTTATACAAACCAAACGGGAAGAACACAGTACGGTTGAGAACCTGGAGAAACCCTGTAAGTGTAGTTAGTTACAAATAATAAATGTTTTTAGCTATTACAAAACACTTTAAAAAATCCAACAGCTTGACGCAATAAAAACAATTTGCTTACTGTTCAATAGATGGGCCCAAGCTCCGAGCGGAAATAGGAACTGCTAATGCCGTTGAGAGTAATTGACTAGGTGTGTGTATACTGTGTGTGAGCATCGGTTCCAGATATTATGAAGTGAATTGATCAAAGGTTGCTGCCGAAACACCGTTTTTTAACCTAGGAAATGCGTTATCAGCTATACTTCATCATAAATATATTGCTCTATATTGGAGCCAATTTGGTGAAGCGGTTAAGTGTGCGGACTCTTATCTGGGAGAACCGTGTTTGATTCCCCACTCCTCCACTTGCACCTGCTGGGATGGCCTTGGGCCAGCCATAGCTCTGGCAGAGGTTGTCCTTGAAAGGCAGCTGCTTTGAGAGCCCTCTCCAGCCCCACCCACCTCACAGAATGTCTGTTGCGGGGGAGGAAGGGAAAGGAGATTGTAGGCCGCTCTGAGACTCTGTCCTTAGAAGGGCAGCTGCTGTGAGAGCCCTCTCAGCCCCACCCACCTCACAGGGTGCCTGTTGTGAGGGAGGAAGGGAAAGGAGATTGTAGGCCGCTCTGAGACTGTCTTTGGAAGGGCAGCTGCTGTGAGAGTCCTCTCAGCCCCACCCACCTCACAGGGTGTCTGTTGTAGGGGGAGGAAGGTAAAGGAGATTGTAGGCCACTTTGAGACTGTCCTTGAAAGTGCAGCTGCTGTGAGAGCCCTCCCAGCCCCACCCACCTCACAGGGTGTCTGTTGTGGGGGAGGAAGGGAAAGGAGATTGTAGGCCACTCTGAGACTGTCCTTGTAAGGGCAGCTGCTGTGAGAGTCCTCTCAGCCCCACCCACCTCACAGGGTGTCTGTTGCGGGGGAGGAAGACAATGCTCACACACAGTGCTCACACACGGTATACACGCACCTAGTCAATTACTCTCAATGGCATTAGCGGTTCCTATTTCCGCTCGGAGCTTGGGCTCATATATTGAACAGTAAGTAGATTGTCTTTCTTGCATCAAGCTGTTGAATTTTTTGAAGTGTTTTGTAATAGCTAAAGTCATTTATTATTTGTAACTAACTACACTTATAGGGTTTCTCCAGGTTCTCAACCTTACTGTGTTCTTCCCGTTCGGCTTGCATAGCCTCAGTGGTGAGAACAGGCAGGCAAGGGGAGAGGGACACATGACCAGAGTCACCGGAGGGCGGAGTGCTTCACACTTAACCACTATATTAAATCCCCAAATCCCCACTTGATGTATGCAATTGCATTGCAGGGGACAGAAAGGACAGAGCAGCTCGCAGACTGTCACGTGTGCCTTGGTTTGGCTTTGCTTCACCCCCTCCCCCTGAACTTTAGGTCGCAAGCCTGAGCGGCAGAGGATTTACACCGGTGGCAAAAATAAGCTAGTCCAGACGGCTGAACTGACAAAGTCACGTGATCCCCACCCTCCCCAACATCAGGCCTTCCTGCACCAACTATACAGAATGTGGCCATTCAAGCGCGGCTGTCATGGGGTCGTGCGCAAATGAGGCATGCTGAATCCCACCCTGGGGCCAAGGCTGGCTCCTGCGGCCCTCCGTCTCTGCCTTTGCGCGTCCCTCTGGGGCCGTATCCTGCCGCTCCCCTCGTAGGCCAGCGGGCTGCCCGGCGTGCGCTCATCCGTTCAACACGATTGATCTCGCCCTTTTCCATCTCTTGTGTTTCGATCGGTGTCCGAATCGACAGCCGCCGTAGCGGGCTGAGCTGGCATGCAGAGAGGGAAAGCCGTCTCTGACCCCGTGAGCAGTGGAGACTGATACACTCCCCTCTTCGCAGGGCCGGATTAACAATTCGGCCAAGTAGGCGCTGGCCTAGGAGCCCCCATGCCTTTAGGGGTCCCGGGGCCAGCTCCCCCCGCCCCAGTTTTCCCCCTGCTTGCAGCCCTCCCAGCCTGCACACTCAGCCAGCAACTGGGCCGCTTTTTGCCTGACTTGCCTGGTGCAGTTGATGCTGGCACCACGGCCAAGTTTGCTTCTCTCTGCCTCTCCCCTGCAGCTTTGTCAAAAGGGCTTTTGAGAAGGTGGCTGCAGAGGGCAGTAGGGCGGCCGCTCCAACTCCGAGATAATTAGCAAGAGGGTCCCCAGATTCTGACTGCCTACAGGCCTCCACAGGGCTTAATCCGGCCCTGCCTCTTTGGGTGGTTCCTGACCCAGCATTTTTTTTCGAACATCTTCTTTCCTGCTCCGGTAGCTTGAGAGGGCAGGAACAGATCCATTCACAGCCTCCCTTACTCTCATCTGCAGAACTGGGCGTGGGGCCCAGCCTTCCCTGCAGAGCTGTGGGCAGGCAGCTCTCCAGCCAAATCTTTCCTTTTCTCTCTCTCTTCTTCATGCTGCCAGATCCTTCACTGGGGCCCCAGTCTTGACGTTTATTCTATGTGGCTCTTACGTTAAGCAAGTTTGGCCACCCCTGTCCTAGTAGCAATGCTTTCTGGGAACTTACTGTAGAACAGGGGAGGCCAACGGTAGCTCTCCAGATGTTTTTTTTTTGCCTACAACTCCCATCAGCCCCAGCCAGCATGGCCAAGTGGAGGAGTGGGGAATCAAACCCGGTTCTCCCAGATAAGAGAGCTCTGGCTGACCCAAGGCCATTCCAGCAACTGCAAGGGGAGGAGTGGGGAATCAAACCCAGTTCTCCCAGATAAGAGAGCTCTGGCTGACCCAAGGCCATTCCAGCAACTGCAAGGGGAGGAGTGGGGGATCAAACCCAGTTCTCCCAGATAAGAGAGCTCTGGCTGACCCAAGGCCATTCCAGCAACTGCAAGGGGAGGAGTGGGGAATCAAACCCAGTTCTCCCAGATAAGAGAGCTCTGGCTGACCCAAGGCCATTCCAGCAGCTGCAAGTGGAGGAGTGGGGAATCAAACCCGGTTCTCCCAGATAAGAGAGCTATGGCTGACCCAAGGCCATTCCAGCAGCTGCAAGTGGAGGAGTGGGGAATCAACACCCGGTTCTCCCAGATAAGAGTGCTCTGGCTGACCCAAGGCCATTCCAGCAGCTGCAAGTGGAGGAGTGGGGAATCAAACCCTGTTCTCCCAGATAAGAGTCCGCGCACTTAACCACTACACCAAACTGGCTCTCATAAATGAAATGAAGGCAATAACTGGGGAATCCCTCCCCTTCCCAGAAACAGTGATTCTGGGTTGGTGCCCAGGTGCCCTCTCTCATGAAATGAATGCAGAAAGAACTGCACTATTATTGGCAACACCAAGATTAGCGTTAGTGGCACATTGGAAAAGCAGTACACCACCCTCTGTACAAAGAGCCCCGTGGCGCAGAATGGTAAAGCTGCAGTCCTGCAGTTGGAGCCCTCTGCTCACGACCTGAGTTCGATCCCGGCGGAAGCTAGGTTCAGGTAGCCGGCTCCAGGATGAGTCAGCCTTCCATCCTTCTGAGGTCGGTCAAATGAGTCCCCAGCTTGCTGGGGGGGGGGGGGAAGTGTAGATGACTGGGGAAGGCAATGTCAAATCACCCCGTAAAAAAGTCTGCCGTGAAAATGTTGTGAAAGCAACGTCCCCCCAGAGTTGGAAATGACTGGTGCTTGCACAGGGGGACTACCTTTACCTTTTTTACCCTCCATACAAGCAGCCCCGTGGCGCAGAGTGGTAAAGTTGCAGTACTACTGTCCGAACTCTCTGCTCACAACCTGAGTTCGATCCCGGTGGAAGCTGGGTTCAGGTAGCCGACTCCAGATTGACTCAGTCTTCCATCCTTCCAAGGTCGGTCAAATGAGTCCCCAGCTTGCTGGGGGGGAAGTGTAGATGACTGGGGAAGGCAATGGAAAACCACACTGTAAAAAGTCTGCTGTGAAAACATGATGCAACGTCACCCCAGAGTCGGAAACGACTGGTGTTTGCACAGGGGACAACTTTTACCTTTTTGCCCTCCATACAAGCCTGAAGATCAAGACTATGGGATTATTCTCTTTATGCAGGTAGTTCTAACAGAACAGGCAGAATGCAGGCAAGCGTAGTTTATTGCTTTTTGGTTCCCTATAATTTATCTAACTAAAAATGACTTTTTACGGGGTGGTTTGCCATTGCTTTCCCCAGTCTTTTACACTTCCCCCCCAGCAAGCTGGGTACTCATTATACTGACCTCGGAAGGACCAAAGGCTGAGTCAACCTTGAGCCGGCAACCTGAACCCAGCTTCTGTTGGGATTGAACTCGGGTCGTGAACAGGGTGCTTGCACTGCAGTACTGCAGCTTTACTACTCTGCGCCACGGGGCTCTCTATGTAAAAACAAGACCACTAAACACTGCAGTTACAGCTGCTGGAATGACCTTGGGTCAGCCATAGCTGTTGCAAGAGTTGTCCTTGAAAGGCCAGCTGCTGTGAGAACTCACTCAGCCCCACCTCACACGGTGTCCGTTGGGGGAGGAAAATATAGGAGATTGTAAGCCGCTCTGAGTCTCTGATTCGGAGAGAAGGGCAGTGTATAAATCTACGGTCTTCTTCTTAGCCTAATCTACCCCACAGGGTAGTTGTGAGGATAAAATGGAGAAGAGGGGGCTGCCTTGAGTCCCTGTTGGGGAGAGAAAAGAGCGGGTGGGGATGGGAGAGCTCTGCGACAACTGTGACTGGCCCATGGTCCCCCTGCTGGCTTTATGTGAGGATGAGCTGGGAATCGAACCCGGTTCTCCATATTAAAGCCCGCCGCTCTTAACCACTACACCAAGCTGGCTGTCCCCACAACATGCACTGTGTGAGGCAGATGGGGCTGAGACAGTTCTTAAAGAGTACTGTAATGGGCCCAAGAGCACCCAGCTGGCTTCATGCTGAGGAGGAGTGGGGAATCAAACCCAGTTCTCCACATCAGAGTCCATCACTCTTAATTCCTGCACCAAGCTGGCTCTCACAAGAGGCGGGATTTTAAGAAGATGATGAAGACTGCAGATTTATACCCTGCCCTTCTCTCTGAATCAGAGACTCAGAGTGGCTTACACTCTCCTCTATCTTCTTCCCCCACAACAGACACCTTGTAAGGTGGGTGGGGCTGAGAGGGCTCTCACAGCAGCTGCCCTTTCAAGAACAGCTCTGCCAGAGTTATGGCTGACCCAAGGCCATTCCAGCAGCTGCAAGTGGGGGATCAAACCTGGGTCTCCCAGATAAGAGTCCGCACACTTAACCTCTACACCAAACAGGGATGGATGAAGAAGACTGCAGATTTATACCCCACCCTTCTGTCTGAATCGGAGACTCAGAGCGGCTTACACTCTCCTCTATCTTCTTCCCCCATGCCCTGTGAGGTGGATGGGGCTGAGAGGGCTCTCACAGCAGCTGCCCTTTCAAGGACAACTTCTGCCAGAGCTCTCGCTGACCCAAGGCCATTCTAGCAGGTGCATGTTGAGTAGTGGAGAACCAAACCCGGTTCTCCCAGATAAGAATCTGTACACTTAACCACTACACCAAACTGGTAGAAGATATTGGATTTATATCCCACCCTCCGCTCTGAATCTCAGAGCAGCTCACAATCTCCTTTATCTTCCACCCCCACAACAGACACCCTGTGAGGTGGGTGGGGCTGAGAGAGCTCTGACAGAAGCTGCCCTTTCAAAGACAACTCCTATGAGAGCTATGGTTGACCCAAGGCCATTGCAGCAGCTGCAAGCGGAGGAGTGGGGAATCAAACCCAGTTCTCTCAGATAAGAGTCCGCACGCTTAACCACTACACCAAACTGAAAAAAGTGAATCAATAAAATAGGGTGGGGTGGGCTCTCCTTCCTTGGAGGCTTTTAAAGAGAGGCTAGATGGCCATCGGATAGCAATGCTGCTTCTGTGAACTGGTTGCAACCGTGCTTAGTTCTGGTAGCGTTTTCTTACACACCCAGGGAAATGGTGATTGCCACTTTGGGGTCAGTCAGCATTTTTTCTCCAGGCCAGTTTGGCCAGCGATCGTGGAGGGTTTTTTGGCCAGGGATCGTGGAGGGCTCTGGACACGGAGCATGGGTCAGTGGGTGTGTTTGTGTGTGGCAAGGTATTGATGAATTTCCTGCATTGTGCAGGGGGTTAAGAACATAAGAGAAGCCATGTTGGATCAGACCAATGGCCCATCCAGTCCAACACTCTGTGTCACACAGTGGCAAAAAATGTTATATATACACACACACACTGTGGCTAATAGCCACTGATGGACCTCTGCTCCATATTTTTATCTAAACCCCTCTTGAAGGTGGCTATGCTTGTGGCCGCCACCACCTCCTGTGGCAGTGAATTCCACATGCCAATCACCCTTTGGGTGAAGAAGTACTTCCTTTTATCCGTTTTAACCTGTCTGCTCAGCAATTTCATCGAATACCCACGAGTTCTTGTATTGTGAGAATGGGAGAAAAGTACTTCTTTCTCTACTTTCTCCATCCCATGCATTATCTTGTAAACCTCTACCATGTCACCCCGCAGTCGACATTTCTCCAAGCTAAAGAGTCCCAAGCGTTTCAACCTTTCTTCATAGGGAAGGTGTTCCAGCCCTTTAATCATTCTAGTTGCCCTTTTCTGGACTTTCTCCAATGCTATAATATCCTTTTTGAGGTGCGGCGACCAGAACTGCACACAGTACTCCAAATGGGACCGCACCATCGATTTATACAGGGGCATTATGATACTGGCTGATTTGTTTTCAATTCCCTTCCTAATAATTCCCAGCATGGCGTTGGCCTTTTTTATTGCAAACGCACACTGTCTTGACATTTTCAGTGAGTTACACGACCCCAAGATCTCTCTCTTGGTCAGTCTCTGCCAGTTCACACCCCATCAACTTGTATTTGTAGCTGGGATTCTTGGCCCCAATGTGCATTACTTTGCACTTGGCCACATTGAACCTCATCTGCCACGTTGACGCCCACTCACCCAGCCTCAACAGATCCCTTTGGAGTTCCTCACAATCCTCTCTGGTTCTCACCACCCTGAACAATTTAGTGTCATCAGCAAACTTGGCCACTTCACTGCTCACTCCCAACTCTAAATCATTTATGAACAAGTTAAAGAGCATGGGACCCAGTACCGAGCCCTGCGGCACCCCACTGCTTACTGTCCTCCACTGCGAAGACAGTGGACTAGATGACCGCGGAGGTCCCTTCCATTTCTATATTTCTGTGATTCTAAGTCTAATAGAATTAAAGCATAAGAGAGCCAACTTGAAAACTCAGTGATTATCACTATTTTTTTTTTTAAATCGCACGATTTGCTTCCTCAAAATCAGTCGGGCTGAAAATCTTTCAAAGAGGTAAGTATATAGCAACATTTTCTTTGTAACTGTTTGTGACCCTGGTTTATATCCAACTTGTCCTGCCAGGAGAAGGTGGGATTTTTCACACCTCCTCCCAGGCTATAGCCAGTCACACTTCTGAACCTTTGGGGAACCCCAATGGATAGACAGCCCTGGGCACAGCATGGGGGCCTGAAGTGGCATAGGGGAAACTGGCCAGATTGGTTGGGGACCCCTGAACAATTCAGGTAGCTGAATAAGTGCACATGCACACGAAAGCACCCCCCCCAAATTAAACTCTGGGGAGGGACAGTGGCTCAGTGGTAGAGCATCTGCTTGGTAAGCAGAAGGTCCCAGGTTCAATCCCCGGCATCTCCAACTAAAAAGGGTCCAGGCAAGAAGGTGTGAAAAACCTCCGTTTGAGACCCTGGAGAGCAGGGGAGGGATGGTGGCTCAGTGGTGGAGCACCTGCTTGGTAAGCAGAAGGTCCCAGGTTCAGTTCCCGGCATCTCCAACTAAAAAGGGTCCAGGCAAGTAGGCGTGAAAAACCTCAGCTTGAGACCCTGGAGAGCAGGGAAGGGACGGTGGCTCAGTGGTAGAGCATCTGCTTGGTAAGCAGAAGGTCCCAGGTTCAATCCCCGGCATCTCCAACTAAAAAGGGTCCAGGCAAGTAGGTGTGAAAAACCTCCGCTTGAGACCCTGGAGAGCAGGGGAGGGATGGTGGCTCAGTGGTGGAGCATCTGCTTGGTAAGCAGAAGGTCCCAGGTTCAATCCTCGGCATCTCCAAATAAAAAGGGTCCAGGCAAGTAGGCGTGAAAAACTTCCGCTTGAGACCCTGGAGAGCAGGGGAGGGATGGTGGCTCAGTGGTAGAGCATCTGCTTGGTAAGCAGAAGGTCCCAGGTTCAATCCCCGGCATCTCCAAAAAAGGGTCCAGGCAAGTAGGCATGAAAAACCTCCGCTTGAGACCCTGGAGAGCAGGGGAGGGATGGTGGCTCAGTGGTAGAGCATCTGCTTGGTAAGCAGAAGGTCCCCGGTTCAATCCCTGGCATCTCCAACTAAAAAGGGTTCAGGCAAGTAGGCGTGAAAAACCTCAGCTTGAGGCCCTGGAGAGACACAGGGAGGGGCTGTGGCTCCTTGGTAGAGCATCTGCTTGGTAAGCAGAAGGTCCCAGGTTCAATCCCCAGCATCTCCAGCTAAAAAGGGTCCAGGCAAGTAGGTGTGAAAAACCTCAGCTTGAGACCCTGGAAAGCCGCTGCCAGTCTGAGTAGACAACACTGACTTTAGGGGAGGGGGGTCCATGGTAGAGCATCTGCTTGGTAAGCAGAAGGTCCCAGGTTCAATCCCCGGCTTCTCCAACTGAAAGGGCTCCAGGCAAATAGGTGTGAAAAAACCTCTGCTTGAGACCCTGGAGAGCCGCTGCCAGTCTGAGTAGACAAGACTGACTTTGATGGACCAAGAGTCGGATTCAGTATAAGGCAGCTTCATATGTCCATAAACTCGGTTGGTCTCAAAGGCGCCAATGGGCTCAAAAGTTTTACATATATTTCAATTTATCTCCCCTATTTTTGTCTCACCCCCCAAAATACTCCAGACCAGTGTTTACGCTAAGCTGGTTTAGTGTGAGCTAGCTCACAGGTTTTTTAAACCTCCGGCTCACACATTTTTGCGTGAGGATTGCCCCAGAGCAAACTAATGCAGGGGTGGCCGACGGTAGCTCTCCAGATGTTTTTTTGCCTACAACTCCCATCAGCCCCAGCCATTGGCCATGCTGGCTAGGGCTGATGGGAGCTGTAGAAAAAAAAACATCTGGAGAGCTACCGTTGGCCACCCCTGAACTAATATATGCACTAATTGCTCGCACACAGCTTTAGTGCCAGGAGCTCACAAAGTTGAATTTTTGCTCAGACTCCCACAGCTTAGAGGAAACATTAACCAGCACTCATGCAGAACACTGGAAGGTAAGGTTGCCAATCCCCAGGTGAAGGCAGGGGATATCCCTGTTTGGAGGCCCTCGCCTCCCCCCCCCCACCCGCTTCAGGGTCGTCAGAAAGCGGGGGGAGGGGAGGGAAATCGCTACTGGGAAATCTATTATTCCCTATCGGGACTTATTCCCATAGGAAATAATGGAGAATTGATCTGTAGCATCTGGGCCTCTGGGGGGGGCTGTTTTTTGAGGTAGAGGCACCAAATTTTCAGTATAGCATCCAGTGCCTCTCCCCAAAATACCCCCCACGTTTCAAAAACATTGGACCAGGGGGTCCAATTCCATGAGCCCCCAAAGAAGGTCCCCCTATCCTTCATTATTTCCTATGGGAGGAAGACCAGGCGTGAGGTCCCTTTCAACGCGATGGCCAGGACTCCCTTCGCAGTTCAATCATGCTTGTCCCACCCTTGCTCCCGGCTCCGCCCCCAAAGTCTCCCGGCTCCACCCCCGGAGATACTTCTTGAACCGGACTTGGGCATCCTAATTGTTGCTCGCGCGGGATTCCTCCCTGGGGAATGCCCACTTTTTGCACCACCCTTCCCGTGACTCCCCAAAATAAAAAAAACAGGACAAAACCAATCAAACGCCCTTGGAACCAGCAACGAGGCAGAAAGAAGACCGGCCGCGCCGCGCCTGCGCAGTACCGCCGCCGCTAGAGGGCGCTGCGGCGCAACTCCGCCCTGCCCTCTCCCCGCCCCCTCCCCTCCCCGCGCGCCTGCGCAGTGCTCGCCCGCCCGTCCCCACAGGCCCGGCCGCGCTGGATGATCCGGCCCGGGCCTCCAAATCCTCCTCTTCCGCCACCATGGCGTTCACGTTCGCCGCCTTCTGCTACATGCTGGCCCTCCTCCTCACCGCCGCCCTCATCTTCTTCGCCATCTGGCATGTGAGTGAGGGGGGAGGGGGCGGGAGGGGCACGTGACTGGCCCGAGGGGGAGGGGGAGGAGTCTTCATGGGGGGCAGGGGTGGAATGCTTGCAGGAGCTCCTTTGCATATTAGGCCACACCCCTCTGATGTAGCCATTTTTCCAAGAGCTTACAAAAAAGAGCCCTGTAAGCGCTTGGAGGATTGGCTACATCAGGGGTGTGTGGCCTAATATGCAAATCAGCTGCTGCTAGAATTTCACCCCTGGCTAGTAGGAACTCCTTTGCATATTAGGCCACACCCCTCTGATGTAGCCAGTCCTCCAAGCGCTTACAAGAAAGAGCCCTGTAAGTGCTTGGAGGATTGGCTACATCAGGGGTGTGTGGCCTAATAGGCAAAGGAGCTCCTGCTGGAATTCCACCCCTGGCTGGTAGGAACTCCTTTGCATATTAGGCCACACCCCTCTGATGTAGCCAGTCCTCCAAGAGCTTACAAAAAAGAGCTCTCGAAGGATTGGCTACATCAGGGGTGTGTGGCCTAATAGGCAGAGGAGCTCCTGCTAGAATTTCACCCCTGGCTAGTAGGAACTCCTTTGCATATTAGGCCACACCCCTCTGATGTAGCCAGTCTTCCAAGTGCTTACAAGAAAGAGCCCTGTAAGCGCTTGGAGGATTGGCTACATCAGGCCTAATAGGCAGAAGAGCTCCTGCTAGAATTCCACCCCTGGCTAGTAGGAACTCCTTTGCCTATTAGGCCACGCCCTCTTGATGTAGCCAGTCCTCCAAGAGCTTACAAAAAAGAGCTCTCGAAGGATTGGCTACATCAGGGGTGTGTGGCCTAATATGCAAAGAAGCTCCTAGAATTCCACCCTTGGTGTGCATAGTTCCAGAGCATGGTTATCTCATTACCAAAAATACCTTTTAGGTATTCCATTTTTATTTTATTTATACCCTGCCCCCCTCATTCAGATTCATCAATAGAAGGAAGGTCACATCCAGCCTGGATTGCGCATTCTGCCTTTTTTCAGGACTTTTGGAACTGCTTTGCATTTCCATGGCACTCACTTCCTGCATCCACTCCCCCGGGGCTTTTTTCTGTCGCAGGAACTCCTTTGCATATTAAGCAGGGTGGAATTCTAGCAGGGACTCCTCTGCATATTAGGCCACACACCCCTGATGTAGCCAATCTTCCAAGGCTCTTTTTTGTAAGCTCGTGGAGGATTGGCTACATCAGGGGTGTGTGGCCTAATATGCAAAGGAGCTCCTGTTAGAATTCCACCTTACAAGGCTCTTTTTTGTAAGCTCTTGGAGGATTGGCTACATCAGGGGTGTGTGGCCTAATATGCAAAAGAGCTCCTTCTAGAATCCCACCCCTGGGGTGGGGTCATCTCAGGGCTTATTGTGCTGGAGGGGGGATAAAAGAGGGATGAGATTTTCTCCCCCTCCCTTTCCTGAGGTGGGAGAAACCATTGGAGGAGATGGAGGTTGTGGGGAGGGAGGGGCGTGCTGTGACGTGGGTGAGTAGGTGGGGTCTGAGGTGGGGGTGAGGGCTGACAGCTAAGGGGGGGAGAAACACTTGGGTATCCTGCTTGAGACCTGGGTTCAAATCCCCCCCCTCCTCCAAGCAATCCACAACCCCTGAATAACTTTATTGGGTGGGTGACAAGGCTGCAGAGGGGCGCCCCCGCCTTTGGAGTGGGCCAGGAGTCTTTTCAGATGTAGGTGTTAAAGAGGAGCTGGGGGAGGGGCAGAAGAAGGAAAGAAAAATATATTCCAGGCTGTGAATCGTTGCATGACCTTGGGCCAATCGTTGCCTCTCTCTCAGTCTTGTCTGCCTCACAGGGTGGATGTGAGGATGAAAGGTAGGGAAGGAGAAATGGGGTGGCCTCAGGCCTAGCCTGCTTCACAGGGTTCTTGTGAGTAGGGACGGAGTAGTCGGTGCCCCTGGGCCATTCATTTTCTCTCTCTCTCTCTCTGAAGATGAAACAGTGGGAGGGAAATTGCATAAGATGCCCTTCAGATTCAGGCAGGCAGTATCCGAATCTCAGAGCTGGGAAGGCAACATCAGAGGAAGTCCTTGGCCTCTCTGCCATGCTGTTGGACCTCCGGAGCATTGGCCACTGTGTGAAACAGGATGCTGAACTAGATGGACTATTGGTCTGATCCAGCAGGGCTCTTCTGATGTTCTCTCTTTAAGACCTTGGCCTCTTTGCCCCATTATTGGCCATCCAGAAGATGGCACTGTGTAAACTGGATGGTGTACTTGATGGACCACTGATCTGGTCCAGCAGTCTTAAAACCTACCTCTGTGCCTTGTTCTTGGCTCTCTGGAGTAGCTGGTCCACTGTGTGATGCAGGATGCTGGATTAGATGGACCACTGCTTTGATCCAGCAGGGCTCTTCTGATGTTCTATTATTAAGACCATGGCTTCTTTGCCCTATTAGACCTCAGAGGAACTGGTTGGCCTCTGTGTGAGACAGGAGGCTGGACTCGATGGACCACTGGTCTGATCTAGCAGGGCTCTTCTGATGTTCTATGAAGGCCTCGGCCTCTATGCCCTGTTGTGGGCCCTCCAGAGGAACTGGCTGGCTACTTTGTGAGACAGGATGCTGGACTAGATGGACCACTGGTCTGATCCAGCAGGGCTCTTCTGATGTTCTTATGAGGCTTGGCCTCTATGCCCTGTTGTGGGCCTTCCAGAGAAACTGGTTGGCCACTGTGTGAGACAGGATGCTGGACTAGATGGACCCTCACTGGTCTGATCCAGCAGGGCTCTTCTGATGTTCTTATGAAGGCCTTGGCCTCTCTTCCCTGTTGTTGGCCCTCCAGAGGAACTGGTTGGCCACTGTGTGAGACAGGAGGCTGGAATCGATGGACCACTGGTCCGGTCCAGCAGATCTTAAGACTTTTTTAAAAAAAGTATTGGAGGCATGGAAGTTGTGGAGGGAACGGAAAAACCTCTGGGAAAGATAGTGTGACCATTAGGGCAGGGGTGGCCAGCGGTAGCTCTCCAGATGTTTTTTGCCTACAACTCCCATCAGCCCCAGCCATCAGCCATGCTGGCTGGGGCTGATGGGAGTTGTAGACAGAAGACATCTGGAGAACTACCGTTGGCCACCTTTGCATTGTTTTTTTTAATTTATTTCGCATTTATATCCCGCCCTCCCCACCAAAGCAGGCTCAGGGCGGCTAACAACATTGGATATCAACAGTAGGGGATTATGTTCGGGCATTTGGGGGGGGGGTCAGGTGAAGTTGTCATGGGGTAGCGTAGCAGGGTAGCAGAGATTTTTGAGGTGGTGGAAAGTCTGAGGACATGAGGAAAAGGGTGCCAATGGAGTCCGTGCACAGGAGACTATTGAGAAGCAATGGTTATTTTCACACCCAAGCCCTCTCCGTACAATGATATGGGAAAACGTGCGTGGTTTTTTTCCTGATATTGTGCTACATGTACTCCCATTTGTCTAGAATTGCTGACTGACTGGAGGAAAATGTCCTGCCCCTTTAAGAGAGGCTTAATGAGATTTTTTTTTTTAAAAGCTAAGTGATATTCTTTATCTTCAGGCCACAGCAAGCTGCCTCTTTCCACACATTATTTACCTTTGGCTTACAAGAGTCTTCTGCCTTTTGGCCCTTTAGGGCCACCATGACAGCTAATCAGATCTCTGATTAAAGAGATGTTTTTCTCCAGGCTTCTTGGGAAACCTACTTATGGCAGCTTCTGAAGGGAAGGGGTGGAGTGCAGCTTCCGCACTCAGAATCGGACCCCGTGGCCTAGAATTGTTTAGCTAACGCCGCGGCTGATTCAGGAACTAGTTGCTGCCTTCGGGGCTTGAATGTTTGCAGAAACAGGAGCACGGTTTCGAGCGTTGCATCGTTCGTGAAATGCTCCGGGAGCGTTTGGAACCTGCCCTCTCTCACTTGCTGTCAGCTGCGTGAAGGGCACACAACAGCGGCGCCTTCTCCCCAACAGATCCCTTTGGGTTATGATTGGTTTGCGCAGAAGTGGGACACGTTAGCTAAATTGGCATTTTGATGAAATGTGTCCACGGTACAAAAATGGGTTAAGACGTAGCTGTTTTGTCACTGATGGTCTGACTTTCCTGGAAAATAGATTACAGCAGGCCTTGAATTCAGCAGGCGCTCACAGGAGCACAGCTCCTGAACCTTTCTGACGCCCCCCTCCTCCCCACCTACCTACCTTATCCATTGAAGAGTAGGTGCAGCTGCATAACAATCCCTGGATTAGGAGAACGGGCAGCCAACCAGCCACCAGGAGCTTTGCCATGCCCCCAGCAGCCCTCATTAACCCCTGGAGAAGCCTGCACCACCCTTTCTTCACTTCTTATGTGATTCTGGGCAGTGTGTGGCTTGCTGGCCTTTTGACTAGCGGGGGGGTGACCCAGGAGAGCCCCAGGTTAGCGAGGCCTGCTTGGCCTGGCTGGATCTCTAGCCAGCCCAAGCAGATCTCACTTGCCTGGGGCTCTCCTTTCTTGCATCGGGTTGCTTTTGACTGGTAGGGGGGGTGACATATGCTAAAGAATTATGCTAATGAGCTCCACCACCTATTTTCCTACAAAATGACCCCTGGATTACAGTGGTCGTCTTTTGCTGAAGCAGGAAGTCGGCTAATAGACCGGTTGGCTTTCGACTCTTAAGAAATGCTCCTATGGTTTCCTCTTTCGTCTTCCAAAGCAGCAAATGCCCCCTCCCTCCAAAAAACTCTCTCTACTCAACCCTGGGGTGTGCAACTAGGATGACTGAACTAGGCGGGGGGGGGGTTCAGAGTTTCTGGGAGAAGATTTTGAAGAGTTCTTAACATATCAAGAGTGAACCTAGTTGGTTAAATCTGAGAGAGACAGACGAAATTTCTGGGAATCTTAAGGCCACGGAGAAAGCTATAGTATTTTAAATGTTATTATTTAGTTACCACGAGGTATAGGTGAGTTTAAAAAGCCAGTTCTGGTTCTTTAGCTTGTGTGAAAGCGCCAATAGCCGCTTGAAAGCAATTTCAGTGTTGGTAAATAAGATACTGTTGAAAGCAGTACTGTTTCTCCAATTGGAATCTAAAAGATTATTGTGTTGTGTATATAAGATATCCTTGAAAGCAGTGCTGTTTTTCTAGTTGGAATCTGAAAGATCAGAAGGTCCAGATGATTTCATTTTGGTCTCTGTTGACTTTAGAGAACCGAAGGCAAGGTTTGATATGTAAACGCCAAATCAGGAAACAAGCCGGCATATTAAAGACATAAGCGCCTCTTTCATACGCTGTCTTGTTTCCTGATTTGGTGTTTAGATTTCTAAATATAAGCCCATTTTTTTTTTTAAAAAAGCTGCCACAGACCCTAGAATGGGTTTTCACAACATGGTCCCCGCCAGTGCTTTCCTTCGTGCCTGCTAGCATGGCCTTGGGTCAGCCACAGCTCTGGCAGAGGCTGTCCTTGAAAGGGCAGCTTCTGTCAGAGCTCTCTCAGCCCCACCCACCTCATAGGGTGTCTGTTGTGGGGAAGGAAGGGAAAGGAGATTGGAGCTGCTCTGAGACTCTTCGGAGTGGAGGGCGGGATATAAATCCAATATCATCATCATCTTCTTCTTCTTCTTCTTCTGTGCTCAGTTCATGTCGTCATTGGTATCAGTGGTCTTATAATATTCACTGCAAATAGATATTTTCATTTAGTAATACAATACAATAATCATTGATCTCTCTTGAAGCTCCTACTAAGACAAGAATATAATTGTATACGGCAGAGGTGGCCAGTGGTAGCTCTCCAGATGTTTTTTGCCTACAACTCCCATCAGCCTCAGCCATTGGCCATGCTGGCTGGGGCTGATGGGAGTTGTAGGCAAAAAAAACATCTGGAGAGCTACCGTTGACCCACCCCTGGTATACGGCAAAAGTTATCATAAATTACCTTAATTGTCTTATTTTGGAAGTTTATATATCACAACATAACCAGCTCTATAGCGGTTCCCATATTTTCTTCGTTTCACAGAGATTAGCGTCTCTCCGTCTGTCTGACAGTGTATCTATTTCTGCAAATTCTAAAAGCTTAAGATATTAATTCCTCTTTTCTTGATATTTCTTGAAGTTGAAAGAAATGAAAGGGTTTTTCACTGTAGGATGTGTACGGCTGGTAAGCACTTGTGCTTTCATAGAATTGTAGAATTGGAAGGAACCTCCAGGGTCATCTAGTCCAACCTCTTGCACGACGCAGGAAAATTACAAGCCCCTCCCTCCCACACACACCCAGTTCCATGTCCAGAAGACGGCAGTCGACATTTCGTCGACATTCCAGTCGACGTTTAGGATTTCCGTCTTCTCAAAATGTGCGAGAACGTAGGTGTTCTGTCTGGCTCTGCCACTGTGGCTGCTGTGGGATGGCACTCCACACCCCCTTTCGACTTCCAGATGTGCCCCGAAGTTTGGGGATCCCTACCCTTGGAATCTGAGTTGTGTATGCCTACAGTGTGTAGGAACTGTGATGGCTTAGTCCTGCAGATCGCACAACATAGTTATTACACAGCACTTCGTGAAAAAGAAAAATTAATTCCCCCCCCCCCCCCCAGCTTTTCTTACGACTTCCCATTATTTCCACAGGGGGAAAAAAAATGGGGAAAGCCGTTGCAGAAGGTGGAGTGGGAGAGAACTGGAGATACCCCTCCCCCACCTTATTCTTTCCATATTTTTTTTCCCCTTTTCCATTTCTTGGCTTTTACATCTTAATGGTTATCTTTTAAGACAGGGGTCCTCCGCCTTTTTGAGCCTGCAGGCGCCTTTGGAATGCTGACATAGGGTGGCGGGCACAGCCACAAAATGGCTGTCTTAGGAGGTGGAGCTAGCCACAAAAATGGCTGCCCCAGGAGGTGGAGTCAGTTACAAAATCTCAACAGAGAACAAAGCTTGAGTCCAGTGGCACCTTTAAGACCAAAAAAGTCTAATTCTGGGCATAAGCTTTTGTGGACATGCACATGTCTTCAGATACATTGAAACAGAGTCACCGTATAGGTGTGTGCAGGGATTATTAATTTAATTTAATTTTTCTGGAGCAGGAACGCACAGGAACGCCGTTCTGGCTGGCTTGAGGGTGTGGCTTAGTGTGCAAATAGTTCCTGCTGCGCTTTTTCTACAACCCCCCCCCTTGCGTGAAACAATGGTGATGTCAGGGGGTGTGGCCTAATATGCAAATGAGTTCCTGCTGGGCTTTTTCTGCAAAAAAGAGAAGCCCTGAGTGTGTGTGTGTGTGGAGAGGGGGGTTAGTTGCCCGAAAGGGCAGGTTAGAGTCAAGATGCGTAAGTGACTGAGAAATAAGTATAGCTAATATTGGATTAAAGCAGTTGGTAAAACCTATGGATAGCAGCAGATAAGCATACAAATACAAGAGGCAAAAACAGTTGTGAGAGCTAAGTTTTTTAGTCCAGTGGCAACTTTAAGACCAACAAAGTTTAATTCTGGGCATAAGTAAGAACGGAGTGACTTCTGCGCTTGCTAAATCGCTCAGGTCTCACTTATACCCAGAATTAAACTTCGTTGGTCTTAAAGGTGCCATTGGACTCAAACTTTGATAGGGGGAAGTGTTTGTGAGTTCCCTGCATTGTGCAGCGGGTTGGACTAGATGACCCTAGAGGTCCCTTCCAACTCTATGATTCTGTTGCTTCAGAAAAACACAACTACCTGCCTGAATCTCAGAGGGTGAGGTCATGCATAACTCTAAATATAGGGAGCTCTTCAGAAGCACTGCTTTGAGATGCCTTTGAAAAGGAACATCTTTTCTTGCATTCAAGCAGCAGTTGTGAAGATTCTTTAAAAAAAATCTTTAAAAGATTCTTTAAAAAAATCTGTAGAAGAAGATGATATTGGATTTATATCCCACTCTCCACTCCGAATCAGAGTCTCAGCGGCTCACAATCTCCTTTATCTTCCTCCTCCACAACAGACACCCTGTGAGGTGGGTGGGGCTGAGAGAGTTCTCCCAGAAGCTGCCGTTTCAAGGACAACTTCTATGAGAGCTATGGCTGACCCAAGGCCATTCCAGCAGCTGCAAGTGGAGGAGTGGGGAATCAAACCCGGTTCTCCCAGATAAGAGTCCATACACTTAACTAAACTGTACAGCTAATCGAATCTCCAGGGGCCGATCAGAAGTCCCGCTGGTCAAAAGCCCCACTTGTCTTTTGCTACTGTCTAAAACCGCTTCCTGTTGGATGCTAGAAAAGATGTTGGGTGCCCTGTTGCCCAATGTTCCCTCTAAGCTGCAGAGCCCTGTGAGCAAAACTTCTACTTTGTGAGCTCCTGGCATTAAAGTTGTGAGCGACTGCATCCATTAGTGTGCTCTGGGGCCATCTTTCCCGAGCTAAGACAAAAATGTGTGAGCTGGAGGTGAAAAATCTGTGAACTAGCTCACGCTAACTCAACTTGGAGGGAACACTGCTGGGTGGTTGGATGGGGTTCAGCCTGAGGGAGGGGTGTCCTTGGACTCAGAGTTGTTAACGGCTTTTGGGCAGGGCTGCCCATCCCGACTGAGCTGCCTTTGCTCTCTCCCTAACTGTTATAATTTTGTTCTAGATTATAGCTTTTGATGAACTGAAGACTGACTACAAGAATCCCATAGACCAGTGTAATACGCTCAACCCTGTAAGTGAACACGAGAGAGATCTCTTTGCATCAATTTCTAGTCAGGTTTTCTCTCTCCTTTGGCAGCTAATTTCAATTTAATATGCATTAGGACCATATTGTTGGCTGTGATCTAATAGAGCTATGGTACCCTGGCAAAATGCTTCCTTTCTTCCCCCTTCCCCCCCCCTCCCCCCTTTTTTTCGAGCTTGAAATTCTGACTTATTTATCTACCGGTGATCTTGTCCACTAACATTCTTTCAATCTGCTTTTTACATTTTCGGTACAAAGACAGTTGAAAAGGTTAAAAAGATTAAAAGAGTCAAAATTGCATTAAAGGTGTGTACTGCTTTTTAGTTTAATGTCTTAACGCCACTCTCTTTTTTTTCGCTTTCCATTTCGTTAGGAACATCTGTATGACTTGAGTTGACTTTCACTGTGCTTGTTCATCCACCTATCTACTGTCTGTTCAGGGGTTGTTGTAACTTCATGAGCTCTGTGCCTTGTAAATATGCTTGCTCAATAAGAGACGGGGAAAACTGTTACATGCTTAAATTCTGTACGCACTTCAGTTAAATTTATCGAACATATGAAGCTGCCTTATACTGAATCAGGCTCTCGGTCCGTCAAAATCAGTATTGACAGTCATTGCTGTCAGTAGATGCAAGAGATTTATATAGAACCATAGAATCATAGAGTTGGAAGGGACCTCCAGGGTCATCTAGTCCAACCCCCTGCACAATCTCCTTTATCTCCCTCCCCCACAACAGACACCCTGTGAGGTGGGTGGGGCTGAGAGGGCTCTCACAGCAGCTGCCCTTCCAAGGACAGAGTCTCAGAGCGGCCTACAATCTCCTTTCCCTTCCTCCACCTCAACAGTCACCCTGTGAGGTGGGTGGGGCTGGAGAGAGTTCTCCAAGCAGCTGCCCTTCCAAGGACAGAGTCTCAGAGCAGCCTACAATCTCCTTTCCCTTCCTCCCCCACAACAGACACTCTGTGAGGTGGATGGGGCTGAGAGGGCTCTCCCAGCATCTGCCTTTTCAAGGACAGAGTCTCAGAGCGGCCTACAATCTCCTTTCCCTTCCTCCCCCACAACAGACACCCTCTGAGGTGGGTGGGGCTGGAGAGGGCTCTCCCAGCAGCTGCCCTTTCAAGGACAGAGAGCGGCCTGCAATCTCCTTTCCCTTCCTCCCCCACAACAGACACCCTGTGAGGTGGGTGGGGCAGAGAGAGCTCTCCCAGCAGCTGCCCTTCCAAGGACAGAGAGCAGCCTGCAATCTCCTTTCCCTTCCTCCCCCACAACAGACACCCTGTGAGGTGGGTGGGGCTGGAGAGAGTTCTCCCAGCAGCTGCCCTTCCAAGGACAGAGTCTCAGAGCGGCCTACAATCTCCTTTCCCTTCCTCCCCCACAACAGACACCCTGTGAGGTGGGTGGGGCAGAGAGAGCTCTCCCAGCAGCTGCCCTTTCAAGGACAGAGAGCGGCCTGCAATCTCCTTTCCCTTCCTCCCCCACAACAGACACCCTGTGAGGTGGGTGGGGCAGAGAGAGCTCTTCCAGCAGCTGCCCTTTCAAGGACAACCTCTGCCAGAGCTATGGCTGACCCAAGGCCATTCCAGCAGGCGCAAGTGGAGGAGTGGGGAATCAAACCCGGTTCTCCCAGATAAGAGTCCGCACACTTAACCACAACACCAAACTGGCCCTCAAGTGAAGAGCTTCCAGCCCTCCTCTAAGTAACAGCCCATCAAAGTCTTAAAGAGAGCCATAATTGCCCCCATCCACATAAATTGTTATTTACATATGGCACCTCTGATTTATAAGTACTTGGCCGGGAGACTGGAAGTTCAAAACTAGTGTGGTTGGTCCCAACATTTATTTCTTGAGGCAATTTCTGTTCCTCCCTTTCCCCAAACGGGCTCAGGGCGGATCGCAACGTTCTTAAAAACAATAGGAAACAACAGTTAAAACCCAAATGAGTGTCACAAGATAATTTGATAGATCGCGTGTGTTACAAATAGCAGCTCAGTTGGGCTCATGTTATATAAACTGAGAGTCTAAAACAGTACATGGAGTAAAATTCATATTACAGCAGAGCTGGTACCACAGGATAGAGCCAGCTGATGGGGTAGGATGCCAACCGCCCCAAACAAAGACCTTGCAGAATAGCTCTGTCTTGCAGGCCCTACGATCCAGTGAGGGCCAGGATCTCTGAAGGGAGCTGATTCCACCAGGCTGGGGCCAAGGACGGTCGGCAGATGTTGCATACCGGATCGTAGTGATCTCCGGGGCACATATGGGGAGAGGCGGTCCTGTAGATACATCGATCCCAGGCCGTCTAAGGCTTTTAAAAGTCAGAACTTAAAACCTTGAAACGAATCCGGTACTAAATTGGTAGCCGATGCAGTTGGCGCGGCGTTGGCCGGGTGTGTGCCCGGCTAGGCACTGTTATCAATATGTCATGTTCTGCATCCCTTGCTGCTGGATCTGAGAAACACCGGTAAAATCTGTCATTCCCTTCTGTGTTGCTTCTTGACCTGGAGTCGCTAGAATGGGCCTCAAGCCATTGCTGATGGCGAGGAAGGCACAGCACGAGTGCGTTGAGGAGTTTTAGCTCATAGAAATGCATTCAGCGGTGGCATTTTAGAAATAGAGCCAACTTTGAGTCCAGGGGCGCCTTAAGACCAACGAAGTTTAATTCTGGATATAAACTTCAATGCGCGCACACACTTCTTCATATACGTCTCACATGGAAGTTTATAGCCAGAATTAAACTTCGCTGGACTCCAACTTTGCTTCAGACCAGCACAGCTATTCCCCTGAATTTATCTTCATGAAGTTTTAGAAAGTAAAAAAAAAGGTACAGGTAGTCCCCTGTGCAAGCATCAGTCGTTTCCAACTCTAGGGTGACGCTGCTTTCACAACGTTTTCACGGCAGACTTTTTACGGCGTGGTTTGCCATTGCCTTCCCCAGCCCTCTACGCTTCCCCCCCCCCCCCGCAAGCTGGGAACTCATTTGGCCGACTTCGGAAGGATAGCTATGAGCAAAAAGGGTACCAAAAGGAACTGAGTGTAATTGGAGACTTAGAAGAAGATACACCCCCCTGCCTCGCCAGACTTCCTAGGTGGGTCCTCTCGAAAACATTTCTACAAAGCTGGTAGTCGGAAGACAAGAGAATATTGTGAGCCAGGCTAGCGGTTGCACATGGAACAGTTTACCCTACTCAGTCACCTCTCATTCGATGTGGGAAGGGGAGGGGATTTTCACTGCATTCCCTTTATCGCAGATTGTTAAAGCTGAAAACAGAAATTGTTACATGCATGTTAGAAACGAGCTTTCTATTTGTCAGTTATACTAAGATACGTGGCAGAAGCCTCCTCGGGTAACCTTTGTGTCGTGAAATCGCGTGCCTTTAAATGCAGCCAGAAATTGAGATCGTTGTGTCAGAAGAACGTGCAGGACAGAAATAATTAGCAAGTTTATTGACAATAAACTTGAACCTCGAACTTCGTCTTTTATGTTTAGCGGCCGGGTGCCCTTGCTTGTTTAAGGGATCTAACGCGTTTGATCTATCTTTGGCTTTGTATTGCTCAGCCCAAGTATTATTGGCATCGGCACATATTTTATGGCCTTTATTATGTTTTATTTCTTTATTTATTTTGGTAGATTTATATTCCGCCCTTTCCCATAACGGGCTCAGGGCGGATTACGGACATAATAAAAACAGTTAGAATCCAACAATAAAACAACATGCCATCAAACGGCACAGCTCAGTGAAATATAACATAGGCGAATCTTGAGTTTTTTGTGCTAACTGCACGGCCATCTTTTGCACTGGATGCATTTAGAGCTGGTCACATTGAGGGGCATCAGGTAAACAATCTCCAGAATTGTCTGTGACAAGAGTTTGCCTTTTGGGGGGGGGGCGGGGCACCCATAACAGCTTTAACAGGCACCCCTAGAAATGGAGGGCATATACCTGCAAGTTTTCACCTTAAGAAGTGATACAAAGAAGCAGAAATGGAAATGGCCAAGTGTATTTTATCCCGGGGCACAAAACACCTGCCCTCCTAAAACCTCTATTTTAGTATTTAAGAATGTGATGTGATTTTAAAATGTTGGTTTTATGTAGCTTAAAGTAATCTATTTTATGCATTTTACACGCCTATTTACCCGAACCCTTTTTATTTGGAGATGCCGGGGATTGAACCTGGGACCTTCTGCTTACCAAGCAGATGCTCTACCACTGAGCCACCTTGAGCTCTCTTAAGGAAGAAAGATGGTTAATAAATATTTGATGCATTTTAATAATATTGTGAGCCACCTTGAACTCTCTTAAGGAAGAAAGGTGGTTGATAAATATTTAAATAGATGAAATAAATTGTTTCCCGCTCACCTAGTTATCTTCAGGGTGGTGCTGAAAAATTCTGATCTCTGTGAATCTGAAATATTTCTGGCATTGCTTATGTTTGCTTATATCGGTTTGCACGTGTGCTAATCCCCCTCTTTTCTTTCTGAAGAGCAGATGTCTTAATATTTTACAACCTTCAGGCTTTCTTTGTAGCAGGAACTCCTTTGCATAGGAGGCCACGCCCCCCTGATGTAGCCAGTCCTCCTAGAGCTTCCAGTAGGCCCTGTGCTAAGAGCCCTGTAAGAAATTCTAGCAGGACCTCCTTTGCATATTAGGCCACACCCCCTGATGCAGCCAATCCTCCTGGAGCTTCCAGTAGGCCCTGTACTGAGAGCCCTGTAAGGAATTCTAGCAGGACCTCCTTTGCATATTAGGCCACACCCCACTGATGCAGCCAATCCTCCTGGAGCTTCCAGTAGGCCCCGTGAGAAGAGCCCTGTAAGGAATTCTAGCAGGACCTCCTTTGCATATTAGGCCACACCTCCCTGATGCAGCCAATCCTCCTGGAGCTTCCAGTAGGCCCTGTACTGAGAGCCCTGTAAGGAATTCTAGCAGGACCTCCTTTGAATATTAGGCCACACACCCCTGATGCAGCCAATCCTCCTGGAGCTTCCAGCCCTGTGAGAAGAGCCCTGTAAGGAATTCTAGCAGGACCTCCTTTGCATATTAGGCCACACCTCCCTGATGCAGCCAATCCTCCTGGAGCTTCCAGTAGGCCCTGTACTGAGAGCCCTATAAGGAATTCTAGCAGGACCTCCTTTGAATATTAGGCCACACACCCCTGATGCAGCCAATCCTCCTGGAGCTTCCAGTAGGCCCCGTGAGAAGAGCCCTGTAAGGAATTCTAGCAGGACCTCCTTTGCATATTAGACCACACCCCCCTGATGTAGCCAATCTTCCTGGAGCTTCCAGTAGGCCCTGTACTGAGAGCCCTGTAAAGAATTCTAGCAGGACCTCCTTTGCATATTAGGCCACACCCCCCTGATGTAGCCAATCCTACTGGAGCTTCCAGTAGGCCCTGTTCGAAGAGCCCTGTAATCTCTTGGAGGATTGGCTGCATCAGGGGGGCGTGGCCTCATATTGCAAAGGAGTCCCTGATACAGAAAGAGCCCCAACTACCTTAATGCACATAGCATTTTCAATGTGAAAGGCCAGGCTTTAGACAGACAGTAAGGACACAACTTTATTTCATCTAGTTTGTGGCTTTCAAAGTACATAAGCTGTGGGAGTAAAGTAATATAGAACTGGGCGCTTCCTCTGTCGGTTTGAAAATAGGAATTTTCAGATTCTGTACAAGTTTCTAGTCCTCAGAAAAGTCTTAGGATGAGGGAGAACAGCTGTTATTTGCATCCTTTTGGAGCTGCACACGCATTGGATGTTGCGCTTGTAGCTCCAGAATGGAAGACATTGCGCTTGTAAGCCCTGAAATGGAGGAGGAGGAAGAAGAAGATGAAGAAGATATTGGATTTATATCCCGCCCTCCACTCAGAGTCTCAGACCAGCTCACAATCTCCTTTCTTCCTCCCCCACAACAGACACCCTGTGAGGTGGGTGGGGCTGGAGAGGGCTCTCACAGCAGCTGCCCTTTCAAGGACAGAGTCTCAGAGCGGCCTATAATCTCCTTTCCCTTCCTCCCCCACAACAGAACCCTGTGAGGTGGGTGGGGCTGAGAGGGCTCTCACAGCAGCTGCCCTTCCAAGGACAGACTCTCAGAGTGGCCTACAATCTCCTTTCCCTTCCTCCCCCACAACAGACACCCTGTGAGGTGGGTGGGGCTGGAGAGGGCTCACAGCAGCTGCCCTTTCAAGGACAGAGTCTCAGAGTGGCCTAAAATCTCCTTTCCCTTCCTCCCCCACAACAGACACCCTGTGAGGTGGATGGGGCTGAGAGGGCTCTCACAGCAGCTGCCCTTTCAAGGACAACCTCTGCCAGAGCTATGGCTAACCCAAGCCCATTCTAGCAGGTGCAAGTGGAGGAGTGGGGAATCAAACCCGGTTTTCCCAGATAAGAGTCCGCGCACTTAACCACTACACCAAACTAGCTCTTTTGTACATGCAGTTCAGTGCCCTGAGGCCATTGTGGATCAGGACCGCGGCCGATTCCCCCTGCCTCCACCCCCCCACCCCCCCGCAGTCCCTGTGACACTTTAAAATATTAGTTTCCCTGCAGCTGGGCCCTCACTCTGCTTGAGAGAACCTGGTGACATTCTCCTAAAGCTTTAGACTCCGGAAAGAAAAATACTCAGAAACCTGTAGTAAATTGTGCTTTGGATTGCTTAAAAACAAAATTTGAGAATATGTCTGATTTCTGTAGAGAATTAGCCCTGCTAGAATTGGTCTCTCTGCCACAGGGGTGGGGAACCTTTTTTTTTCTGCCAAGGACTATTTGGATATTTATAACATCATTCGCGGGCCGCACAAAATTATCCACTTAAAAAACAGTGCTCCGCTGAGGGAAAACAATGCAGGCCAGCAATCCCCAAGGGCCAGGCCAAATGATCACAGCCCTCGGGCCGGATGTTCCCCACCCCCACACCTGATTGGGAAATACAGTGGACAAGACATCTCTGGAATAATTTTCTGGACACGCAATGACTTGCATTCTACCTTCTTTGGTAGCACATTTGTCCGTCTGTGCGCGTTTGGACACTCTTAAAAGTGTTTGCTTTGAACTTCCGTGTGGTTTGCACATGTCTCCGCCTCTGCTGGGTCCCTCAAGCATTGGCTGAGCAGACTCGCAGTAGCTCTGTCTCAGAATTCTCTCACCTCACCTGTCGCCTGAGCCTTTTTGACTGGAGATGCTGAGGACTGAATCCCTCACCTTCTGCACGCCAAGCGGATCTCCCGCCACCGAGCCGCCGCCCCTCCAAAGTTAAAGTGGTGTTTTACTTAAGTGCTGTAATGGCTGCTTTTGCTTCTAGGCAGCTGGAACCATCCCTGCAAACTGTGGTTTGCTCAATAGAAGCAAGCAGGAGAATTCTGGAGAATAGTAGGTTACCTACAAACATAAATAAGTGGGTGGAAATGGCTCTAGAGTAAAGCTAATTTATCCCTCGGATGAAAACCTGAAAAAAAATGCAAAGTATAAAGCTCTTTAAGTAACTGACGACCGTCCGAAATCTGCAGAAATTTCATTTTTAAAAAATTCCTGTACTGTAAGCTGTTTAAAACTGTATCTTTGTCTACCCCTGTGCAGTTTTATGCACATTCTGTCAGGTATGTGTGAAGCGTACCGGGAGTTACAGCTTTGTCTAATGCTTGCGTTGTTTATCCCTCCCCCAATAACTCTGTGCGTTCTTCTCACCCCAGATTCATAACCGTAATTGGAACGTGCTCAGTGTCGTAACCGAGTTGGCCTGACCTGTGTTTTTTTCTTCGCAGCTTGTACTTCCGGAGTATCTGATCCACGCGTTCTTCTGTGTCATGTTTCTCTGTGCAACGGAGTGGCTCACACTGGGTCTCAATATGCCGTTGCTTGCTTATCACATTTGGAGGTAATGCTGGCCGTGGATTGATATCGCCTTAGACGCAGAAAACACCCTAAGAGGTGATCTGATCACCATCTTCAAGTACTTGAACGGTTGTCATATAAAGGATGGTGTGGAATTGTTTTCTGTGGCCCCGGTAGGTAGGACCAGAACCAATGGGTTGAAATTAAATCAAAAGAGTTTCCGGCTCAACATTAGTAAGAACTTCTTGACCGTTAGAGCGGTTCCTCAATGGAACAGGCTTCCTCGGGAGGTGGTGGGCTCTCCTTCCTTGGAGGAGACTGGAGACCAAGTCCTATGAGGAAAGGTTGAAGGAGCTGGAGAGGAGGCGACTGAGAGGTGATCGGATCACCATCTTCAAGTCCTTGAAGGGCTGTCATACAGAGGATGGTGTGGAATTGTTTTCTGTGGCCCCGGAAGGTAGGACCAGAACCAATGGGTTGAAATTAAATCAGAAGAGTTTCCGGCTCAACATGAGGAAGAACTTTCTGACCTTTAGAGCGGTTCCTCAGTGGAACAGGGTTCCTCCTCGGGAGGTGGTGGGCTCTCCTTCCTTGGAGGTTTTTAAACAGAGGCTAGAGGGCCATCTGACAGCAATGAAGATCCTGTAAATTTAGGGGGAGGAGTTTGTGAGTTTAGAGCGGTTCCTCAGTGGAACAGGCTTCCTCGGGAGGTGGAGGGCTCTCCTTCTTTGGAGGTTTTTAAACATAGGCTAGATGGCCATCTGACAGCAAGGAAGATCCTGTGAATTTAGGGGGAGGTGTTTGTGAGTTTAGAGCAGTTCCTCAGTGGAACAGGCTTCCTCGGGAGGTGGAGGGCTCTCCTTCTTTGGAGGTTTTTAAACAGAGGCTAGATGGCCATCTGACAGCAAGGAAGATCCTGTGAATTTAGGGGGAGGTGTTTGTGAGTTTAGAGCAGTTCCTCAGTGGAACAGGCTTCCTCGGGAGGTGGTGGGCTCTCCTTCTTTGGAGGTTTTAAAACTGAGGCTAGATGGCCATCTGACAGCAAGGAAGATCCTGTGAATTTAGGGGGAGGTGTTTGTGAGTTTAGAGCAGTTCCTCAGTGGAACAGGCTTCCTCGGGAGGTGGTGGGCTCTCCTTCCTTGGAGGTTTTGAAACGGAGGCTAGATGGCCATCTGACAGTGATGAGGATCCTGTGAATTTAGGGGGAGTGTTTGTGAGTTTAGAGCAGTTCCTCAGTGGAACAGGCTTCCTCGGGAGGTGGAGGGCT
Organism: Heteronotia binoei; assembly: GCF_032191835.1. Classification (NCBI taxonomy): domain Eukaryota; kingdom Metazoa; phylum Chordata; class Lepidosauria; order Squamata; family Gekkonidae; genus Heteronotia; species Heteronotia binoei. Next base: position 10,395,178 of record NC_083243.1, on the reverse strand, counting down.
CTCCTTCTTTGGAGGTTTTTAAACATAGGCTAGATGGCCATCTGACAGCAATGGGGATCCTGTGAATTTAGGGGGAGGTGTTTGTGAGATTCCTGCATTGTGCAGGGGGTTGGGCTAGATGACTCCTGGAGATTCCTTCCAACTCTGTGATTCTACCCTTTTCTTTGCCATCCCATCAGCTTGCCATAAGAAAGGAAACCTGTGACGAAGCTGGATCAGCGATGCTCTTGAGGCTTTTTCATTAAATGGACACCTTCCTGAGAGCGAAGGGTACTTGTAATCTGGGCTGTCTATGTATGACGTGTGATTCTAGGCAGTTCTGGCTCTGTTGTCGAAATTCAGTTCTGGGAATTTCGATCAAATGGAAGATGTCTGACCTTGTCGCAGAGAGGCAGGAAGGGATGAAGGTTTGGAACCGGGTGAGGGGTTTTGGTGTCATCTATGGCTCTTTGTTTCTTTACCAAAGTATTCATAGAAGGGAGTTGGAAGGGTCATCTAGTCCAACCCCCTGCACAATGCAGGAAACTTACAAATTTGTTGTTCAGTCGCACAGTCGAGTCTGACTCTTTGTGACCCCATGAACCAAGTCACGCCAGGCCCTCCAACCATCCTCCGAAGTCTGCTCAAATTCATGTTAGTTACATCAGTAACGCTGTCCAGCCATCTCCTCTTTTGCCGTCCCCTTCTTCTTTTGCCTTCTATCAGGAGAGCTGGTTTGGTGTAGTGGTTAAGTGTGGGGACTCTTATCTGGGAGAACCGGATTTGATTCCCCACTCCTCCGCTTGCACTTGCTAGCATGGCCTTGGGTCAGCCATAGCTCTGACAGAGGTTGTCCTTGAAAGGGCAGCTGCTGTGAGAGCCCTCTCAGCCCCACCCACCTCACAGGGTGTCTGTTGTGTGGGAGGAAGGGAAAGGAGATTGTAGGCCACTCTGAGCCTCTGTCCTTGGAAGGGCAGCTGCTGTGAGAGCCCTCTCAGCCCCACCCACCTCACAGGGTGTCTGTTGTGGGGGAGGAAGGGAAAGGAGATTGTAGGCCACTCTGAGACTCTGTCCTTGAAAAGGCAGCTGCTGTGAGAGCCTTCTCAGCCCCACCCACCTCACAGGGTGTCTGTTGTGGGGGAGGAAGGTAAAGGAGATTGTTAGCCGCTCTGAGACTCTTCGGAGTCGAGGGCGGAATATAAATCCAATATCATCTTCTTCTTTCCCCACATCAGGGTCTTCTCCAGCGAGTGCTCCCTTCTCATTTGGTGGCCAAAGTATTTGAGCTTCAGCTTCAGCATCTGACCTTCCAGGGAACAGCCAGGGTTGGTTTCCCTTAAGGCTGACTGAGTTGATCTTCTTGCAGTCCGAGGGACTCTCAAGATACCTCCTCCTAAATTCATGGGATCCTCATTGAAGGGGGAGATCTTATTTCGGCAGCATCTGGCCAAGGGTCTTTCTGCACCACAAAGGAGGGAAAAAAAGGAGAGGGGGAGGATTCCAAACGAGGAGAAAGGGATAAACCAAAGTGTCACACAGCAGGGGACCAGGGGGGGCCTGCCGCTGGCTGCCACCACTCTGGTATGCGCCTGTCTGGGAGGGCCCTCAGCACCCCCCCAAACCCTTGTCTTCCTTCTTAACAAAGCCTTTTCTTTCTGTGACCGAAGAGGCATGCAGACCCAGGCAGTTCAGCAGCAAGGAGTTTATGAAAAGTGTTCTAGAGCAGGGGTGGTTAACGGTAGCTCTCCGGATGTTTTTTTTTTTTTGCCTAAAACTCCCATCAGCCCCAGTCAGCATGGCCAATGGCTGGGGCTGATGGGAGTTGTAGGCAAAAAAAAAAACCCATCCGGAGAGCTCCCGTTGGCCACCCCTTCTCTAGAACAGGGGTCCCAACCCCCAGGCCGTGGACCGGTCCCGGTCCGTGGCCTGTTAGCAACCGGGCCATGAAGTTGTGTAATTATTTTATTATATATTACAATGTAAGAATAATCATAATAAAAAGAAGGCATTGGATTTATATACTGCCCTCCGCTCTGAATCTGAGCAGCTCACAATCTCCTTTCCCTTCCTCCCCCCGTAACAGACACCCTGGGAGATGGGTGGGGCTGAGAGGGCTCTCTCAGAAGCTGCCCTTTCAAGGACAACTCCTACTAGAGCTATGGCTGACCCAAGGCCATCCCAGCAAGCTGCAAGTGGAGGAGTGGAGAATCAAACCCAGTTCTCCCAGATAAGAGAGCTATGGTTAACCCAAGGCCATTCCAGCAGCTGCAAGTGGAGGAGTGGGGAATCAAACCCAGTTCTCCCAGATAAGAGCCTATACACTTAACCACTGCGCCAAAATAAAGTGCATAACTGTATCATCCTGAAACCATCCCCCGCCCTGCCCCGTGGAAAAATTGTCTTCCACAAAACCAGTCCCTGGTGCCTAAAAAGTTGGGGACCACCGCTCTAGAACAAGTGGCAGTAAAACGTTTAGTGCACAGCGAATATAGCAAATAGGAAAGGTTGGTATAAAGCAGGGGTGGCCAAACTTGCTTAATGTAAGAGCCACACGGAATGAACATCAGATGTTTGAGAGCCGCAAGGCTATGAACGTCAGATGTTTGAGAGCCGCGGAAGGAAGGAAGGAAGGAAGGAAGGAAGGAAGGAAGGAAGGAAGGAAGGAAGGAAGGAAGGAAATAAGGAAATAAATGGAAAGGGAAGAGGGAGAAAGGTGAAAAGAAAGCAGCTTTTAGCGAAAGCAAATGCGTTCTTCAAACTGCCAGCTGGCTCGGCTTGGAGAAGGGATTTAAGGAGGGAGATGCCTTCTCCAAGCTGGCCAATGGGGTAGTGGGGGCTTTGAGAGCCACACAATATGTGTGAAAGAGCCACATGTGGCTCCCGACCCACAGTTTGGCCACCCCTGGTATAAAGAAACAGAAGCCCTGATGTGTCTAACTAAAATCCAAAGGGACTCACCCCTCTTTGGTGAGGGAACCTTCTGGTTGCAACCAGCTCAGCCTTTTCAGAAAGAACACCCTCCCTCTCTAGCAAGGCCTGTTTATTCTTTCCTTCCAGATCCCAGCCTTCTGGGCCAGTTTTGGAGCACAGGTCCATCAGTGGCTCTTAGCCACAGCATATTGTTGGAACTCTCTATCTGGGGCAGTGATGCTCTGTGTTCTTGGTGCTTTTGGGGGCAACAGTGGGAGGGCTTCTAGCCCCACTGGTGGACCTCCTGATGGCACTTGGTTTTTTTTGGCCACTGTGTGACACAGTGTTGGACTGGATGGGCCACTGGCCTGATCCAACGTGGCTTCTTATGTTCTTATGTCTGGGGCAGAGATGCTCTGTATTCTTGGTGCTTGGGGGGTGCACAGTGGGAGGGTTTCTAGTGTCCTGGCCCCACCGGTGGACCTCTTATTGGCACCTGGGGTTTTTGGCCACTGTGTGACACAGAGTATTGGAATGGATGGGCCGTTGGCCTGATCCAACATGGCTTCTCTTATGTTCTTCTGTGACACAGAGTGTTGGAATGGAGGGGCCATTGGCCTGATCCCACATGGCTTCTCTTATGTTCTTATGTGACACAGAGTATTGGAATGGATGGGCCATTGGCCTGATCCAACATGGCTTCTCTTATGTGACACAGAGTATTGGAATGGATGGGCCATTGGCCTGATCCAACATGGCTTCTCTTATGTGACACAGAGTGTTGGATTGGAGGGGCCATTGGCCTGATCCAACATGGCTTCTCTTATGTTCTTATGTGACACAGAGTATTGGAATGGATGGGCCATTGGCCTGATCCAACATGGCTTCTCCTATGTGACACAGAGTGTTGGAATGGATGGGCCATTGGCCTGATCCAACATGGCTTCTCTTATGTTCTTATGTGACACAGAGTATTGGAATGGATGGGCCATTGGCCTGATCCAACATGGCTTCTCTTATGTTCTTCTATGACACAGAGTGTTGGAATGGAGGGGCCATTGGCCTGATCCCACATGGCTTCTCTTATGTTCTTATGTGACACAGAGTATTGGAATGGATGGGCCATTGGCCTGATCCAACATGGCTTCTCTTATGTTCTTATGTGACACAGAGTATTGGAATGGATGGGCCATTGGCCTGATCCAACATGGCTTCTCTTATGTTCTTCTGTGACACAGAGTGTTGGATTGGAGGGGCCATTGGCCTGATCCCACATGGCATCTCTTATGTTCTTATGTCTGGGGCAAGGATGCTCTGTGTTCTTGGTGTTTAAGAGGGACAACGTTGGGAGGGCTTCTAGTGTCCTGGCCCCACTGGTGGACCTCCTAGTGACACCTGGGTTTTTTGGCCACTGTGTGACACAGAGTGTTGGACTGGAGGAGCCACTGGCCTGTTCCAACATGGCTTCTCTTAAGTTCTTAACTCACACTACCCCTCAACACCAGTCTTTCCTCTCCCATCTGATATGGTTGTGTCCCTGTTTGCCAGCTGCAGGAAGTGGTGGCAGCTATAAGCATAGACAGCTTCAAGAGGGGACTGGAGCAGAGGACTACCAGGGACTATTAGCTGCAAGGGATAGTTGGAACTCTCTGTCTGGGGCAGTGATGCTCTGTGTTCTTGGTGTTTGGGAGAGAAAACAGTGGGAGGGCTTCTAGTGTCCTGGCCCCATTGGTAGACCTCCTGATGGCACCTGGGTTATTTGGCCACTCTGTGTACAGAGTGTTGAATTGGATGGGCCTTTGGCCTGATCCAACATGGCTTCTCTTATGTCTGTGGCAGTGATGGTCTGTATTCTTGGTGCTTGGGGGGGCACAGTGGGAGGGCTTCTAGTGTCCTGGCCCCCCTGGTGAACATCCTGATGGTGCCTGGTTTTTTGGCCAACGTGTGACACAGAGTGTTGGACTGGAGGGGCCATTGGCCTGATCCAACATGACTTCTCTTATGTTCTTATGTCTGGGGCAAATGATGCTCTGTGTTCTTGGTGTTTGGGAGGGACAACAGTGGGAGTGCTTCTAGTGTCCTGGCCCCCCTGGTGGACCTCCTAGTGGCACCAGGGTTTTTTGGCCACTGTGTGTACAGAGTGTTGGACTGGATGGGCCATTGGCCTGATCCAACATGGCTTCTCCTTATGTTCTTATGTCTGTGGCAGTGATGGTCTGTATTCTTGGTGCTTGGGGGGGGGGCACAGTGGGAGGGCTTCTAGTGTCCTGGCCCCCCTGGTGGACATCCTGATGGTGCCTGGTTTTTTGGCCAACATGTGACAGAGTGTTGGACTGGAGGGGCCATTGGCCTGATACAACATGGCTTCTCTTATGTTCTTAGTTTTCCCTCCAAAACACCTTTCACCCAGTCAGAGGAAAAGAAGGAAATCATTTGATAGAACAAGTCACTGAAATACCATTTATAGAAATCGTTAGAGAATATTACAAAATCAGTTTTGAAATTGTTCAAAGTTTATTGATGGTTATACAGCTTTATGTCCACGCAGACGCTGGCAACCCTAACAGGTTTTGTGCAGCGGCTGGACAGAGATTTGCAGGTTTTCAGGAAGGCCATTGCATTTTTTTTTCAACCGTTAATAAATTGGAATGGAACATGGGTGGCTCCCACCGTAGAGGTTTAGGCACAGTTCCTTGTATTGGAATGGAAATTCTTGTTCTGTAGCTTCTGTAGAAATTCTTGTTCTGTAGACAGCCAGTTTGGTGTGTGGTGAAGTGTGTGGACTCTTATTTGGGAGAACCGGGTTTGATTCCCCACTCCTCCACTTGCACCTGCTGGCATGGCCTTGGGTCAGCCATAGCTCTCGCAGGAGTGGTCCAAGGGCAGCTTCTGTCAGAGTTCTCTCAGCCCTACCTGCCTCCCAGGGTGTCTGTTGGAGAGGGGGGAAGGTAAAGGAGATTGTGAGCCGCTCTGAGACTCTGAGTTTCAGAGTGAAGGGTGGAATATAAATCCAATATCATCATCATCTTCTTCTTTTTGAAATGTGAATTCTCTTTTCCAGGTACATGAGTCGGCCTGTGATGAGCGGACCCGGGCTCTATGACCCTACCACCATCATGAACGCAGATGTTCTAGCATATTGCCAGAAGGAAGGATGGTGCAAACTAGCATTTTACCTTCTATCCTTTTTTTACTACCTATATGGGTAAGTCACAATTTTTAATCCTTATTTACTGTGGCACTTAGAATCCTAGAGTTGGAAGGGACCTCTAGGGTCATCTAGTCCAATCCCCTGCACAATGCGGGAAACTCACAAACACTTCCCCCTAAAATCACAGTATCTTCATTGCTGTCAGATGGCCATCTAGCCTCTGTTGAAAAACCTCCAAGGAAGGAGAGCTCACCACCTCCCGAGGAAGCCTGTTCCACTAAGGAACCGCTCTAAACTCACAGATACCTCCCCCTAAATTCACAGGATCCTCATTGCTGTCAGATGGCCATCCAGCCTCTGTTTAAAAACCTCCAAGGAAGGAGAGCCCACCATCTCCCAAGGAAGCCTGTTCCACTGAGGAACCGCTCTAACGGTCAGGAAGTTCTTCCTAATGTTGAGCCGAAAACCCTTCTGATTTAATTTCAACCCATTGGTTCTGGTCCTACCTTCTGTGGCCACAGAAAACAATTCCACACCATCCTCTCTATGACAGCCCTTCACGTCCTTGAAGATGGTGATCATATCAGCTCTCAGCCGCCTCCTCTCCAGGCTAAACATTCCCAGCTCCTTCAGCCTTTCCTCATAGGACTTGGTCTCCAGACCCCTCACCATCTTCGTCGCCCTCCTCTGGACCCGTTCCAGCTTGTCTCTATCCTTCTTAAAATGCGGTGCCCAAAACTGAACACAAGACTCCAGGTGAGGTCTTACCAGAGCAGAGTCAAGCGATACCATCACATCTCGTGATCTGGACACTATACTTCTGTTGATACAGTCCAAAATTGCATTTGCCTTTTTAGGCGCCGCATAGCCTAAAATGTTCAGCGTATGGTCCACTAAGACCCCTAACGAGATGTGATGGTATCGCTTGACTCTGCTCTGGTAAGACCTCACCTGGAGTCTTGTGTTCAGTTTTGGGCACCGCATTTTAAGAAGGATATAGGCAAGCTGGAACGGGTCCAGAGGAAGGCGATGAAGACGGTGAGGGGTCTGGAGACCAAGTCCTTTGAGGAAAGGTTGAAGGAGCTGGGAATGTCTAGCCTGGAGAGGAGGTGGCAGAGAGGTGATAGGATCACCATCTTCAAGTCCTTGAAGGGCTGTCCTATAGAGGATGGAATTCTTTTCTGTGGCCCCGGAAGGTAGGACCAGAACCAATGGGTTGAAATTAAATCAGAAGAGTTTCTGGCTCAACATTAGGAAGAACTTCCTGACCGTTAGAGCAGTTCCACAGTTGAACAGGCTTCCTCAGGAGGTGGTGGGCTCTCCTTCCTTGGGGGTTTTTAAACAGAGGCTAGATGGCCATCTGACAGCAAGGAAGATCCTGTGAATTTAGGGGGAGGGGGTTTCCTGCATTGTGCAGGTGGTTGGACTAGATGACCCTAGAGGTCCCTCCCAACTCTATGATTCTATGAAAAACTTACAATGCTTTCACCGTCCTCTTCCTTCGCCAACAGCATGATCTACGTTTTGGTGAGTTCTTAAATGAAGGCGCCCTGCGGACTTGGTTCCAGCGAAGTGCATGCCGAAAAGCCGCAAGACACGGGATCGTTGTCCAAGAAGAATCTCTGATCAAGATTTTAGCCATGGAATCTGAAGATCACAGTCGCGATGGGGGGGGGGGTGGTGGTGATGGAAAAACAAGATGACTCCCTTTCTCGCCCTCCCCTCCTTCCTCAAAAACGTGTCCACATTTTTAATACTCACGGAAAGACTGTTTTAGTTTTTGGTTTTGTTTTGTTTGTTTTTTTTAAAAAAAAATATGCTGGGATGTTATAAATTACAAAAATTACATAAATTAATGTCGAGCAGCTGCCTCTGGCATTGAGTAAGTTTTGACCCTGCAGTTCCCAAGGTGCGGCCGTACCCTTGTATCGCTGACCTTGCCTCTTTTTTTGTTTACCGGACTTTGTAGCGGTCGTTTTCGTTCTCGATTTCCATCTAGCTGTAGGCACTCGAGAGCATTTGATGGACTTGACGCTTTTCTGTACGTTCCCCTCTTTTAGGTAACTCCCGCGTGTCTTATAGATGAATACATGAGTAGAACTACAGGGAAAGAAAATGTAGCTCAAGGCTTTTGCTTTTGGGTTGTTGTTTTTTTTTCCTTTGTTCAGATAATCTCTCCCTCTCACGTGCATGGCTCAGACTTTTCCATATTTACTGCAAGCGTACCTCCGGCTTTAAGGTTCCGGGCGAAGCGGATGTGCTAGGGGGGAAATCTGTAAAAGTAGCACACCGCGAGAGCCCCCATTTTGAAGTTTTTCGTTGGCTTAAGGGGAAGATGTTCTCCGGTCTCCAAATGACCCCCCGACATGGCTCAAGGGGTAATAAAAATAGTTTTGCGAGTCTGCTCGGTGGGACTTGCAGATGTGCTGAAGCACTCCTGCCACGAAGCTGGGTCAACGCCCTCCGCTGTTCCTTAGTGCAATGCAATAAAAGCCTCAGAGAAGTTTACCATCTTCCATTGCTCAGCCTCTTCAGAATATTACAGAACTGCTGGTCTTTAGCCTGTAGCTGCTAGAAGAAGACGACTGCAGATTTATACCCCGCCCTTCGCTCTGAATCAGAGACTCAGAGTGGCTTACAATCTCCTCTATCTTCTCCCCCCACAACAGACACCCTGTGAGGTGGGTGGGGCTGAGAGGGCTTTCACAGCAGCTGCCCTTTGAAGGACAGAGTCTCAGAGCAGCCTACAATCTCCTTTCCCTTCCTCCCCCACAACAGACACCCTGTGAGATGGGTGGGGCTGGAGAGGGCTCTCACAGCAGCTGCCCTTCCGAGGGACAGAGTCTCAGAGCAGCCTACAATCTCCTTTCCCTTCCTCCCCCACAACAGGCACCCTGTGAGGTGGGTGGGGCTGAGAGGGCTTTCACAGCAGCTGCCCTTTGAAGGACAGAGTCTCAGAGCAGCCTACAATCTCCTTTCCCTTCCTCCCCCACAACAGACACCCTGTGAGGTGGGTGGGGCTGAGAGGGCTTTCACAGCAGCTGCCCTTTGAAGGACAGAGTTTCAGAGCAGCCTACAATCTCCTTTCCCTTCCTCCCCCACAACAGACACCCTGTGAGATGGGTGGGGCTGGAGAGGGCTCTCACAGCAGCTGCCCTTCCAAGGACAGAGTCTCAGAGCAGCCTACAATCTCCTTTCCCTTCCTCCCCCACAACAGGCACCCTGTGAGGTGGGTGGGGCTGAGAGGGCTTTCACAGCAGCTGCCCTTTGGAGTCTCAGAGCAGCCTACAATCTCCTTTCCCTTCCTCCCCCACAATAGACACCCTGTGAGGTGGGTGGGGCTGAGAGGGCTTTCACAGCAGCTGCCCTTTGAAGGACAGAGTCCTCAGAGCAGCCTACAATCTCCTTTCCCTTCCTCCCCAACAACAGACACCCTGTGAGATGGGTGGGGCTGGAGAGGGCTCTCACAGCAGCTGCCCTTCCAAGGACAGAGTCTCAGAGCAGCCTACAATCTCCTTTCCCTTCCTCCCCCACAACAGGCACCCTGTAAGGTGGGTGGGGCTGAGAGGGCTTTCACAGCAGCTGCCCTTTGAAGGACAGAGTCTCAGAGAGCCTACAATCTCCTTTCCCTTCCTCCCCCACAACAGACACCCTGTGAGGTGGGTGGGGCTGGAGAGGGCTCTCACAGCAGCTGCCCTTCCAAGGACAGAGTCTCACAGCGGCCTACAATCTCCTTTCCCTTCCTCCCCCACAACAGGCACCCTGTGAAGTGGGTGGGGCTGGAGAGGGCTCTCACAGCAGCTGCCCTTCCAAGGACAGAGTCTCAGAGCGGCCTACAATCTCCTTTCCCTTCCTCCCTCACAACAGACACCCTGTGAGGTGGGTGGGGCTGGAGAGGGCTCTCACAGCAGCTGCCCTTCCAAGGACAGAGTCTCACAGCGGCCTACAATCTCCTTTCCCTTCCTCCCCCACAACAGGCACCCTGTGAAGTGGGTGGGGCTGGAGAGAGCTCTCACAGCAGCTGCCCTTCCAAGGACAGAGTCTCAGAGCGGCCTACAATCTCCTTTCCCTTCCTCCCTCACAACAGACACCCTGTGAGGTGGGTGGGGCTGGAGAGGGCTCTCACAGCAGCTGCCCTTCCAAGGACAGAGTCTCAGAGCGGCCTACAATCTCCTTTCCCTTCCTCCCTCACAACAGACACCCTGTGAGGTGGGTGGGGCTGGAGAGGGCTCTCACAGCAGCTGCCCTTCCAAGGACAGAGTCTCACAGCGGCCTACAATCTCCTTTCCCTTCCTCCCTCACAACAGACACCTGTGAGGTGGGTGGGGCTGGAGAGGCCTCTCCCAGCAGCTGCCCTTTCAAGGACAACCTCTGCCAGAGCTATGGCTGACCCAAAGGCCATTCCAGCAGGTGCAAGTGGAGGAGTGGGGAATCAAACCCGGTTCTCCCAGATAAGAGTCCGCGCACTTCACCACCACACCAAACTGCGTCTCACCAAACGTAGGCAGGGCTGTCCTGATTTTGCGGAGAATGAGCTGCTCGGTCCCCTTGTGCTGCAGAGCAGGAGCGAGTGGAATCTTGACCTCTCTCATGGAGAACTGCCAGCCAGCTTTTAGCAGCCCATTTGGCACCTGTTGGTTCTTGGGGACTCCCTCAGAGGTGGTCTGATCCTGCAAAGCACTTGCTTGATTCTTAAGAGCGCAGGCTCGGTTTCACTCACTGAATTGCGCAGGGCTTTTTTTTTTTTTTTTGCAGGAACGCACAGAAACACAGTTCCGGCTGGCTTGGCATCCTGGGGTGTGGCCTGATATGCAAATGAGCTCCTGTTGCTTTCGCTACAAAAAAGCCCTGTGTGAAACAATGGTGATGCCAGGGGGTGTGGCCTAATATGCAAATGAGTCCCTGCTGGGCTTTTTCTACAAAAAAAGCCCTGTGAAACTGGTTTTTCCAGGGTGTGTGGCCTAATATGCAAATGAGTCCCTGCTGGGCTTTTCTTACAAAAAAAAGCCCTGCGCAAAACAATGGTGATGTCAGGGGGTGTGGCCTAATATGCAAATGAGTCCCTGCTAGGCTTTCCCTACAAAAAAAGCCCTGGAATTACTCCTGCTTTAAGCTTAGGGGTCCCCAGCAGGTGTCTGGGTGCACACGCGTGTGCTTACACCTTTCCCCGGTGCCTATCAAGTGGAGGGGCCAGGTGGAGCTTTTGCAGGGCTTCTGATTGGCCACCGGGCAGATTTTCAAAGGGTCTTCACTGTATGACCGAAGAAAAGCTTAGCCTGAGCAAGAAAGCATTTTTTTAAAAAGATACGTTCATTTTTAAAGGCGAATCCTGTTCGACAGAGCTTTCTGCCTGAAACGTCGAAGAGAGCTGCTGTTGGGGTTGTGCAATAATTGCTGGTCGGCTCCGCCTCTTGCGGTGGCCATTTTGTGATGGTGCCCACCGCTTGTTGTCAGAATTCCAAAGACGCCTGCAGGCTCAAAGAGATTGGGGACCCCTTGCTTTTAGCCGATGCTTGGTATGTACTCGTGTGATTTGAAAATCAGTGGATTGTGGCGATTCTAACCGCCGCCCCCCACCCAAAGTAGAGAAGGAAGGCTATTCAGACTATATAGCACCGAAAACCTTCCGAGCTGTTATTTTCCCCCTAGACCAGGGGTGGCCAAACTTGCTTAATGTAAGAGCCACATCAAATAAACACCAGATGTTTGAGAGCTGCAAAACTTGACCGTCAGATGTTTGAGAGCCACAGGACAGGAAGGAAGGAAGGAAAATAGAATCATAGAGTTGGAATGGTCCTCCAGGGGCATCTAGTCAAACCCCCTGCACAGTGCAGGAAACCCACATACCTACCCCAAATTCACAGGATCTTCATTGCTGTCAGGTGGCCATCTAGCCTCTGTTGAAAAACCTCCAAGGAAGGAGAGCCCACCACCTCCCAAGGAAGCCTGTTCCACTGAGGAACCGCTCTAATGGTCAGGAAGTTCTTCCTAATGTTGAGCTGGAAACTCTTGATTCGATTTCAACCTGTTGGTTCTGGTCCTACCTTCCGGAGCCACAGAAAACAAGTCCACACCATCCTCTATAGGACAGCCCTTCAAGTATTTGAAGATGATGATAATATTTCATTCATTCATTCGATTTATATCCCACCCTACCCCACCAGAGCCGCCTCCTCTCCAGGCTAAACATGTCCAGCTCCTTCAACCTTTCCTCATAGGACTTGGTCTCCAGAACCCTCACCATCTTCGTCACCCTCCTCTGGACCCGTTCCAGCTTGTCTATATCCTTAAAATGTGGTAAGATGAGGGAGGGAGTGGTAGAAAGAAAGCAACATTAATTTTAAATGCATTCTCCAAGCTGCTGATTGGCTTGGGTTGGAGCACTGATTTAAAGAGACAAGTGCCTTCTCCAAACTGGCCAATGGGGTGGTGGGGGCTTCAAGAGCTACACAATATGTGTGAAAGAGCCACAGTTTGGCCACTCTTGCCCTAGAACCTTTTAATAATGTAAAACATCTCACCCTGAAAGAGTGATGTTTATGGAGGGGAAAAGTTAACTTGATACACCTTTTGGGAAGAAATTTTGTCAAATACTGTGCCCAAAACCTCAGCGTAAGTACAATGAATTGTGCCCCGACAAAGCTACTTTGCTAAGGGTGAGGCCTCCCGTCGATATCTGGAGATGCCAACTTAGCCGAATTCTTGGATGCGGCCCAATGACACTGTCTGGGGGTGGGGAGGTGGTCAAAATATGGCATAGAAATAACTTCCGCTGAAATCAGTGGGGCACACGAGAGAACGCAAAGCGTTAAACGGGTTTCAGTTGTAACCAACAGTATGACTCAATTTTCTAATCATTAAGATGGGTTGACCGGTGATACTGATTCTGCACACTTAACCACTACACCAAACTGGAACCATTCCCTGAGACAGCAACAAATGTAACTCTATCGCAGAAAGAAGGGGTCCCCAACCTGGCATTTGTCAGCACAGAGGTGCTGGCTGACACCTTTCCTGGTGCCCACAAAGTGTTTGTAGAAAGTAGGTAGAGTCAGGACTTTTTTTGAAAAGGAACCCACAGGAACGCAGTTCTGACTGGCTTGGCACCAGGGGGTGTGGCCTAATATGCAGATGAGTTCCTGTTGGACTTTTCCTACCAAAAATGTCCTGGGTAGATCCAAAGAATCAAAGTTGGAAGGGATCTCCAGGGTCATCTAGTCCAGCCCCTGCACAATGCAGGAAACTTGCAAATACCTCCCTCGAAATTCAGGCCCTTGGACTGCAAGAAGATCCAATCAGTCAATCCTAAGGGAAACCAATCCTGACTGTTCCCTGGAAGGTCAGATGCTGAAGCTGAAGTTCAAATACTTTGGCCACCGACTGAGAAGGGAGCCCTCACTGGAGAAGACCCTGATGCTGGGAAAGACAGAAGGCCAAGTGCAGAAGAATAGATGCTTTCGAGCTGTGGTGCTAGAGAAGACTCTTGAGAGTCCCTTGGACTGCAAGAAGATCCAATCAGTCAGTCCTAAGGGAAATCAACCCTGACTGTTCCCTGGAAGGTCAGATGCTGAAGCTGAAGCTCCAATACTTGGGCCACAAATGAGAAGGGAGCACTCCCTGGAGAAGATGCTTGAGAGTCCCTTGGACTGCAAGAAGATCCAATCAGTCAGTCCTAAGGGAAACCAACTCTGACTGTTCCCTGGAAGGTCAGATGCTGAAGCTGAAGCTCCAATCCTTTGGCCACCCAATGAGAAGGGAGCACTCCCTGGAGAAGATCCTGATGCTGGGAAAGACAGAAGGCAAAAGAAGAAGGGGACAGCCAAAGAGGAGATGGCTGGACAGCGTTACTGATGTAACAAGCACGAATTTGAGCAGACTTCGGAGGATGGTGGAAGACAGGAAGGCCTGGCGTGATTTGGGCCATGGGGTCTCAAAGAGTCGGACTTGACTGACTGAACAACCACAAATTCAGGCAAGGGTCTCGGATGGCAGAGTTTCTGAATGTTTATGCAGGTTGAAAGAACCTTGTTTCAGCAACAGCTGCCTCTGCAGTGTGGGTTTTATTCTGCCTCGCACCTGTTTCTCAGTGAATTTTTAAATCGCCCCTCTTCTTCACTGCATTCGAGCTTCCTCGTTTACCTGGCTGTGCCCCCATCTCCCGTTTTGTGATTGTGCCAACTGCCTTGTGTCTGAATTCCAGATGAGCCCTCGAGGCTCTGAAAGGTGTGAGACGCCTCACATAGGTCAATTCTAATTGGTTATTTCGTAGTCCTTCCTCCAAGCGTTGAAGAGATCGGCATAGCCACGAAACCCATACGTGGTCCGTCTTAGCAGAGGAAAACCCCCCAGGGTGAAGAGAATTACAAGTATAAATTCATAGGATTAAGATACTTATGTGTCATCCTTCTCTCTTTTCACATATGCTGGACTTTTGGTGTTGGGCTGTGTTAAATGTCGTAATGCAGGGGTGCTTAACGTGAGAGCCACACAGAGTAAACATCAGATGTTTGAGAGCCACAAGACATGGATGCCAGATGTTGGAAGGAAGGAAGGAAAGAAGGAAGGAAGGAAGGAAAATAGATGGGAGGTAGGGAGAGGTAGAACGAAAGCAACTTTAACTTTGAGTGCATTCTCCAGGCCGCCAGCTGGTTTGGCTTGGAGAAGCGCTTTGAAGAGACAAATGCCATCTCCAAGCTGGCCGACAGCCTGGTGGCGGGTTCGAGATCCACACAATACGTGTGAAAGAGCCACATGTGGCTTCCGAGCCTCAGTTTGGCCATCCCTGTCTTAATATTTTATATTTTAGATTCTGGAATTTTAAACTAACTTCCAGATTGGGTTTTGGCCACTGTGGGACACTGCGCGACTGACTGGATGACCCAACAAGGCTTCGCTTATGTTCTTACGTCTCGCTGGGCAAAGCTATACCTGGCCTCACCCACTTCCTAAAAGCATTTGGTGGGCATCAGAAAAATCAACAGTTAGTGCAGGGGTGGGGAACCTCCGTCCCGAGGGCCGGATATGGCCCTCGAGGTCACTTGGTGTGGCCCTCGGGGATTGCTGGGCCGAACTGAGCCATGTGGCAGCCTCCCTGGGGCCTGGCTGGCCAGCGAGGATCGTGGGGCCCAGCCGTGCTGTTCAGCAGCCTCCCCAGGGCCAGGCAGGGATCACAGGGCCCAGATGTACTGTGCAGCAGCCTCCCTGGGGCCTGGCTGGCCTGCCAGAATTGATGCAGGGCTTGGAAAAGTTACTGTCACCGTTCAGTTTGCATGTGATTATCCCACGTGGTGTGGCCTAATATGCTAATGAGTGTGTGACCTAATATGCTAATATTAGGGGATGTGGTCTAATATGCAACTGAGTTTTTGCTGGACTTTTTCTACAAAAAAGCCCTGAACCTATGCATTTGCCTAGGGTGGCGGGCTGGGTGTGTGTGTGTGTGCGCCAGATTAGGCTCTCCCCACATGACTTCAAATAGAAAAACAATTATTTGCATTAATTTTGCTGGCCTGAATCGGTGGAGCACTGTTTCTTAAGTTGATAATTTTTTATGGCCCGCAAATGATGTTATAAATATCCATATGGCCCTTGGCAGAAAAAAGGTTCCCCACCCCTGGGTTAGTGTCATGGTGCCCAGGGGTACCACGATGGGGAGCCCCTGGTATAGACATCTGTCCGTCCATCTTTCTGTCGCTGTGAAACAATTTTACAAAGCAAGCGGATTTCATTTGTAGATTGAATTTCATGGAACTTAAAAAAACAAACAGATAATTCCACAGCCCTGGCATTGTACAGGGAAATGACTTCCAGGTTTTTCCCTTGGGTTTTTGGAGAGGAGAATTAATTCATTAAAGAGGAGAAAAAAAGATATGCAGAGAGAATTAACTAGATGGTGATCCATTAATTAAAGGCAGGAGATGGGAAAATGTTCCTGGAACAGCAGAGGGCACTCTGGGTTTATAAATGCAAGGACAATCTTTAAAAAGCCGGTGCCTTGGGATTTTATTTTTTTAGTGAGATGTTAGTCACTTGCAGCAGAATAAGATCATCGAACCAATATACATTACTCACAATGTATTACTAGTAATTTGCACAGTATGTACTTTATTAGGCAGGTGAAAGGGGACCCATAGTTTGGGAGAGCCAGTTTGGTGTAGTGGTTGAGTGTGTGGACTCTTATCTGGGAGAACCCGGTTTGATTCCCCACTCCTCCACTTGCACCTGCTGGCATGGCCTTGGGTCAGCCAGAGCTCTCTTATCTGGGAGAACCAGGTTTGATTCCCCACTCCTCCACTTGCAGCTGCTGGAATGGCCTTGGGTCAGCCATAGCTCTCTTATCTGGGAGAACCAGGTTTGATTCCCCACTCCTCCACTTGCACCTGCTGGCATGGCCTTGGGTCAGCCATAGCTCTGGCAGAGGTTGTCCTTGAAAGGGCAGCTGCTGTGAGAGCCCTCTCCAGCCCCACCCACCTCACAGGGTGTCTGTTGTGAGGGAGGAAGGGAAAGGAGATTGTGAGCTGCTCTGAGACTCTTCGGAGTGGAGGGCAGGATATAAATCCAATATCTTCTTCTTCTTCATAGTTCCTTTTTGCAAAAATACCTTATTTGAGGGGAAAAAACCACACCCCATGATGAGTAACCAATAGTTATCCTTGTTTGAGTGAAACAAATATACATGAAGATGGATGTATAAAATATTATTATTATTCAAGAGGAGAGGAGGAGGAGGAGAAGAAGAAGATGAGGATGATATTGGATTTATATCCTGCCCTCCACCCTGAATCTCAGAGTGGCTCACTGTCTGCTTTACCTCCCTCCCCCACAACAGACACTCTGTGAGGTGGGTGGGGCTGAGAGGGCTCTCACAGCAGCTGCCCTTTCAAGGACAACTCCTACAAGAGTTAAGGCTGACCCAAGGCCATTCCAGCAGCTGTATGTGGAGGAGTGGGGAATCAAACCTGGTTCTCCCAGGTAAGAGTCCACACATTTAACCACTACACTAAAACAAGCATACATTTTAAACTCTCAGTTGCCCTCTTCAAGCCTTCTGTAGCTAATGATTATGAACTCCAGTAGGTGCAAAAGAATGTGGCGCAACTATTTTTGGGAGCCACCCATCTGTCAACGCAAAGGGATGCAAAAGGAAAGCTCAAACGTGTTTGATGTGTAAGGTTGGACAGTGTAGAAAGCAGGCAGGAAGAAAGTGGATTCATTTGAAATGGGGTATGGGAGAAGAGTTTTAGGGGCATACTGTGGGCTGCCAAAAAGACAAACTGAGGTCCAGCAAAGAGTGATGTAGACACTGAATAATACTTGGCTAGATAAGGTTGTGGGAATGAAGTCAGAAATCACAACAGTAGAGGGCTTCTGGTGTCCTCGCCCCACTGGTGGACCTCCTGATGGCACCTGGGTTTTTTGGCTACTGTGTGACCCAGAGTGTTAGACTGGGTGGGCCATTGGCCTGATCCAACATGGCTTTTCTTATGTTCTTATGTGACACAGAGTGTTGGACTGGATGGGCCACTGGCCTGATCCAACATGGCTTCTCTTATGTTCTTATGTGACACAGAGCATTGGACTGGATGGGCCATTGGCCTGATCCAACATGGCTCCTCTTATGTTCTTATGTGACACAGAGTGATGGACTGGATGGGCCATTGGCCTAATCCAACATGGCTTCTCTTATGTTCTTATGTGAAACAGAATGTTGGACTGGATGGGCCATTGACCTGATCCAACATGGCTTCTCTTATGTTCTTATGTGACACAGAGTGTTGGACTGGATGGGCCACTGGCAAGAGAGAGGGAGAAGGAAGCAGATGATGGCCAGTTCCTCAGGGGCCTGATAGGAGCTGTCCGGGGGCCTGATTTGGCCCCCCGGGCTCCATGTTTGACACCCCTGCTCCAAAGCATCCATTTGCTCCAGGGGAACTGATTTCTGTCATTTGGGAATGGAGATAAGCTGTAGGTCCAGGGGATCCTCAGGTCCCACCCGGAGGCTGGCATTCCTACGATGTAGGGCTAGCGACCCACAGCTTGAGAGCCACCGGCCTGAACAGGGCTGAGCTGGCAGGAAAGGGTTCAGGAAGCTTGCCTCTTCCGCCTGTCGTCGGCCCGTCCGCCTCCTCTGCGTTGCATCGGGCCGTTCCTGTAAACATGTTCTGTTGGTGATTAAAAGGAAGTGACTTCATAAGGTTGTCTCTCTCTCACTCTCTTTGTGACCACAAAGGTCTGGTTGTAACGTGTCATTCCACCCCGCTCGCTCTGCGTTACGCCAAAATCCAGGCCCAGCGGCCTGCAGTTCTTCAGCCTAAAGAGCAGAGCCGGCCTGACCCCCGACAGCATCATTCCTCATTCCTTTCTTGTTATAGGTAATAGAGTCGGGGAAATGTGGTTTTAATTAGGGCACTAATGAAAACTGAAAATCCAGACAGACACTTGACAAACTCCGGTACGCTTTATATTACATTTGCGCTAACTACAAAGTATCCAGCTGAGGGAAACTTTATCTCCCTTCTCTTCGAGCATCCGCCTCACTAAAACAGGATAATTAATGTGTACTTTGGCCGGAGGTCAGTTTACAGTTGGTTGGGCCTTTAAAAAAAAAAAAGAGAGAGAGAGAGAGAATTCTCTTTTACATTTTTAAAGACGTGGTAATGAAACAAATATGTTTATTACTTCTGCTTGCGTTTCCTAGGAAGGGCAAGCTTGGATTTGTGGAGAGCGGGTCGCTTTGCCCGCCGGAATAACGGAAAACCTAACGAGGCAATCTAATATTCAAGTAATTCAGGGGCCCTGACCTTTCTGAGCCCTGGGGGGTTTTTGGAATTCTGGCGTGGCGTGGTGGGCGCAGACACAAAATGGCGACCACAGGAGGTGGAGCCAGGGACAAAATGGCTGCCGCAGCTGACTTTCAGTCACCAATCTGATATTTGTGCAGGGGTGGCAGCCAATCAAATCTCTAAAATCTGCCCAGCCAATCAAATCTCCAATAACCAATAGGGTTGCCAATCGCCAGTTGGGGGCAGGGGATCCCCTGCTTTGGAAGCCCTCTTCCTCACTTAAGAGTCATCAGAAAGTGTGTGGGGGGGAAGGGAAATATCTACTGGGCACTCCATTATTCCCTGTGAAGATCAATTTCCCTAGGGTATAATGGAGAATCGATCTGGGGGTATCTGGGGCTCGGGGGTGGTGTTGTTTTTTGAGGTAGAAACACCAAATTTACAGCGTAGCGTCCAAGTGCCTCTCCTCAAAACACTTCTCAAGTTCCAAAGAAGATTGGACCAGGAAATCCAATTCTATGAGCCTCAAAACCGCCCTGAGCCTGCTTTGGCGGGGGAGGGTGGGATATAAATAAAATTTTATTATTATTATTATTATTATTATAATTATAAAACAGGATGCCTCTAGCCTTCATTATTTCCAAATAGCGGGAAGGCATTTAAAGGCTGTGCAGTCATTTAAAGGGGTCTGGAGACCAAGTCCTATGAGGAAAGGCTGAAGGAGCTGGGCACATTAAGCCTGGAGAGGAGGTGGCTGAGAGGTGATATGATCACCATCTTCAAGTACTTGAAGGGCTGTCATCTAGAGAAGGGTGTGGAATTGTTTTCTATGGCCCCAGAAGGTAGGACCAGAATCAATGGGTTGAAATTAAATCAGAAGAGTTTCCAGCTCAACATTAGGAAGAACTTCCTGACAGAGCGGTTCCTCAGTGGAACAGGCTTCCTCCTTGGGAGGTGGTGGGCTCTCCTTCCTTGGAGGTTTTTAAACAGAGGCTAGAGGGCCATCTGACAGCGATGAGGATCCTGTGAATTTAGGGAGAGGTGTTTGTGAGTTTCCTGCATTGTGCAGGGGGTTGGACTAGATGACCCTGGGGGTCTCTTCCAACTCTATGATTCTATGATTCCTTTTGGAGCTCAATCGTGCTTGTCACACCCTTGCTCCTGGCTCCACCCCATTGTCTCCCAACTGCATTTAAGTTCCCAGGATGGAATTTGCCATGAGCATCTATCTGTTCATGCCAACCAGGGGAATACACAAAGAAAATGCCTTGGAAAGATGTGTATGATCTGATAACATGAGGTACTTGGGGTGGAGGGAAAGGGGGAGCAGGGGAGCCACAGGTATTTTGAAATGCTTCTAATCCCCAAAGGAATACCGTATGTGCTCTAAGCCACATAGTCTTCATCATCAGGGTAAAATCTTATAATGCCCTTTTTGCAAAACAGCTGGAGGAAAAATGGTTTGAGCTGAGCCTTGAAAGTCAAGGGAAAAGATTTTGTGCAAATGCACCAAAGAGTTCCAGGGCTTCAGTAACGATGGAATGGATGACAAACCGGGAATCAGAATCAAAGATTTGGAAGGGTCCCCATGGGTCATCTAGTCCAAGCCCCTGCACCGTGCAGGAAACTCACCACTGCCTCCCCCTAAGTTCACAGGATCTGCATTGTTGTCAGATGGCCATCTAGGCTCTGTTTCAAAACCTCCAAGGAAGGAGAACTAGGGAAGGACTAGGGAAATGGTGAGTCCCCCCCACTCACTGACAGTTAGGGTTGCCAGACCCCGCCCCCAGTGGAGGTGGGGGTCATAACAACATAAGAGAGCCATGTTGGATCAGGCTAATAGCCCCGCCAGTCCCACAGTGGCCAAAAAACCCAGGTGCCATCAGGAGGTCCATCAGTGGGGCCAGGACACTAGAAGGCCTCCCACTGTTCCTGCTCCCCCAAACACCAAGGATATAGAGCATCCCTGCCCCAGACAGAGAGCTCCATCTAGACCTTGCGGCTAACAGCCACTGATGGGACTCCGCTCTAGATGCTCATCCAATCCCCTCCTGCCAGTCCCCACCGCCCCACCAATCAGCTGACTAGCAGGGAAACTTACCCAGAAGAAGAGGGAAGACCAGCTGACATGCAGCAATGTGCCCACATCACTGCCCATGTGACCTGGAAATGACATCATCACTTGAAGGACATTGGGGTAGGGTTGCCAATCCCCAGGTGGGGGCAGGGGATCCCCTGGTTTGGAGACTCTCCCCTATTCTTCATTATTTCCGATGGAGGGAAGGCATTTAAAAGGTGTGAGGTCCCTTGAAATGGGATGGCCGGAACTCCCTTTGGAGTTCAATCATGCTTGTCACAACCTTGCACCTGGCTCCACCCCCAATGTCTCCTGGCTCCACCTCCCAAAGTCCCCAGATATTTCTTGAATTGGACTTGGCAACCCTACATTGGAGCAACGCTCTGGGAGCAGTGGTCCATCAGTGGCTATTAGCCACAGTGTGTGTGTTTGTAGCTATATATATATTTTGGCCACTGTGTGACACAGAATGTTGGACTGGATGGGTCATTGGCCTGATCCAACATGGCTTCTCTTATGTTCTTATGTGACACAGAGTGTTGGACTGGATGGGCCACTGGCCTGATCCAACATGGCTTCTCTTATGTTCTTATGTGACACAGAGTGTTGGACTGGATGGGCCATTGGCCTGATCCAACAGGGCTTCTCTTATGTTCTTATGTGATACAGAGTGTTGCACTGGATGGGCCATTGGCCTGATCCAACAGGGCTTCTCTTATGTTCTTATGTGATACAGAGTGTTGCACTGGATGGGCCATTGGCTTGATCCAACAGGGCTTCTCTTATGTTCTTATGTGACACAGAGTGTTGGACAGGATGGGCCATTGGCCTGATCCAACAGGGCTTCTCTTATGTTCTTATGTGATACAGAGTGTTGGACTGGAGGGGCCATTGGCCTGATCCAACAGGGCTTCTCTTATGTTCTTATGTGATACAGAGTGTTGGACTGGTGGGGCCATTGGCCTGATCCAACAGGGCTTCTCTTATGTTCTTATGTGATACAGAGTGTTGGACTGGAGGGGCCATTGGCCTGATCCAACAGGGCTTCTCTTATGTTCTTATATGATACAGAGTGTTGGACTGGAGGGGCCATTGGCCTGATCCAACATGGCTTCTCTTATGTTCTTGTGGACAGCGTTACTGATGTAACAAACACAAATTTGAGCAGACTTCGGAGGATGGTGGAAGACAGGAGGGCCTGGCGTGACTCGGTTCATGGGGTCGCAAAGAGTCAGACTCGACTGTGTGATGGAACAACAACAAAAGGGCCTGTAAAACGGAGCTGTTCCGCCAAACGTTTGGATGAGGCAGCGGGCGTCTGTCTGTTAGATCGGTTGGCCTCCCCTGCTGTACCATTATGTCGTACCACCATCAGTGTCGAAAAAAATATGCTATTAATATAGCATTGCTTAAAAAGGAAAGGTCGTCCCCCTGTGCAAGCACCAGTCGTTTCCAACTCTGGGGTGACGTTGCTTTCACGGCTTTTTACGAGGTGGTTTGCCATTGCTATTTCATCATTATTTGGACTGTTTGTTACCGATGGGGGGGCAGTGGGTTATGTAACATCATAATATATGGGATATAAAGCGCTGATTAGATTCTGAACTCATTTTATTGCGATTTTAGCTGTTTTTGATGGTTTGTTCTATTTGCCAGTTTGGTGTGGGAGAGCCAGTTTGATGTAGTGGTGAAGTGTGCAGACTCTTATCTGGGAGAATCGGGTTTGATTCCCCACTCCTCCACTTGCACCTGCTGGAATGGCCTTGGGTCAGCCATAGCTCTGGCAGAGGTTGTCCTTGAAAGGGCAGCTGCTGTGAGAGCCCTCTCAGCCCCACCCACCTCACAGGGTGTCTGTTGTGGGGGAGGAAGGGAAAGGAGATTGTAGGCCGCTCTGAGACTCTGTCCTTGAAAAGGCAGCTGCTGGGAGAGCCCTCTCATCTCCACCCACCTCACAGGATGTCTGTTGTGGGGAGGGGGAAGCTTCCAAGAGCTTAGAGAACTCTCAGTAAGGGGCCTACTGTAAGCTCCAGGAGGATTGGCTGCATCAGGGGTGTGTGGCCTAATATGCAAAGGAGGTCCTGCTAGAATTCCTTACAGGACTCTCAGTAAGGGGCCTACTGTAAGCTCCAGGAGGATTGGCTGCATCAGGGGTGTGTGGCCTAATATGCAAAGGAGGTCCTGCTAGAATTCCTTACAGGGCTCTTAGTACAGGGCGTACTGGAAGCTCCAGGAGGATTGGCTGCATCAGGGGTGTGGGGCCTAATATGCAAAGGAGGTCCTGCTAGAATTCCTTACAGGGCTCTCAGTACAGGGCCTACTGGAAGCTCCAGGAGGATTGGCTGCATCAGGGGTGTGGGGCCTAATATGCAAAGGAGGTCCTGCTAGAATTCCTTACAGGGCTCTCAGTACAGGGCCTACTGGAAGCTCCAGGAGGATTGGCTACATCAGGGGGGCGTGGCCTAATATGCAGAGGAGCTCCTGCTAGAAAAAGTGCTCTGATAATAATAATACCTGCTTGAATTACCAAAGCGGTGGAGGTCCTCGGATCCCCCCCTTTCGCAACAGCTGCAGAGGGAGTGGGCGGGGCCTCTGGTACCTGGAAGGGCTTCTTTTTTTTTACAGTGGCCGATGCTCAGAAACCTGGTCCGAGCTATAAATTTCCTTGCCTTTGAGTTTACAAGGCTATAAATGTCGGAGGCCTTTGACCCGGCCTTTGCCAAACTACGGTGGCTTGCAGTTGTGTTTATGGGCCACTGTTTATAGGGGAGTATTTTATACTGCGTTTTGCATGCAAAAAGCAATAGCCATTTAATTGTGCCGCCTCCCCCCTCTTGCCCCCCCCACCGCCCACCGCCCTTCCTTGCGGTTTCCATCCCTACTTCCTGGCTTATTTGATTTGCTTTGCTTTATGGAGGGGTGGGTAGGTGGGAAACTAAGGCTCCAGGAATATTGGCTCTGGACTGGTGTGGGGGGGAGGAGGTGATTTAGAACTCATTTTAAGTTTTTCAGAGGAGTGTTTTCATTTCCAGGCTTGCTTTTGGTGGGGGAGCAGTGGGCAGGGTGAAAAGGAACATTTGAATGTGTTATGCACTGGACTTTAGGTTTGGCATGTCGCTCGCTCGCCCGGGTTACCGTGGGAAGGCTAGTGACTCTGGGATATGAGATCTGGATAGGGTTGCGAAGTCCAATTCAAGAAATATCTGGGGACTTTGGAGGTGGAGCCAGGAGACTTTGGGGGTGGAGCCAAGATCAAGGCTGTGACAAGCATAATTGAACTCCAAAGGGAGTTCTGGCCATCACATTTAAAGGGACGGCACACATTTAAAGGGAGAGCCAGTTTGGTGTAATGGTTAAGTGTGCGGACTCTTACCTGGGAGAACCGGGTTTGATTCCCCACTCCTCCACTTGCACCTGCTAGCATGGCCTTGGGTCTGCCATAGCTCTGGCAGAGGTTGTCCTTGAAAGGGCAGCTGCTGTGTGAGCCCTCTCCAGCCCCACCCATCTCACAGGGTGTCTGTTGTGGGGGAGGAAGGTAAAGGAGATTGTGAGCTGCTCTGAGACTCTTAGGAGTGGAGGGCGGGATAGAAATCCAATATCATCTTCTTCATCTTCTTCTTTTCAATTCCTTCCTTCCATAGGAAATAATGAAGGATAGGGGCACCTTCTTTTGGGGCTCATAAAATTGGACCCCCTGGTCCAATCTTTTTGAAACTTGGGGGGGTATTTTGGGGAGAGGCACTAGATGCTATACTGAAAATTTGGTGCCTCTACCCCAAATAATAGCCCCCCGCAGAGCCCCAGATACCCATGGATCAATTCTCCATGATTTTCTATGGGAATAAATCTCCATAGGGAATAACAGAGTTCCCAGCAGACATTTCCCTCCCCCTGCCCCGCTTTCTGATGACCCTGAAGCGGGGGGAGGGCCTCCAATTCGGGGGACCCCCTGCCCCCACCTGGGGATTGGCAACCCTAGATCTGGACTTGTATATAGCAGGGAGGCGCCCCCCAGCCCCCTGGGCCATGGACCGGTACTGGACTGTGGCCTGTTAGCGACCGACAGGCCTCAGATTCAGCAGGAGCTCACAGCTCCTGAACCTTTCTGATGGTTCCCTCTCTTCCTCCCCATTTAGCTTGTCTATTGAATAATAGGTGCAGCTGCATAACAATCCCCGGATTAGGAGAGCGGGCAGCCAGCCAGCCCCCAGGGGCTTTGCCATGCCCCCAGCAGCCCTCTTTAACCCCTGGAGAAACCCACGCCACCCTTTCTCCTTTTCTTATGTGATTTTGGGCAGCAGATGGCTTGCTGGCCTTTTGACTGGGGGTGGGGTGGGGGCTAGGGTTGCCAATCCCCAGGTGGGGGCAGGGGATCCCCCGGTTTGGAGGCCCTCCCCCCGCTTCAGGGTCATCAGAAAGCGGGGAAGGGAGGGAGAGAAATGTCTGCTGGGAACTCTGTTATTCCCTAGGGAGATTTATTTCCATAGAAAATAATGGAAAATTGATCTGTGGGTATCTGGGGCTCTGGGGGGGGCAGTTTTTTGAGGTAGAGGTACCAAATTTTCAGCATAGCATCTAGTGCCTCTCCCCAAAATACCTCCCATGTTTCAAAAAGATTGGACCAGGGGGTCCAATTCTATGAGCCCCAAAAGAAGGTGCCCCTATCCTTCATTATTTCCTATGGAAGGAAGGCATTGAAAAGGTGTGCCGTCCCTTTAAATGTGATGGCCAGAACTCCCTTTGGAGTTTAATTATGCTTGTCACAGCCTTGATCTTGGCTCCACCCCTAATGTCTCCTGGCTCCACCCTCAAAGTCTCCTGGCTCCACCCCCAAAGTCCCCAGATATTTCTTAAATTGGACTTGGCAACCCTAGGGGGGGCGGCCCAGGAGAGCCCCAGGCGAGCGAGGCCTGCTTGGGCTGGCTGGATCTCTAGCCAGCCCAAGTAGGCCTCGCTCACCTGGGGCTCTCCTTTCCTGCGTCGGGTTGCTTTTGGCTGGGAGGTGCCATATGCTAATGAGTTATTTTAATGAGCTCCGCCACCAATGAGCAGTTCTGGCCTGAAGCTTGATAGCTGTGATTTGATCTGGGGGTCTGGGGGTGGTTCTTGTGCAGGCATATAAGCGGGGTTGCGGCCCCGCCATTTTGAATGTAGTCGTTTATTTATTTATTACTGAGGCTGGATTTATTTTGTACCCCTTGTACCCTCAGTAACCCAAACAACCTGTCGTTTTCCGGAACTCATACATATGATCAAATTAGGTTTCCAGGTCTACACAGATAAACTTGATTACACTTAAGTTTCTTCTCCGGTCAGAAGGGGAAGGACAGTGGCTCAGTGGTAGAGCATCTGCTTGGGAAGCAGAAGGTCCTAGGTTCAATCCCCGGCATCTCCAACTGAAAAGGGTCCAGGCAAGTAGGCGTGAAAAACCTCAGCTTGAGACCCTGGAGAGCTGCTGCCAGTCTGAGAAGACAATACTGATTTTGATGGACCAAAGGTCTGATTCAGTAGAAGGCAGCTTCATATGTTCATATGTTCAAGGCTTAGAAATACATATGCAGAAAGGCAAAACAATTAGGTAACATTAGCACAATTTCAGAAAACAGAAGGTTATACAGTTAGAATTCAGATCAATTTTTACCCATCACTTCCTGACTGTTAGAGCAGTTCCTCAGTGGAACAGGCTTCCTCGGGAGGTGGTGGGCTCTCCTTCCTTGGAGGTTTTGAAACAGAGGCTAGATGGCCAACTGAGAGCGATGAAGATCCTGTGAATTTGGGGTAGGTATTTGTGGGTTTCCTGCATTGTGCAGGTGGTTGGACTAGATGACCCTGGAGGTCCTTTCCAACTCTATGATTCTTGGAGGATTGGCTACATCAGGGGTGTGAGGCCTAATATGCAAAGGAGCTCCTGCTAGAATTCCAGCCCTGAATAGTAGGCATTCTCCAGGTGTGGCCTGGAGGTTGGTAACCCTACCATCCCATCTGCCTTGGCTTGTTGTCTTACTACCAGGTGGGGGAGTGAAGGGAATCTGGATGCGGCCACTGGCATGTCACCACTGTTCCTAGGCTGGGTTTTAAATCACAGCGAAAGCCTATCGGAGCCTTCTCGGGCGTGTCCCCCAGCTGTGGAGAATTCTCCCCGTCAAGGCCCCCCTTCCAGGGCTCCCCGACTCTCTTTGTGTTGCACTCCACTAAGGACCGCGTGCCCTTCTGAAGGCTGGCCACGCTTCAATTACTTCATCGGCGTATAAATTTTCAGCTTGATTCGAAACATATGCAAAAAAGGCAGATACCAAGGCACTCTAAAATTGATTAAATATCTGCCTCATTAAAGAACAAAACCTGCAGCGTTAAGAGGCCCCTCCGGAGTCTTGACTTTGCATCACGGCGGCTAACCTTGGCCAGCGAAAGGCCGCTCTCCTTTTGGCTCGCTTCGAAAGGTGCCACATCTGTACCGGAGCAGCTGGCCGGCTGCCTCCACGAGCTCGAACTCGGTCCCAAGCCATCCCCCTTTTCAGGAAGGGAATGGGAACTCAGAGGCCTCTTCTAATGCGAGGCGGGTTGGGTTCAGAGAGGATCGGCTGACGTCGTGAAACTGGGAGAGGCGTGCGTTTTTGGCACCGTGACCCGTTTGCGCGAACACGCTGACGCAGCAGAAAGAAAAAACGGGGTGATAGCCGGGGCACTTTTTGTAGCAGGAGCTCTTTTGCATATTAGGCCACACCTCCCTGATGTAGCCCATCCTCCAAGAGCTTACAGGGCTCTTCTTACAGGGCCTACTGTAAGCGCTTGAAGGATTGGCTACATCAGGGGCATGTGGCCTAATATGCAAAGGAGTTCCTGCTACAACAAAAGCCCTGGTGGTAGCAGCAAACGGGGCATAATTTAGACACAGAATTTTAGAATCATAGAGTTGGAACGGGCCATAGGGGCTGTCTAGTCCACCCCCCTGCTCAGGGGTGGAATTCTGGAAGGAGTTCCTTTGCATATTAGGCCGCACCCCCCCCGATGTAGCCAATCCTCCAAGAGCTTACAAAGAAGAGCCTTGTAAGGTGGAATTCTAACAGGACTCCTTTGCATATTAGGCCGCACCCCCCCGATGTAGCCAATCCTCCAAGAGCTGACAAAGAAGAGCCTTGTAAGGTGGAATTCTAACAGGAGCTCCGTTGCATATTAGGCCACCCCCCCCGATGCAGCCAGTTCTCCAGGAGCTTACGAAAAAGAGCCTTGTAAGGTGGAATTCTAACAGGAGCTCCTTTGTATATTAGGCCGTACCCCCCCTGATGTAGCCAATCCTCCAAGAGCTTACAAAGAAGAGCCTTGTAAGGTGGAATTCTAACAGGACTCCTTTGCATATTAGGCCGCACCCCCCCGATGTAGCCAATCCTCCAAGAGCTGACAAAGAAGAGCCTTGTAAGGTAGAATTCTAACAGGAGCTCCTTTGCATATTAGGCCGCACCCCCCTGATGTAGCCAATCCTCCAAGAGCTTACAAAGAAGAGCCTTGTAAGTTCCAGGAGGATTGGCTACATCAGGGGTGTGTGGCCTAATATGCAAAGGAGCTCCTGCTAGAATTCCACCCCTGCCCCAGCTCGTTGCAGGATCAGCCTACAGCATCCCTGACAAGGGTTTGTCCATCCAGTCAGGGGGAGCTCACCACCACCGGCCTGGGCAGCCCATGATTCCTCTGCTCAACTTCTCTGACCATTCCCCACCCCAACGTCCAGCGGGTACCTTCCTGCCCATAATTTCAGCCCATTACCGCGAGTCCTCTCCTCTGCTGCCAACAGAAACAGCTCCCCGCCCTCCTCTAAGCGACAGCCCTTCAAAGGCCCAAAGAGAGCAATTATGGTGCCCCCTGCAGCTCTCAGCCCCACCTACCTCACAGGGCGTCTTTTGATGGGGAGGCGGGCAAAGGAGATTGTGAGCCACTCTGAGGTAGGCTTGCCAATCCCCAGGTCCCAGCGGGGGTTCTTCCGCTTTCCCAGGTGCCTTTCCACCTCCGGAGGCTTCAGTCTCCGATTGAAAGGCTTCCTCTTGGGATGGTGTGTCTGTGTTAACTGGAAGAAGTTGGCTGCAACTCGTGAGTAGAGAGGCCAATCCCTCACTTCACAGTGGCCAGAAACTGGGGGGTGGGGAGGGGGGAATGTCTGCTGAGCACTTCATTATTCCCTATGTGGAGATCGATTCTCATAGGGTATAGTGGGGAATTGATCTGGAGGTTTTGGGGGCTCTGGAGGAGCTGTTTTTTGAGGTAGAGGCACCACTTTTTCAGTATAGTATCTAGTGCCTCTCCCCAAAGTACCCCCCAAGTTTCAAAACGATTGGACCAGGGGGTCCAATTCTACGAGCCCCAAAAGAAGGTGCCCCTATCCATTATTTTCTATGGAAGGAAGACATTTAAAAAGGTGTGCTGTCCCTTTAAATATGATGGCCAGAACTTTCTTGGAGTTCAATGATGCTTGTCACACCCTTGTTCCTGGCTCCGCCCCAATGTCTCCTGGCTCCACCCCCCAAAGTCTCCTGGTTCCACCCCCAAAGTTCCCAGATATTTCTTGAATTGGACTGGGCAACCCTACTCTGAGGTTCACACTGATGGGCGGAGTATAAATCCAATATCATCATCATTATCATTACCATCATCATCTTCTTCTAAATGTGTGGATTCTTGTCTGGGAGATAAGGAAAACAGATGGGGAGGGAGAGAGAGGTGGAAAGAAAGCAACTAACTTTAAATGTATTCTCCAAGCCGCCAGCTGGCTTGGCTTGGAGAAGTGACTTAAAGAGAGAAATGCCTTCTCCAAGACTGCCAACGGGGCGGTGGGAGCTTCGAGAACCACACAATATGTGTGAAAGAGCCACATGTATTTCCCGAGCTGCAGTTTGGCCACCCTAATGAACAGAATAAATGTCAGAGTTTGAGATCCAGAAGACGTGAACGTCCGATGTCTGAGAGCTGCGAAGAAGGAAGGAAGGGAAATAGATGGGGAGGGAGAGGTGGAAAGAAAGCAACTTTAAATGCGTTCTCCAAGCTGCCAGCTGGTTTGGTATTTCCCAAGCAGCAGTTTGCCCACCCTGTCCTAGAAGATCTCCAGGCTCTGTCTGCAAGTTGGCAACTCTAGCCCTGGCAAATGGGAAACTGGGCCAGGAAAAAGAAATCTTTGGCGGATGTGAGATATCTGACGGCGGTCCTTTCTTTGTCCGCCATCCGCATGGAAAGCTAATGACAGGTAGCCTTGTGTGAATTTTCAGAGAACACAGGATTCTCTGTGTTTTATCTCCCCTATCGCTAAATGAAAATTAAGCCACTAGAATGTTGTACTCTGAGTCGAGCTTTAAGTGCCGAGATAAGAGGCGAAGTCAATAGAGGCAGGCCCCGTTCCTGAGAGAAGCTGGTCGGCTGCCCACGAAAGCTGCCGATAAAGCCCCATCTGTTAAAACAAAAGTGCTACAGAGAGGGTAATAAATTTCAGGCCGAGACTGAGAGAAGTTTATTTTATTATTATTATTTTTTTCCTTTTCCCTGACAGTCTTCTGGTGAGAAGGTTTTTTTGGAAAGCAACGAAACTATTTTGAAAGTGAAATATATGGGACAGCAATTGGCTTTAGGGTTAGCTTTGCACTCTTTTACAAGGCCAGGGAGAAATCTCCCCTGCGCGTTTTATTTTGCTGGCAAAGAGAGACAGAGGGAGAGAGAGAGAAAAGCATGATAAACTGTGAGGAGAAGAAAGTCAGAAGGAAAAGCTACGGCTCCACAGAACGGCCCGCTTAGGAAAACAGCAGATGTTGGGCCCCGAGTGCGGGAGCCGACTCACAGCCAAAGCTTTGGAAAACAAAATTAATTTCCTCTCCTCTTTGATTTTTTTTTTATGATACTTAAATTTTTATTAATTTTTTGAAAAACATTTACAAACATTAAACACCATAAACACCAAAACAAATAAATACATTGAGTATATACAAAACAATATTAATAAGAGCACTCTTACAGTCTTCTATTTGTTCATTATTATGCATTTACCGTCCGTATTTCAGATAAGTTGCGTTTTACTGTTCGATATTATATTTTTTAAAATTAAAAAAGTTTCAATAATACGAAAAGTTAATGTATTTTTTTTTGGGTATACATCTTTCAAATTCTGCTTCTGAATTAATATAATTTTAAAAAAGGGAGCCATTTCTCAGTAAAATTATTGTCTTTCTGCGGTAAGTCATTTACCCTTATTTGTATGGCTAGTTTATCTAATGCCACTATTTCCCGCACCTTAGACATCCATTGTTGTTTATTCGGAGACACATCTCTCTCCCAATATTGGGCTATCAGAATTTTGGCTGCCATGAGTAGAAGGGCTGACCCCTCTTTTTTTTCACTAAAGAAAGTTTTAAATTTGGCCAGTAATTCAGGAGGATTGATTCCGGGGTAAAGGGAATATTACCCTCTACGATATTGTCTACCATTTGCTTAATCTCTTTCCGAAAATTATTTCTTTCCTGGCGCAGCCACCAACGGTATAAAAAAGACCCTTCCTGTTTACATCATTTCCAGCACGCAGGGGTAGGTTTTATATGAGACAGAAAGAACTTTTTAGGCGTTAGTTTCCTCTTTGATGATGGTGATGTAATGAGGGGGGCGGGGGGGAGGAAGAACCTGCCATGCTGGTCCACGTGTGAAAAAGGAGAAGTGTTTTGGCTTCCAAGAGGGCGGGCATCTTGAGGATATTGATTGAGGGCCCTGGCGATTCGATTTGCACAGCCGGGGAGTGATGGGGTCTTCTGTGAACTAGACTCGCCAACCCCCAGGTGGCACCTGGAGATCTCTTGCTATTACATTTGTTCTCGAGACTACAGAGATCAGTTCCCCTGGAGAAAATGGCTGCTTTGGAGGGCGGACTCGAGGGCATCATTACTGGGATATTTGGTTGATCTAGCAGAGTTTTGCCCAGTCGTGGAAGCGTGATCATGAGCGCACTAAATAAATCGCCCAGGAAGTATATTGCAAAAAACACAAAAGAGTAAACGTGTTCAGTCGCACAGTCAAGTCTGACTCTTTGCGACCCCACGGACCAAGTCACACCAGGCCCTCCTGTCTTCCACCATCCTCTGAAGTCCGCTCAAATTCGTGTTAGTTACATCAGTAACGCTGTCCAGCCATTTCCTCTTTTGCCACCCCCTTCTTCTTTTGCCTTCTGTCTTTCCCAGCATCAGGGTCTTCTCC
Source organism: Heteronotia binoei (assembly GCF_032191835.1). Taxonomy (NCBI): domain Eukaryota; kingdom Metazoa; phylum Chordata; class Lepidosauria; order Squamata; family Gekkonidae; genus Heteronotia; species Heteronotia binoei. Next base: position 10,363,068 of record NC_083243.1, on the reverse strand, counting down.
AGTGAGTGCTCCCTTCTCATTGGGTGGCCAAAGTATTTGAGCTTCAGCTTCAGCATCTGGCCTTCCAGGGAACAGTCTGGGTTGATTTCCCTTCGGACTGACTGACTGGATCTTCTTGCAGTCCAAGGGACTCTCAAGAGTCTTCTCCAGGGAGTGGTCCCTTCTCAGTCCGTGGCCAAAGTATTGGAGCTTCAGCTTCAGCATCTGACCTTCCAGGGAACAGTCTGATGTAACTAACACGAATTTGAGCAGACTTCGGAGGATGGTGGAAGACAGGAGGGCCTGGCGTGACTTGGTCCATGGGGTCGCAAAGAGTCAGACTCGACTGTGTGACGGAACAACAACAAAAGGGTCTGTAAATCGGAGCTGTTCTGCCAAACTTTTGGATGAGGCAGCGGGCATCTGTCTGTTAGATCTGTTGGCTCCCCTGCTGTACCATCATGTCGTACCACCATCAGTGGCATACCGCCGTTGTTCGACACAGGGCTTTTTCAGACTATGCGACTGAACAAGAAAAAAAAATTAGATGAAGATGAAGATGAAGATGAAGAAGATATTGGATTTATATCCTGCCCTCCACTCCGAAGAGTCTCAGAGCGGCTCACAATCTCCTTTCCCTTCCTCCCCCACAACAGTCACCCTGTGAGGTAGATGAAGATATTGGATTTATATCCCGCCCTCCACTCCGAAGAGTCTCAGAGCGGCTCACAATCTCCTTTCCCTTCCTCCCCCACAACAGTCACCCTGTGAGGTAAATGAAGATATTGGATTTATATCCCGCCCTCCACTCCGAAGAGTCTCAGAGCGGCTCACAATCTCCTTTCCCTTCCTCCCCCACAACAGTCACCCTGTGAGGTAGATGAAGATATTGGATTTATATCCCTCCCGCCACTCTGGAGAGTCTCAGAGCGGCTCACAATCTCCTTTACCTTCCTCCCCCACAACACACCCTGCGAGGTAGATGAAGATATTGGATTTATATCCCGCCCTCCACTCCAAAGAGTCTCAGAGCGGCTCACAATCTCCTTTCCCTTTCTCCCCCACAACAGACACCCTGTGAGGTAGATGAAGATATTGGATTTATATCCCTCCCGCCACTCTGGAGAGTCTCAGAGCGGCTCACAATCTCCTTTACCTTCCTCCCCCACAACACACCCTGTGAGGTAGATGAAGATATTGGATTTATATCCCGCCCTCCACTCCAAAGAGTCTCAGAGCGGCTCACAATCTCCTTTCCCTTCCTCCCCCACAACAGACACCCTGTGAGGTAGATGAAGATATTGGATTTATATCCCTCCCGCCACTCTGGAGAGTCTCAGAGCGGCTCACAATCTCCTTTACCTTCCTCCCCCACAACACACCCTGTGAGGTAGATGAAGATATTGGATTTATATCCTGCCCTCCACTCCAAAGAGTCTCAGAGCGGCTCACAATCTCCTTTCCCTTCCTCCCCCACAACAGACACCCTGTGAGGTAGATGAAGATATTGGATTTATATCCCTCCTGCCACTCTGGAGAGTCTCAGAGCAGCTCACAATCTCCTTTACCTTCCTCCCCCACAACAGTCACCGTGTGAGGTGGGTGAGGCTGGAGAGGGCTCTCACAGCAGCTGCCCTTTCAAGGACAGAGTCCCAGAGTAGCTTACAATCTCCTTTCCCTTCCTCCACCACAACAGACACCCTGTGAGGTAGATGAAGATATTGGACTTATATCCCACCCTCCACTCCGAAGAGTCTCAGAGCGGCCTACAATCTCCTTTCCCTTCCTCCCCCACAACAGACACCCTGTGAGGTAGATGAAGATATTGGATTTATATTCCGCCCTCCACTCCGGAGAGTCTCAGAGCGGCTCACAATCTCCTTTCCCTTCCTCCCCCACAACAGACACCCTGTGAGGTGGGTGGGGCTGGCGAGGGCTCTCACAGCAGCTGCCCTTTCAAGGACAACCTTTGCCAGAGCTATGGCTGACCCAAGGCCATGCTAGCAGGTGAAAGTGGAGGAGTGGGGAATCAAACCCGGTTCTCCCAGATAAGAGTCCGCACACTTAACCACTACACCAAACTGGCGCTCCGGTTTGAACTGGAGAGACATTTTGATGTTGAACTCAAGAGACATTTGCATCAAGGGAGACCGAATCCCAAGCCTTAATAACTTTTTTGAGCAAAACTCCATCTTTCCACACTTGTCCCCAAACAGCAAGCAGCTGAGAGACAGCCTCCCAGTCTCCACAGCTCTGACCGCCACTCCTCTGAGCTGACTCCCTGGAAATGCAAACGGATTGATCTGCCCTTCCCCCAAAACCGCCTCTCTTCCCCTCAGTCTCTCAGGAACACCTGTGGCTCGAACAATACCACGGTGTCTGACTTCAGCGGGGTATGTTCCAAACAGCTGGCCAACACCTGTTTGCAGCCCTATGACGCAAAGGGTGTCTCTCTTCCAAAGTATAAACCGTGCCCCAAAAGGCAGTCAGCAGGTGAAATGTCTTGCCTGTTAATTAAGATCCGCTTCCAAGTCGCAGCTGTCCAGGTGAGCACGAAAACCACCTGTAGAAGCTATGAAAACAAATGGCGCAATATCAGCCCAGGAGGTGTGGTGACCAGAATTGTACACAGTATTCCAAATGAGACCGCACCATCAATTTATTCAGGGGCATTATGATACTTGGCTGATTTGTTTTCAGTTCCCTTCCTGATAATTTCCTAATAATTCTCCTTCCCTCTCTTGCCTGGGTTTGGAGCTGTAGCAGGTTAGCCTTTTTGGACAGTTTCAGTTTTTCGTCTATTACCATTGGGGTCTGAAATGAATAGTTCATGCATCGGACCCCTCTTCTCTCCCTCCCTCCCTCTCACACCTTGGAAGGCTCAGATTCATTATTAATATTAAATATCATTGTTATCTGTGCAATCTCTTGAAATATTTAGTACTAAAATTGTTTTGATAGATCTACACGTCCGCCAAAAGTGTATAAAGTCTGGGTCAGAGGGCGGTTCCCAGGTTAAGACAAAGAGAGGCCTCTCATTCAAGGAGACAACACCTAGACATCCTTAAAGTGATGTAGCGCCCCCCCCCCCCCCCCCCCCCCCAGTGTTCAGGCATGCTGAGCCACTCGCTCCAACCAACAGGTCCAACCTTGAGGCTGTGGGGTGACATGATAGAGGTTTACAAGATTATGCATGGCATAGAGAAGATAGAGAAAGAGGTCCTTTTCTCCCTTTCTCACAATACGAGAACTCGTGGGCATTCAATGAAACGGCTGAGCAGTTGGGTTAGAACGGATAAAAGGAAGTCCTTCTTCACCCAAAGGGTGATTAACACGTGGAATTCACTGCCACAGGAGGTGGCGGCGGCTACAAGCATAGTCAACTTCAAGAGGGGATTGGATAAAAATATGGAGCAGAGGTCCATCAGTGGCTATTAGCCGCAGCATATTGTTGGAACTCTCTGTCTGGGGCAGTGATGCTCTGTCTTCTTGGTGCATGGAGGGGGGCACAGTTGGAAAGCTTCTAGTCCCACTGGTGGACCTCCTGATGGCACTTGGGGTTTTTTGGCCACTGTGTGACACAGAGTGTTGAACTGGATGGGCCATTGGCCTGATCCAACATGGCTTCTCTTATGTGACCCAGAGTGTTGGACTGGATGGGCCGTTGGCCTGATCCAACATGGCTTCTCTTATGTTCTTATGTGACCCAGAGTGTTGGACTGGATGGGCCTTTGGCCTGATCCAACATGGCTTCTCTTATGTTCTTATGTGACCCAGAGTGTTGGACTGGATGGGCCATTGGCCTGATCCAACATGGCTTCTCTTATGTTCTTATGTGACCCAGAGTGTTGGACTGGATGGGCCTTTGGCCTGATCCAACATGGCTTCTCTTATGTTCTTATGTGACACAGAGTGTTGGACTGGATGGGCCATTGGCCTGATCCAACATGGCTTCTCTTATGTTCTTATGTGACCCAGAGTGTTGGACTGGATGGGCCGTTGGCCTGATCCAACATGGCTTCTCTTATGTTCTTATGTGACCCAGAGTGTTGGACTGGATGGGCCTTTGGCCTGATCCAACATGGCTTCTCTTATGTTCTTATGTGACCCAGAGTGTTGGACTGGATGGGCCATTGGCCTGATCCAACATGGCTTCTCTTATGTTCTTATGTGACCCAGAGTGTTGGACTGGATGGGCCTTTGGCCTGATCCAACATGGCTTCTCTTATGTTCTTATGTGACACAGAGTGTTGGACTGGATGGGCCATTGGCCTGATCCAACATGGCTTCTCTTATGTTCTTATGTGACCCAGAGTGTTGGACTGGATGGGCCATTGGCCTGATCCAACATGGCTTCTCTCATGTTCTTAAGTGACACAGAGTGTTGGACTGGATGGGACAATTTCAGACCTCACCTGGAGTCTTGTGTTCAGTTTTGGGCACCACATTTTAAGAAGGATATAGACAAGCTGGAACAGGTCCAGAGGAGGGCGGCGAAGATGGTGAGGGGTCTGGAGACCAAGTCCTATGAGGAAAGGTTGAAGGAGCTGGGGTGTTTAGCCTGGAGAGGAGGCGGCTGAGAGGTGATAGGATCACCATCTTCAAATACTTGAAGGGCTGTCCTGTAGAGGATGGTGTGGAATTGTTTTCTGTGGCCCCAGAAGGTAGGACCAGAACCAATGGGTTGAAATTAAATCAAGAGTTTCCAGCTCAACATTAGGAAGAACTTTCTGACCGTTAGAGCGGTTCCTCTGTGGAACAGGCTTCCTCGGGAGGTGGTGGGCTCTCCTTCCTTGGAGGTTTTTCAACAGAGCCTAGATGGCCATCTGACAGCAATGAAGATCCTGTGAATTTGGGGGAGGAGTTTGTGAGTTTAGAGCAGTTCCTCAGTGGAACAGGCTTCCTCGGGAGGTGGTGGGCTCTCCTTCCTTGGAGGTTTTTAAACAGAGGCTAGATGGCCCTCTGACAGCAATGAGGATCCTGTGAATTTAGGGGGAAGTATCTGTGAGTTTCCTGCATTGTGCAGGGGGTTGGACTAGGTGACCCTGGAGGTCCCTTCCAACTCTGGGTTTCTATGATTCAGTCAATTTCAGATACAGGGGTATGAACGCCAAGCAATTCAAGTCTCCAAACTTCAAGTCACTGTAAGCAACTTAATGCATACCGAGGACGGGAAGTTAGCAGGCGCAGTGGGTGAGGGGGTGCCTCATGACGCACCTAGGCAAGGTGGCACCACCTAGTTGGCCGCCTACTTGGCCTAGTCTCACGCACCGGCCCTGGTGACAAGTTCCATTTCAGTGAAATTAAAGCGTGGGGATCTGGGTTGCCAAGTCCAATTTAAGAAATACCTGGGGACTTTGGGGGGTGGAGCCAGGAGACTTTGGGGGTAGAGCCAAGATCAAGGCTGTGACAAGCATAATTGAACTCCAAAGGGAGTTCTGGCCATCACATTTAAAGGGACGGCACACCTTTTCAATGCCTTCCTTCCATAGGAAATAATGAAGGATAGGGACACCTTCTTTTGGGGCTCATAGAATTGGACCCCCTGGTCCAATCGTTTTGAAACTTGGGGGATATTTCGCGGAGCGGCACTAGATGCTGTACTGAAAATTTGGTTCCTCTAGCTCAAAACACAGCCCCCCCCTAGAGCCCCAGATACCCGCGAGTCAATTCTCCATTATTTTCTATGGGAATATATCTCCATAGGGCATAATGGAGTGCCAGCAGACATTTCCCTCCCCTCCTCCCGCTTTCTGACGACCCTGAAGCGGGGGGGGGGGAGGGCCTCCAAACTGGGGGATCCCCTGCCGCCACCTGGGGATTGGCAACCCTAGTGGGGACTCATCCACTGGCCTGGATTGCTCCAGTCCACATTTCTTTTGCTGAAGCAGCTGGAGAACTTGTCAAGAGAGGGGGAGAAGAGATTTCCAGCGATTTACGGCTGCACGGGGCTCACCTATTTACCTTTTGACTTGCTGCAAGCTTTTATCAAAGGCTCTGTTTTGGGAGGGTGCGTGTGTGTCCCCACCCTCCAAGTCGCATGCCAAAATCTCAGGGCAATTTAAAGGCAGGAGCCGGGGAGGCTCGATTCACACTCGGAAGCCGCAGATATGTTTGCGGAGGTGAGGATGTTGAGCATGCGCGGGAGATGCTCATCTCCAAAGACTTGGGGGCACGGGGCGCTTCTTCCCTGGCCCTTCTGCTGCTGCCTTCAACTTTTGACCCAGGGAAAAATGTAACATGTAGTAAGCCTAGGGTTGCCAATCACCAGGTTGGGGAAGGGGATCCCCCGGTTTGGAGGCCCTCCCCCCACTTCAGGGTCGTCAGAAAACGGGGGGAGGGGAGGGAAATGTCTGCTGGGAACTCTGTTATTCCCTATGGAGATTTATTCCCATAGAAAATCATGGAGAATTGATTCGCGGGTATCTGGGGCTCGGGGGGCTGTTTTTTGGGGTAGAGGCACCAAATTTTCAGTATAGCATCTAGTGCCTCTCCCCAAAATGCTCCCCAAGTTTCAAAAGGATTGGACCAGAGGGTCCAATTCTATGAGCCCCAAAAGAAGGTGCTCCTATCCTTCATTATTTCCTATGGAAGGAAGGCATTGAAAAGGTGGGCCGTCCCTTTAAATGTGATGGCCAGAACTCCCTTTGGAGTTCAATGATGCTTGTCACACCCTTGTTCCTGGCTCCGCCCCCAATGTCTCCTGGCTCCACCCCCAAAGTCCCCAGATTTTTCTTGAATTGGACTTGGCAACCCTATCCCTGGGGTGTGCAGGTGGAAGGAGTGGCGGCCCAGAACCACCATGTGCCGGGGAATAATTTATGGCTCAGCTAACTGTCTGACACATTTTGAACATACGGATTCTTCCCCGTGGGAGAAATTAAGATAGGAAAGCATTCTTCTACCCCGGCCTATTCTCTTTCCAGATCACATGAAGGAAGGGGGGGGGGGGGCAGAGCGGTTTCCAACTCGTTGCCGTGGACAGAGGGTTGCCAATCCCCAGGTGGGGCCAGGGGATCCCCCGGTTTGGAGACCCTCCACCCACTTCAGGGTCATCAGAAAGGGGGGGGGAGGGGAATGTCTGCTGGGCACTCCGTTATTCCCTATGGAGACTGATTCCGGTAGGGTATAATGGAGAATTGATCTGTGGATATCTGGGGCTCTGGAAGGGCTGCTTTTTGAGGTAAGGGCACCAAAATTACAGCATAACATCCAATGTCTCTCTTCAAAACACCTTCCGAGTTTCAAAAGGATTGGATCAGGGGATCCAGTTCTATGAGTCCCGGAAGAAGGTGCCCCTATCCAGTGGAAGGAAGGTATTTAAAAGGTGCGCGGTCCCTTTAAATGTGACGGCCAGAACTCCCTTTGGAGTTCAGTTACGTTCGTCACACCTTTGCTTCTGGCTCCACCCCCAAAGTCTCCTGGCTCCACCCCCAGAGTCCCCAGATATTTCTTGAATTGGACTTGGCAGTCCTGAGAGAGTGAGAGAGAAAGAGACAGAGAGAGAGAAGGAGGAATGCCTTTTGTTTACCTTAACCCATGAGGTACTTGGCCTGCCAACCTCCAGGTGCGGCCTGGAGATTTCCTGGAATTGCCACTGATCCCCGGATGACAGCGATCTGTTCCCTGGAGAGAATGGCAGCGGTGGAGGGTGAGCTCTATGGGAATATCTGCGGACTTAGGGGGCGGAGCCTGGAGACTTTGGGGGCGGAGCCAGGAGCAAGGTTGTGACAAGCACAATTGAAGGAGGTTCTGGCCATCACATTTTAAAAGCACCACGTTCCTTTTAAATGCCTTCATCCCCATTTGGAAATCATGGAGGATAGGGGCACCTTCTTTTTGGGGCTTATAGAATCTGACCTCCTGGTCCAATCTTTTTTTGAAACTCGGGGGCTTTTTTGAGGAGAGGTTTCGAAGCCTTCCCCTGCTCTCTCCCTTATGTAATATTTCCACAGAGCCCCAGTGTTAGCGTGAGTTGAACGAGTAAATTGTCGTATCTTTTCTTTTGCTGCGACAGGAAGGCTTCGAAATTGCCAGCAAGTTCTAGAAGTGGTGAGTTGTCTCCTTCTCTTTTGGGTTTATTTTGGGGCTGAGTGTTGGACTGGAGGCTGAGTGTTGGACTGGAAGGGCCATTGGCCTGATCCAACAGGGCTTCTCTTCTGTTCTTATGTGACACAGAGTGTTGGACTGGAGGGGCCATTGGCCTGATCCAACAGGGCTTCTCTTCTGTTCTTATGTGACACAGAGTGTTGGACTGGAGGGGCCACTGGCCTGATCCAACAGGGCTTCTCTTCTGTTCTTATGTGACACAGAGTGTTGGACTGGAGGGGCCATTGGCCTGATCCAACAGGGCTTCTCTTCTGTTCTTAAGTGACACAGAGTGTTGGACTGGATGGGCCATTGGCTTGACCTACCATGTTGGATCAGGCCAATGGCCCCTCCAGTCCAACACTCTGTGTCACATAAGAACATAAGAGAAGCCATGTTGGATCAGGCCAATGGCCCATCCAGTCCAACACTCTGTGTCACGGTGACCAAAAAAATAACAAGTGCCATCAGGAGGTCCACAAGTGGGGCCAGTACACTAGAAGCCTTCACACTGTTCTCCCCCAAGCACCAAGAATATAGAGCATCACTGCCCCAGACAGAGAGTCCCATCTATACCTTGTGGCTAATAGTCACCGATGGACCTTTGCCCCAGATGTTTAGCCAATCCCCTCTTGAAGTACTTCTTCACCCAAAAGCTGATTAACCCATGAAATTCACTGCCACAGGTGGTGGCAGCTGCAAGCATAGTCAGCTCAAGAGGGGATTGGATAAACATCTGGAGCAGAGGTCCATCAGTGGCTATTAGCCGCAGCGTATTGTTGGAACTCTCTGTCTGGGGCAGTGATGCTCCGTATTCTTGGAGTTTGGGAGGAGCAATAGTGTGAGGACTTCTAGTGTCCTTGCCTCACCGGTGGACCTCCTAGTGGCACCTGGGGTTTTTGGCCACTGTGTGACACAGAGTGTTGGACTGGAGGGGCCATTGGTCTGATCCAACATGGCTTCTCTTACGTTCTTATGTCTGGGGCAGTGAAGCTCTGTCTTCCTGGTGCTTGGGGGGGCACAGTGGGAGGGCTTCTAGTGTCCTGGCCCCACCGGTGGACCTCCTAGTGGCACCTGGGTTTTTTGGCCACTGTGTGACACAGAGTGTTGGACTGGAGGGGCCATTGGCCTGATCCAACATGGCTTCTCTTATGTTCTTATGAAGTTGTCAATGCTTGTAGCCACCGCCACCTCCTCTGGCAGTGAATTCTGCTGCCAGACCATGATTTTCCAAACCTGTCTCCTGTTCCCCCTCCCTGTCCCTTAGTCGTCTCTTTTCTAACTAGAAGTAGAAGCGATTGGATTTATACCCCGCCCTTCACTCAGAGTCCCAGAGCGCCCCAGGTATTTCCCAACCCAGATCTGGTAACCCTACCTGGAAGTTGGCATCCCTAATTCTATTCCTTCATAGAAACTGTGGTTCTGGTTATTGGGCCTGTCAGCATTACCATTAGAAATCCCTCTTTTGCAGGGGGTTATAAGTCAGCTGTCAAAACCTCTCTCTCCGGGCTAAACATATCTAGCATTTCTCAGCCTCAAATCCATTAAAACGCCCCCCCCCCCAACCCTCTATGATTATTACTATTTTTAAAAGGGTTGCGAAACCTGCGTAGAAAGCTTCACGATGATATAAAAACGGCCAGGAGTAGGGGGAGGAAAGCGGGCAGGGAAGAAAAACAGAGATTGGTTGCAGATGTTGTGCCCTTCGCTTGTGTAACTCAGCATTGCTGAGTTATTTCTGCAGTAACTGTGAGATGTAAGGTTAAAATTACGGTGTTAGAGCCATTGCTGCTTTCAAAAAAGAAAACATTTGAAAAAACGGTGTTGGTATTTGACAAGCAAATAGAAAGCAGACCGTGATGCCATGTTTGCCTGAAGAAGCTGACCCAAAGCCCCGCAAACGGCCCTGAGTTTGAATCCTGGATCTAGGGTTGCCAGTTTTGGACTTGAGACATTCCTGGGGATTTGGGGGGCACTGCCTGGGGAAGGAGGAGGGCGTTTAGCTGGGATGTGACGTCACTCTGCTGGGGATGGTAGAAAGTGCCCTCAAGTTTAAAGAAGAAGATTGTAGATTTATACTACGCCCGTCTCTCTGAATCAGAGACTAAAAACGCTTACAATCTCCCCGGGCTTTTTTTGAGCAGGAATGTAGTTGGTGTCAGGGGGTGTGGTCTCATATGCAAATAAGTTCCTGATGGGCTTTTTCTACAAAAAAGCTCTTTTATTTATTTATTTCTGTGGACTTATATTCTGCCCTTTCCCAAATTGGGCTCAGGGTGGATTCCAACATATCAAACAGTAAAACCAAATAATTACACGATTACAATAAAACAGTTAAACGATTAAAAACACTAAAAATTAAAAAAGCCAGTTAAGCTCTACAATCTCCTATGTCTTCTCCCCCCCCCACAACAGACACCTTGTGAGGTGGGTGGAGCTGAGAGAGCTCTCGCAGCAGCTGCCCTTTCAAGAACAACTCTTGCGAGAGCTATGGCTGACCCAAGGCCATTCCAGCAGGTGCAAATGGAGGAGTGAGGAATCAAACCTGGTTCTGCCAGATAAGAGTCCACACACTTAACCACTTCACCAAACTGCCTATCTTCATTCCTCTATTCACCACATGACTTGGGACAACAGAGATCAACTTGTAAACAAGTTAACGATTGGGTTCAAGGCAGAGGTCATTTAGTAAAAAAAGACATGCAGGGACTCATTAGCAGAACTCCTTGGCATCTGCTACACACCCCTGACATCATGGAAGGTGTTCTCAATGCCATCAGCTCAGCATCTGCCTTAAAATGCTTCTTGAATTATAATTGTCATAATAAAGAAGAAGAAGAAGACTGCAGATTTATACCCTGCCCTTCTCTCTGAGTCGGAGACTCAGAGCGGCTTACAATCTCCTAAATTTCCTTCCCACACAACAGACACCCTGTGAGGTGGGTGGGACTGCGAGAGCGCTGACAGAAGCTGCCCTTTCAAGGGCAACTCCGCGAGAGCTCTGGCTGACCCAAGGCCATTCCAGCAGCTGCAAATGGAGGAGTGGGGAATCAAACCCGGTTCTTCCAGATAAGAGGCCACACAGTCAACCACCACACCAAACTGGCTCTCCTTACTCCCATCATACTTTTAAAATTACTTTCTCCTATGTGGCCACAGTGGCGCAATTAAAACCCGTGGCTCCCTCCAATTCCCTTGCAGATTCTTGCTCTTGTGTTTCGAAGAGCAATAAACCACGAGGGAAATTGGAGGGAGCCGCGGATCAAAATGCTCCCATATAACAACTGGTGGGGAATGGATTGCTTGAGCCAGGGAAAACAGAAGCCCAGAGGAACTGGTTGGTCACAGTGTGAGACAGGATGCTGGACTAGATGGACCCTCATTGGTCTGATCCAGCAGGGCTCTTCTGATGTTCTTCTGAAGGCCTTGGCCTCTCTGCCCTGCTGTTGTCCCTCTAGAGGAACTGGTTGGCCATGGTGTGAGACAGGATGCTGGACTAGAGGGACCCTCACTGGTCTGATCCAGCAGAACTCTTGTGTTCTAATGAAGGCCTTGGCCACTCTGCTCTGTTGTTGGCCCTCCAGAGGAACTGGTTGGCCCTGTGTGAGACAGGAGGCTGGACTAGATGAACCCTCACTGGTCTAATCCAGCACGGCTGTTCTGATGTTCTTATGAAGGCTTCAGCCTCTCTGCCCTGTTGTTGGCCCTCCAGAGGAATAAGTTGGCTACTGTGTGAGACAGGATGCTCGACTAGAGGGACCCTCACTGGTCTGATCCAGCAGGGCTCTTCTGATGTTCTTATGAAGGCCTTGGCCTCTATGCCCTGTTGTTGGCCCTCCAGAGGAACTGGATGTCCATGGATGGGACAGGAGTCTGGACTAGATGGACCCTCACTGGTCTGATCCAGCAGAGCTCTTCTTATCAGGGCATTTTTTTTGAAGCAGGAAGTTCTTTGCCTCTTAGGCCACGTCCCCTGATGTAGCCAATCCTCCTGGAGCTTACAGAACACCCCGTGTAAACTCTTGGAAGGTTGGCTGCAGCAGAAGGGTGTGGCTTAATATGCAAAGGAGTTCCTGCTACAAAAAACTCAATCATTTCCTGATCGTTTGCCAGCCTGAAATGGAAGCTTCCCTTCTGAATTGTTCAGGTTCAGCTTAAGGGCTCCGTTTGAAAAAGTTAACAAAGCCCCCCCCCCTTCCCCGCCCCGCGAGGCTGAAATCTTTCTCTATGACGTTTCTGTGCCGACCCCCATCTCATGTTAATCACTTCACATGAGTACGAGAGGCCACGGACTGGAGCTGTTTTTCATTTTGCAAACATCTGGGCCGATGTGATCAGTACAGCATTGCCCTCACGGGGCGTGGGGAAGGGCTCTTTTATTAATACTTGCAAATTACATCTCTTCTGCCATGCGCCTGTTACTTCAGGTTGGCGGGAAACGGGCTGATATCTTCCATTAAGTCAGGCGCAATTATTTCCACACAGAGACGGTTGTCTACCTGTTGGGGTGGGGAGGCGATCTGTTTTTTTTGGAACAAGAAAGCGCAGTTTCTAGATTCATGAGGGACAAAAGAGAGCCAATTTCTTGACTCAACGGACAGTTCAAGTACGGAATTTGCTGCCATGTATGGATGCCAACCTCCAGGTGGACCCTGGAGATCTCCTGGAATTAGAACAGATCTCCAGACTAAAGAAATCAATTTTCCTGGAGAAAAACTCCTGTTTTTAAGGGTGGGCTGTATGGCATTATAGAAGAAGAAGAAGAAGAAGAAGAAGAAGAAGAAGAAGAAGAAGAAGAAGAAGAAGAAGAAGAAGAAGAAGAAGAAGAAGAAGAAGAAGAAGAAGAAGAAGAAGAAGGTTGCGCCCAAAGAGTGCTTGTGAATGGTTCCTCATCCTCTTGGAGAGGAGTGACAAGTGGTGTGCCTCAAGGATCTGTCCTGGGACCTGTTTTGTTCAACATCTTTATTATTAATAATAATAATAATACATTTTTATTTATACCCCGCCCTCCCCGCCTAGGCAGGCTCAGGGCGGCTTACAAGACATGTTACATATACCATGATATAACATAAATACAGTTAATACAATAAAATAATGCAGTTAAAATACAGTTCATAAATTTAAGTTAAGTAAATAATTCAAAACCAGTGTAAATTAACATAAGAACATAAGAGAAGCCATGTTGGATCAGGCCAATGGCCCATCCAGTCCAACACTCTGTGTCACACGGTGGCAAAATTTTTTATATATATATATACACACACACACACTGTGGCTAATAGCCACTGATGGACCTGTGCTCCATATTTTTATCTAAACCCCTCTTGAAGGTGGCTATATTTGTGGCCGCCACCACCTCCTGTGGCAGTGAATTCCACATGTTAATCACCCTTTGGGTGAAGAAGTACTTCCTTTTATCCGTTTTAACCTGTCTGCTCAGCAATTTCATCGAATGCCCACGAGTTCTTGTATTGTGAGAAAGGGAGAAAAGTACTTCTTTCTCTACTTTCTCCATGCCATGCATTATCTTGCAAACCTCTATCATGTCACCCCGCAGTCGACGTTTCTCCAAGCTAAAGAGTCCCAAGCGTTTCAACCTTTCTTCATAGGGAAAGTGTTCCAGCCCTTTAATCATTCTAGTTGCCCTTGTCTGGACTTTCTCCAATGCTATAATATCCTTTTTGAGGTGCGGCGACCAGAACTGCACACAGTACTCCAAATGAGACCGCACCATCTACAATTTCAGTGCATATATAAAGATGGCTTGATGTCATTGCCAAGGTTCCACCTTAGAAGGCAAGTTGGAAGAGGGCGGTTTTACAAGCCCTACGGAACTGGTTAAGATCCTGTAGGGCCCGCACCTCCTCTGGCAGCTGATTCCACCATTGGGGTGCCATTATTGAAAAGGCCTGCTCCCCTGTTGCTTTTAGCTTGGCCTCCTTTGGCCCAGGGATTTTCAAAAGATTTTGTGAACTGGATCTCAGTGCTCTCTGGGGAAGATATGGAGAGAGACGGTCCCTAAGGTAGGCAGGTCCTCGGCCATATAGGGCTTTAAAGGTGATAACCAGCACCTTGTAACGAACTCGGTACACAATTGGCAGCCAGTGCAGTTCCCGCAGCCTAGGCCGTACATGTTCCCATAAAGGATTTGGATGAAGGAATAGAGGGAATGTTTATTAAATTTGCAGATGATACTAAATTGGGAGGGGTTGCAAATACAGTAGAAGACAGAAACAGGATACAGGATGATCCTGACAGGCTGGAAAACTGGGCTAAAATCAATAAAATGAATTTTAATAGGGATAAATGTAAAGTTCGGCATTTAGGTAGGAAAAATCCAATGCATGGTTATAGGATGGGGGAGACTTGTCTTAGCAGTAGTATGTGCGAAAAGGATCTAGGGGTCTTAGCGGACCATACGCTGAACATGAGCCAACAGTGTGATGCGGCGGCTAAAAAGGCCAATGCAATTTTAGGATGTATCAACAGAAGTATAGTGTCCAGATCACGTGAAGCAGGACCGGATCTACATGTTTTTTGAAGGGGGGCAAAATTAAAAAATGATGCCCCCTTTTGGACCATTCTATCTTATGGTCCCATAGAACACAATGGACTCCATACCCAGTTTGGTGCCCCCCCCATTGGCACCCGGGGAAGCACCTCTCTCTGCCCCCCCTAGATCCGGCCCTGATGTGAAGTGATGGTATCGCTTTACTCTGCTCTGGTAAGACCAGGCCTCAGATTCAGTGGGAGCTCACAGGAGTGCAGCTCCTGAACCTTTCTGAGAGTTCTCCCTCCTCCTCCTCCGAGTTCCACCTCTTTGTCCATTGAATAGGAGGTGCAGCTGCATAACAATCCCTGGATGAGCTCCACCACCTATTTTTCTACAAAATGACCCCTGGGTAAGACCTCACCTGGAGTATTGGGTTCAGTTTTAGGCACAACAGTTTAAGAAGGATGTAGACAAACTAGAACAAGTCTGGGGGAGGGTGATGAAGATGGTGAGGGGTCTGGAGACCAAGTTCTATGAGGAAAGGCTGAAGGAGCTGGGGATGTTTAACCTGGAGAGGAGGTGGCTGAGAGGTGATACGATCACCATCTTTAAGTACTTGAAGGGCTGTCCTATAGACGATGGTGTGGAATTGTTTTCTGTGGTCCCAGAAGGTAGGACCAGAACCAATGGGTTGAAATTATATCAGAAGAGTTTCCGGCTCAACATTAGGAAGAACTTTCTGACAGAGCGGTTCCTCAGTGGTGGTGGGCTCTCCTTCCTCGGAGGTTTTGAAACAGAGGCTAGAGGGCCATCTGACAGCAATGAAGATCCTGTGAATTTAGGGGGAGGTGTTTGTGAATGTCCTGCATTGTGCAGGGGGTTAGACTAGATGACCCTGGAGATCCCTTCAAAATCTATGATTCTATGAGAAAGAATTTTCTGATGGGGAGGTGTGATTGGCACTAGAACATTTTCATAAGAACCTAAGAACATCAGAAGAGCCCTGTTGGATCAGACCAACAATCCATCTAGGCCTCAGCATCCTGTCTCACATAGTTCCTCTGGAGGGCCAGCATCAGGGCATAGAGGTCGAGCCCTTCTTGTGATGTTGCCTCCTGACTCTGGGATATGGAGGGTTAGTGCCTCTTAATGTGGAGGTTCCCTTCAGCCACCATGGCTAGTAGCCGCTGACAGCCATATCTTGTCACTAAAGCATTTAAAACGGGATTAAATAGATTAATGGAGGACAAGTTTTTCTATGGCTACTAACTATTGTGACTGAGGGGGATCTCCACGTTACGGCGGCCGAGTCCCCGGTCTGGGTGGGGGTCCTCCTCCCCCGACATCGCCGATGTGATGACGTCACCCGTGAGTGACATCATCACACCGGCGACTTGATGCGCCGGCCGCTCTAGGCGTTTCTAGGAAAACTCTATGGTTTTTCCTGGACGCTCTAGCAATTTGGGAGGGAAAACTGTACGGTACAATAGGTCCCTCCTGAAATGCTAGAGCATCCGAGAAAGCCATAGAATTTCCCTGGAAACGCCTAAAGCGGCCGATGTACGATGTTGCCGACACGATGATGTCACTCGTGGGTTATGTCATTGTGCTGCGCATGCAAAACAAGTCATAAGAACGTAAGAGAAGCCATGTTGGATCAGGCCAATGGCCCATCCAGTCCAACACTCTGTGTCACACAGTGGCCAAATACACACACACACACATATACTGTGGCTAATAGCCACTGATGGACCTCTGCTCCAAATTTTTATCTAACCCCCTCTTGAAGCTGGCTGTGCTTGTAGCTGCCACCACCACCTGTGGCAGTGAATTCCCCCTAGACTCAAGGAAGATCTTTACTCAGAAGGAGATGGAATAAGGGACTTGACTGAGTTTGAAAAGACAATCACACCACATTAAGATCACTTACTAGGATGACTCTACAAATTACTACTTCAATACGATATGGAGATGGAACAAGTTAAGATGCGCCTGATGAAATTGATAAAATGGACACAAAATGTTGGTAAAGAGATATTCTTCCAGCGCTGGAAAAATGTACGGACAAAAGTGATAACATTTACAGCTTGTCAAGCCTTAAGAGAAAATTGGTATAAGATGTTCTTCCGCTGGTATCTCACTCAAAAACATCGATGAGGATTATAAAGGGAGCTTGCTGGAAATGCCATGAAGCAGATGGCAGTTTCTACTCTGTGTGGTGGGCTTGTAAATGAATAAGGAAATACTAGATTGAGAGCCATGTAGAGATCCAGAAAATTCTCAAAACTAAATTCCCAGCGAACCCAGAGATAATGTTAATTGGAAAGGATTCCAGACAATATTGAAAACACCTCACAAGAATTATTCAGATACAGTACCGGCCTGAGCGCCTGTGGTGCCCTGGGCAGACTGCCAGCCTGCCGCCCCCCTCAACAGTGCCCCACTTCCCACCACGGCTCTGCGCCCCCCGTGCCTCCCCCCTCTTCGCCGCGCCTCCTCCTCCTCCCCTTCCCCACCCCAGGTGTATTTCAAAGCTCAGAAGGGCGGTTGAGCCCCCCTCCCAACGACTGGCTGACCGGCGGGTAAAACAGCACGGAGTGCCGTGGCAGGCCGGCAGCAGCAAAAGAACCGTGTCCTGAAAGGGCACTGAGAAAACCAGAGAGTTTTCCTGGAAAGGCCTAGAGCAGCCGGCGCACGATGTTGGCAACACAATGACATCCGTCGCGGGTGATGTCATTGTGCCGCGCATGCAAAACAAGTCCCCCGCCGGAGGCTGTGGGGGACTTGGCAATCTTACTCCACATTCAGAGGCACTGAGCCTCTGATTAGTCTGTTTCAACTTAGAATCATAGAATCATAGAGTTGCGAGGAGGAAGCAACGGTGGCGCCCTTTCAGGATGGCCAGTTTGGTGTAGTGGTTAAGTGCGCGGACTCTAATATGGGAGAACCGGGTTTGATTCCCCACTCCTCCACTTGCACCTGCTGAGATGGCCTTGGGTCAGCCATTGCTTTCATAGAAGCTGTCCTTGAAAGGGCAGCTGCTATAAAAAGCACTCTCAGCCCCACCTACCTCACAGGGTGTCTTTTGTGGGGGGGGGGAAGGTAGAGGAGATTGTGAGGTGTTCTGAGACTCTGAGATTCAGAGCATAGGGCGGGATATAAATCCAAAATCTTCTTCTTCTTTTGTTGCTGGCCTGCCGTGGCACTCAAGAAGAAGAAGAATTGCAGATTTCTACCCCGCCCTTCTCCCTGAATCAGAGACTCAGAGTGGCTTACAATCTCCTATATCTTCTCCCCCCACAACAGACACCCCATGAGCTGGGTGGGGCTGAGAGGGCTCTCACAGCAGCTGCCCTTTCAAGGACAAGTCCTGCGATAGCTATGGCTGACCCAAGGCCATTCCAGCAGCTGCAAGTGGAGGAGTGGGGAATCAAACCCGGGTCTCCCAGATAAGAGTCCGTATACTTAACCACTACACCAAAGATGGTGAGCGCCGCGCTGTTTTACCCATAGATCAGCTGATCGGCAGGGGGGCCCCTTTAGATTGCCCAGGAGCGCAGCTCAACCACCCTTCCGGGTTTTGAAATACACCTAGGGTGGGGAAGGGAGGGAAGGATGAGGCTGGGAGATGGCAAACTAGGCGTTTGCCAGGGAGAAGGGGGGGAGGAAGGCTGAATTTGACACCCCTGCCCCTCTGGCACTCTAGGCAACCCCCTCGTTTGCCTAGTGGGTGAGCCAGCCCTGTTCAGATACATGCTCACAGCAGCAAGAACACAGTTTGCTTCTATATGGAAAACAGAAGGCTGTCCAATGGAAGAAGCTCAGAGTGACAAATTAACTGAGTATGCTGTAATGGCAAAGTTAACAAATCAAGATTCAGGTGTTGGTCTGAAGCAACAGAATAAAGTTGTCCAGTAGCACCTTTAAGACCACCAAAGTTTTATTCTAGGTGGAACAAATCAAAAGACCAAAAAAAGAATTTCAGCAGAAATGGAAGCCACATTTATTCATATTATGGGTAAAGGCTGATAACTGATGATAAGTTTGCACTTCCTGAAACAATTGAAGAGTCATGGAAAGATAAGAACATAAGAGAAGCCATGTTGGATCAAGCCAATCCAATCTAACACTCTGTGTCGCACAGTGGCCAAAAAAACCCAGGTGCCATCAGGAGGTCCATCAGTGGAAGCCCTCCCGCTGTTGCCCCCCAAACCCCAAGAATACAGAGCATCTCTGCCCCAGACATAAGAACATAAGAGAAGCCATGTTGGATCAGGCCAATGGCCCATCCACTCCAATACTCTGTGTCACATAAGAACATAAGAGAAGCCATGTTGGATCAGGCCAATGGCCCATCCAGTCCAACAGTCTGTGTCACAGAGTGGCCAAAAAACCCCAGGTGCCATCAGGAGGTCCATCAGTGGGGCGAGGACACTAGAAACCCTCCCACTGCCTCCCCCCAAACACCAAGAATACAGAGCATATCTGCCCCAGAGATAAGGACATAAGAGAAGCCATGTTGGATCAGGCCAATGGCCCATCCAGTCCAACACTCAGTGTCACATAAGAACATAAGAGAAGCCATGTTGGGTCAGGCCAATGGCCCATCCAGTCCAACAGTCTGTGTCACACAGTGGCCAAAAAAACCCAGGTGCCATCAGGAGGTCCATCAGTGGGGCCAGGACACTAGAGGCCCTCCCACTGTGCCCCCCCCCCCAAACACCAAGAATACAGAGCATCACTGCCCCAGACAGAGAGTTCCAACAATACTCTGTGGCTAATAGCCACTGATGGACCTCTGCTCCCTATGTTTATCTGATCCCCTCTTGAAGCCGTCTATGCTTGCAGAGGGGATATATAGAGAGAAATATAGTTAGTTACTAATGTATTAGATCTCTTCTATCAAAAGTTTGAAGTCAATGCTAAGCAATTAACATGTAGAATCCTCTCTTTGGAGGAATAATTACATAGTATGCTAAAATTTGTACATACACATGCACACATATAGCATGGTAGATTTTATACAACTGAGTTGAGAAGAGAAATATATTTATTCTACTCTTGATCTATGTATTATGTATTGTAAACATGCCCTCGATAAATGTAAAGCTTTGGATGACCAAGGATTACTTTTGTCCCCTTTCCCTTTTTTTCTTTTCTGTATCCTGTTCACTAACCTGTTACATTCACTAACCTGTTACATTTCTTTGAGGGGGTGAACAAACATGTGGACAAAGGCGACCCGATAGATGTTGTTTACCTTGACTTCCAGAAAGCTTTTGATAAAGTTCCTCATCAAAGGCTCCTTAGAAAACTTGAGAGTCATGGAGTAAAAGGACAGGTCCTCTTGTGGATCAAAAACTGGCTTAGTAATAGGAAGCAGAGAGTGAGTATAAATGGGCAGTCTTCGCAGTGGAGGACGGTAAGCAGTGGGGTGCCGCAGGGCTCGGTACTGGGTCCCATGCTCTTTAACTTGTTCATAAATGATTTAGAGTTGGGAGTGAGCAGTGAAGTGGCCAAGTTTGCGGATGACACTAAATTGTTCAGGGTGGTGAGAACCAGAGAGGATTGTGAGGAACTCCAAAGGGATCTGTTGAGGCTGGGTGAGTGGGCGTCAACGTGGCAGATGCGGTTCAATGTGGCCAAGTGCAAAGTAATGCACATTGGGGCCAAGAATCCCAGCTACAAATACAAGTTGATGGGGTGTGAACTGGCAGAGACTGACCAAGAGAGAGATCTTGGGGTCATGGTAGATAACTCACTGAAAATGTCAAGACAGTGTGCGTCTGCAATAAAAAAGGCCAACGCCATGCTGGGAATTATTAGGAAGGGAATTGAAAACAAATCAGCCAGTATCATAATGCCCCTGTATAAATCGATGGTGCGGTCTCATTTGGAGTACTGTGTGCAGTTCTGGTCGCCGCACCTCAAAAAGGATATTATAGCATTGGAGAAAGTCCAGAGAAGGGCAACTAGAATGATTAAAGGGCTGGAGCACTTTCCCTATGAAGAAAGGTTGAAACGCTTGGGACTCTTTAGCTTGGAGAAACGTCGACTGCGGGGTGACATGATAGAGGTTTACAAGATAATGCATGGGATGGAGAAAGTAGAGAAAGAAGTACTTTTCTCCCTTTCTCACAATACAAGAACTCGTGGGCATTCGATGAAATTGCTGAGCAGACAGGTTAAAACGGATAAAAGGAAGTACTTCTTCACCCAAAGGGTGATTAACATGTGGAATTCACTGCCACAGGAGGTGGTGGCGGCCACAAGTATAGCCACCTTCAAGAGGGGTTTAGATAAAAATATGGAGCACAGGTCCATTAGTGGCTATTAGCCACAGTGTATGTGTGTATATAAAATTTTTTGCCACTGTGTGACACAGAGTGTTGGACTTGATGGGCCGTTGGCCGGATCCAACATGGCTTCTCTTATGTTCTTATGTTCTTATCTTTTTATAAAATCATAGAGTGGGAAGGGAGCCCCCCGGGTCATCTAGTCCAACCCCCTGCACAATGTAGGATGCTCACAAATACAAACTCTTCTTAATAAGAAAGATTGAAGGAGCTGGGGATGTTTAGCCTGGAGAGGGAATGGCTGAGAGGTGATATGATTGCCATCTTCAAGTATTTAAAGGGCTGTCATATGGTTTTCTGTGGCCCCAGAAGGTAGGACCAGAACTAACGGGTTGAAATTAAATCAGAAGAGCTTCTGGCTCAACATTAGGAAGAACTTCCTGACCGTTAGAGCGGTTCCTCAGTGGAACAGGCTTCCTCGGGAGGTGGTGGGCTCTCCTTCCTTGGAGGTTTTTAAACAGAGGCTAGATGGCCATCTGACAGCAATGGAGATCCTGTGAAGTTAGGGGGAGGTGTTTGTGAGTTTAGAGCAGTTCCTCAGTGGAACAGGCTTCCCCGGGAGGTGGTGGGCTCTCCTTCCTTGGAGGTTTTTAAACAGAGGCTAGATGGCCATCTGACAGCAATGGAGATCCTGTGAAGTTAGGGGGAGGTGTTTGTGAGTTTAGAGCAGTTCCTCAGTGGAACAGGCTTCCCCGGGAGGTGGTGGGCTCTCCTTCCTTGGAGGTTTTTCAACAGAGGCTAGATGGCCATCTGACAGCAATGAAGATCCTGTGAAGTTAGGGGGAGGTGTCTGTGAGTTTAGAGCAGTTCCTCAGTGGAACAGGCTTCCCCGGGAGGTGGTGGGCTCGCCTTCCTTGGAGGTTTTTAAACAGAGGCTAGATGGCCATCTGACAGCAATGAAGATCCTGTGATTTTAGGGGGAGGTGTTTGTGAGTTTAGAGCAGTTCCTCAGTGGAACAGGCTTCCCCGGGAGGTGGTGGGCTCTCCTTCCTTGGAGGTTTTTCAACAGAGGCTAGATGGCCATCTGACAGCAATGAAGATCCTGTGAATTTAGGGGGAGGTGTCTGTGAGTTTAGAGCAGTTCCTCAGTGGAACAGTCTTCCCCGGGAGGTGGTGGGCTCTCCTTTCTTGGAGGTTTTTAAACAGCTGGATGGTCATCTGACAGCAATGCGAATTTAGGGGGAGATGTTTGTGAATTTCCTGCATTGTGCAGGGAGTTGGACTAGATGACCCTGGGGGATCCCTTCCAACTCTTACGATTCTATGATTCTATAACATGATACACGTTTTAAAAAGAAGACGAGTTGTCTTGTTAGTGAGTGAGCAGTGACTCCCGAAAGCTTCTAGCCTGCCACAAATTTTGTCTTTCGGGCGCTACTGGATCCTTGCTCTTTCCTACTGCGTGTGGCCACCGACAGAGAACCTGACATGGAAGGAAAACACATATTAGAAAATAAAGGGTTTGTTTGCGTGCCTGTTTAAAATCTTATCTTGTTTCCCCACCGCCAAGAGGCCCGAATGCAAACAAACGGATGCGCTAATGCTCAGATTAGCCGCCGCGGACCCTCGATGGACTACTGATCGGTCCACAAGACCCACAATTAATCCGCTGCTGGAGACACAAACATCCCAGGCGTCCCATTGATGGGCAAGCCTCTTCACAAAGGGAACTCCAGAGACAATTCTAGGAATGTTAATACTGACAAGTATCCCTGAGGCCCATCACAAAAGGAAGTGTGTGTGTGTGTGTGTGGGGGGAGAATCCCAGGGGCTGAAGGCAACGGAGGGGAGAGGCTAGGGCCTTTGTGGGCCAGTGACTCTCCCAGCGGGGTCTGACAGGTTTGGCCCCAAACTGGGATGAAGTTTCTGGCCAAGAGTCGGAGCCTGTGGCGTCCCGGCCATCAAAGGGACGGTGTGCCTTGTGCGACGGCCGCTGACATTCATGGACATGACAGAGGTCCGGGAGGCCGTGGGGGGCCGTCATTGTTGGGGAGACCTTTTGGTCCCCTGGTAGACGGCTTGTCTTGAGATTCGGGAGAGCTAATTGCTCCCAAAGCCACCGGCCCTTGTGGCCTGCGGTGATGGCCCTTCACTCATTTGTTCCGAGGGTAACACTGCGCTCGGAAGCCACTGGTGGTGGGTGCCCGATCCTCTTGCCCTTTGGAAGGGGTGCGGGGGTGGGGAGACACCTTTGGAGAGTAAGAGGGAAATGTGTAGAGCTGGGAAAATGTGCCCAGGAAGGCAGGGCCATCTTAACAAAAGAAGAAGAAGATGTTGGATTTATATCCCGCCCTCCACTCTGAATCTCAGAGTCTCAGAGCGGCTCACAATCTCCTTTGTCTTCCACCCTCACAGCAGACACCCTGTGAGGTGGGTGGGGCTGAGAGGGCTCTCCCAGCAGCTGCCCTTTCAAGGACAGAGTCTCAGAGCAGCCTACAATCTCCTTTTCCTTCCTCCCCCACAACGGACACCCTGTGAGGTGAGTGGGGCTGAGAAGGCTCTCCCAGCAGCTGCCCTTTCAAGGACAGAGTCTCAGAGCAGCCTACAATCTCCTTTCACTTCCTCCCCCACAACAGGCACCCTGTGAGGTGAGTGGGGCTGAGAGGGCTCTCCCAGCAGCTGCCCTTTCAAGGACAGAGTCTCAGAGCAGCCTACAATCTCCTTTCACTTCCTCCCCCACAACAGGCACCCTGTGAGGTGGGTGGGGCTGGAGAGGGCTCTCCCAGCAGCTGCCCTTCCAAGGACAGAGTCTCAGAGTGGCCTACAATCTCCTTTCCCTTCCTCTCCCATAGCAGACACCCTGTGAGGTGGGTGGGGCTGAGAGGGCTCTCCCAGCAGCTGCCCTTTCAAGGACAGTCTCAAAGCAGCCTACAATCTCCTTTCCCTTCCTCCCCCACAACAGACACCCTGTGAGGTGGGTGGGGCTGAGAGGGCTCTCCCAGAAGCTGCCCTTTCAAGGACAGAGTCTCAGAGTGGCCTACAATCTCCTTTCCCTTCCTCTCCCACAGCAGACACCCTGTGAGGTGGGTGGGGCTGAGAGGGCTCTCACAGCAGCTGCTCTTTCAAGGACAGTCTCAGAGCAGCCTACAATCTCCTTTCCCTTCCTCCCCCGCAACAGACACCCTGTGAGATGGGTGGGGCTGAGAGGGCTCTCCCAGCAGCTGCCCTTTCAAGGACAGAGTCTCAGAGCGGCCTACAATCTCCTTTCCCTTCCTCTCCCACAGCAGACACCCTATGAGGTGGGTGGGGCTGAGAGGGCTCTCACAGCGGCTGCTCTTTCATGGACAGTCTCAGAGTGGCCTACAATCTCCTTTCCCTTCCTCCCTCACAACAGACACCCTGTGAGGTGGGTGGGGCTGAGAGGGCTCTCACAGCAGCTGCTCTTTCATGGACAGTCTCAGAGTGGCCTACAATCTCCTTTCCCTTCCTCCCGCACAGCAGACACCCTGTGAGGTGGGTGTGGCTGACAGGGCTCTCACAGCAGCTGCTCTTTCAAGGACAGTCTCAGAGCGGCCTACAATCTCCTTTCCCTTCCTCCCCCACAACAGACACCCTGTGAGGTGGGTGGGGCTGAGAGGGCTCTCACAGCAGCTGCCCTTTCAAGGACAACCTCTGCCAGAGCTCTGGCTGACCCAAGGCCATTTCAGCAGCTGCAAGTGGAGGAGTGGGGAATCGAATCCGGTTCTCCCAGATAAGAGTCTGCACACTTAACCACTACACTAAACTGGCTCTCCCAGCGGGAGAACATTATGGGCCCCGGGCAAAGCAGTGTACTGGGCCCCTACGACAACTACTCACAGGAATAAAAATGTAAATGGTTCCTATACAAAGGAACTTTGTATCTTGTAGACCTATTTGTTGTTGTTGCTGTTCAGTCGCACAGTCGATTCCGACTCTTTGCGACCCCACGGACAAAGTCACGCCAGGCCTTCCTGTCTTCCGCCATCCTCCGAAGTCTGCTCAAATTCGTGTTTGTTACATCAGTAACGCTGTCCAGCCATCTCCTCTTTTGCTGCCCCCTTCTTATTTATTTATTTTATTTATTACCTTTAATTTATACCCCACCCTCTCCGCAAGCGGACTCAGGGCAGCTACCAATCAGTTTCAAATTTCAGACAGTTTCTTCTTTTGCCTTCTGTCTTTCCCAGCATCAGGGTCTTCTCCAGTGAGGGCTCCCTTCTCATTGGGTGGCCAAAGTATTGGAGCTTCAGCTTCAACATCTGACCTTCCAGGGAACAGTCTGGGTTGATTTCCCTTAGGACTGACTGATTGGATCTTCTTGCAGCCCAAGGGACTCTCAAGAGTCTTCTCCAGCACCACAGCTCGAAAGCATCTATTCTTCTGCGCTCGGCTTTCTGTCTTTCCCAGCATCAGGGTCTTCTCCAGTGAGGGCTTCCTTCTCCTTTGGTGGCCAGAGTATTTGAGCTTCAGCTTCAGCATCTGACTTTCCATGGGAACAGTCAGGGTTGATTTCCCTTAGGACTGACTGACTGATCTTCTTGCAGTCCAAGGGACTCTCAAGAGTCTTCTCCAGCACCACAGCTCAAAAGCATCTATTCTTCTGCGCTTGGCCTTCCTTATGGTCCAACTCTCACGGCCATACATTACTACTGGGAATACCATTGCTTTAAGCTGTGGCTTAGCCACTGATGGACCTCTGCTCCATACATTCAACATTTTCTCAACTTGCGCAAATAAAAAGCTTATCCATTCATATATTCACAAACGATCAATACCTGGTTATTAGTACTGCATCATACACAGTTTAGTATGGGGCCCCTATGCTCGTGGGGCCCACGGGCGAGTGCCCATCAGACCCACGCAGGAGGGCAACCAAGACGCTGAGGGGGTTGGAACAGCTTCCCCAGCGGAAAAGGCCGAAAGAGGCTGAGACTCTGCAGTTTCAAAATGGATGCGGAATTCACTGCCACAGGAGATGGTGGCAACTACAAGCATAGCTAGCTTTAAGAGGGGATTGGATAAAAATATGGAGCAGAGGTCCATCAGTGGCTATTAGCCACAGTATGTATGTGTATGTATGTATATATATATGTGTGTGTGTGTGTGTGTGTGTGTGTATATGTATGTATGTATATGTGTGTGTGTGTGTCTGTATATCTATATATATCTATATATACACACACACATATATTGGCCACTGTGTGACACAGAGTGTTGGACTGGATGGGCCATTGGCCTGATCCAACATGGCTCCTCTTATGTTCTTGTCTAGGGTAGTGATGCTCTGTGTTCTTGGTGCTTGGGGAGCAAGAGTGGGAGGGCTTCTAGTGTCCTGGCCACACTGATGGACCTCCCGATGGCACCTGGGTTTTTTGGCCACTGTGTGATACAGAGTGTTGGACTGGATGGGCCATTGGCTTGACCCAACACGGCTTCTCTTATGTTCTTATGTGTGATACAGAGTGTTGGACTGGATGGGCCAATGGCCTGACCCAACATGGCTTCTCTTATGTTCTTATGTGTGATACAGAGTGTTGGACTGGATGGGCCATTGGCCTGATCCAACATGGCTTCTCTTCTGTTCTTACGTGTGGCACAGAGTGTTGGACTGGATGGGCCATTGGCCTGATCCAACATGGCTCCTCTTATGTTCTTGTCTAGGGTAGTGATGCTCTGTGTTCTTGGTGCTTGGGGAGCAAGAGTGGGAGGGCTTCTAGTGTCCTGGCCACACTGATAGACCTCCTGATGGCACCTGGGTTTTTTGGCCACTGTGTGATACAGAGTGTTGGACTGGATGGGCCATTGGCCTGACCCAACATGGCTTCTCTAATGTTCTTAAGTGTGACACAGAGTGTTGGATTGGATGGGCCAATGGTCTGATACAACATGACTTCTCTTATGTTCTTATGTGTGATACAGAGTGTTGGACTGGATGGGCCATTGGCCTGATCCAACATGGCTTCTCTTCTGTTCTTACGTGTGGCACAGAGTGTTGGACTGGATGGGTCATTGGCCTGATCCAACATGGCTTCTCTTATGTTCTTATGTGTGACACAGAGTGTTGGCCTGGAAGGGCCATTGGCCTGATCCAACATGTCTTCTCTTCTGTTCTTATGATGGGAAACTGAAAATTGCTCTTCATTCAAGTCAGAGGCAATTTCTGTTCTTTTATTTGCTACAAAAAGCGTCATAGCAGGGGTGGCCAAACTTGCTTAATGTAAGAGCCACATAGAATAAATGTCAAATGTTAGAGAGCCACGAGACATGAACGTCAGATGTTTGAGAGCCACAAGACAGGCAGGCAGATAGATGGGAGAAGGGAGGAAAAGGTGGAAAGAAAGCGACTTTAACTTTAAATGCCTCCTCCAAGCTTCCTGGTGGCTTGGCTTGCAAAAGTGATTTAAAGAGAGAAATGCCTTTTCCAAGTTGGTGGGGGTGGGGGGGGCCTTTAGATCGCCTGAACGCAGCGTTAGAGCTGGTGGGGAAGGGAGAGAGGAGGAGGAGGTGCCGTGGGGGGCGCTTGGGGGGGGCACCAGGCAGCAAGTCTGCCTAGGGTGCCCCAGGGCGTCGGGCCGGCCCTGCGTATACATTATGGTGAAATTAACACCGACGATTTCTGATGTTGACTCCCAGGTTTTTTTCACCTCATTTTATTACAATTTGGTTTCCTGTAATAGAGATTTTGGTAGATCAAGAAGAGATGCCTGATATAATAGAAGAACTTTCCTCAGTGCGCTTCCTTAGGAGGTGGCGGGCTCGCCTTCCTTGGATGTTTTGAAACAGAGGCTAGAGGGCCATCTGACAGCAATGAAGGTCCTGTGAATTTAGGGGGAGGTATCTGTGAGTTTAGAGCGGTTCCTCAGTGGAACAGGCTTCCTCGGGAGGTAGTGGGCTCTCCTTCCTAGGAGGTTTTTCAACAGAGGCTAGAGGGCCATCTGACAGCAATGAAGATCCTGTGAATTAAGGGGGAGGTATCTGTGAGTTTAGAGCGGTTCCTCAGTGGAACAGGCTTCCTCCTCTGGAGGTGGTGGGCTCTCCTTCCTTGGAGGTTTTGAAACAGAGGCTAGAGGGCCATCTGACAGCAATGAAGATCCTGTGAATTTAGGGGGAGGTATCTGTGTGTTTAGAGCGGTTCCTCAGTGGAACAGGCTTTCTCGGGAGGTGGTGGGCTCTCCTTCCTTGGATGTTTTTAAACAGAGGCTAGAGGGCCATCTGACAGCAATGAAGATCCTGTGAATTTAGAGGGATGTATCTGTGAGTTTAGAGCGGTTTATCAGTGGAACAGGCTTCCTTGGGAGGTGGTGGGCTCTCCTTCCTTGGAGGTTTTGAAACAGAGGCTAGAGGGCCATCTGACAGTGATGAAGATCCTGTGAATTTAGGGGGAGGTATCTGTGAGTTTAGAGTGGTTCCTCAGTGGAACAGGCTTCCTCTGGAGGTGGTGGGCTCTCCTTCCTTGGAGGTTTTTAAACAGAGGCTAGAGGGCCATCTGACAGCAATGTGCATCCTATGAATTTAGAGGGATGTATCTGTGAGTTTAGAGCGGTTTATCAGTGGAACAGGCTTCCTTGGGAGGTGGTGGGCTCTCCTTCCTTGGAAGTTTTTGAACAGAGGCTTGATGGCCATCTGACAGCAATGTGGATCCTATGAATTTAGGGGGAGGTGTTTGTGAGTTTCCTGCATTGTGCAGGGGGTTGGACCAGATGACCCTGCAGGTCCCTTCCACCTCTAGGATTCTATAAACTTTATTTATGGTAGAAATTTAAGAGAGTTAATTTGGTTTTTACCTTTCACATATGCGTTGGAATTTATTTGACTATTATGTCGATTTTATTTTTAAATGTAATGCTGCCTCTCTGTATGAGCAACATGTATTTGTTTGACTCGCTGTATTCTGTTTATCTGTACAATAAAAACAGAATTAAAAAAAAGAGATGCCAAAGGAGGGACATGACAGGCTGAGGTGTATAAGATTATGCACTGGGTGGAGAGAACTGACACAACAGAGAACTTTTTCTCCCTCTCCCAAAGGACTGAAACTCAAGGCCCGGAGAGGAGGCGGCTGAGAGGTGATCTGATCACCATCTTCAACTACTTGAAAGCTTGTCATAGAGAGGATGGTGTGGAATTGTTTTCTGTGGCCCCAGAAGGTAGGAACAGAACCAGCGGGTTGATTGAATCAAAAGAGTTTCCGGCTTAACATTAGGAAGAACTTCCTTTTTTTTTTTTTTTTTTGAAAAGCTTTATTAATATAAAGTTCAAGGTACAATAGTGATGAGACATCAACAGATGTGTAGCATGTACCAATATAAAATAGGGAAATGGAAACATACAACGTTAGCTATTGAAGGCTGATTACAACATTAGTTGACATGACATCAAAATAGCATGGTATGAGTCATTAGGGTTCCTGCTGTGCTTCGAGACTTTATCAATAAAGGGACGCCATTTGCACATAAAGTCTAGGGAAGCGGTTTGGGAGGAGCAACGAGGATCCAAATCATAGGTAAGCTTATCTAAGACAAAATAATCCCACAATTTCAGCCACCATGTCTGTCTCGAAGGAGGAGTTTGTTGCTTCCAAACCAGGGCAATTGCGAATTTAGCTGCTACGAACATGTGTGAAACTAGTTCTTCTGTGTGGTCAGGAGCGCGTGAGGCGCCTGCAAGGTTCAGAAGAGCGTACTCTGGCGTGAATGGTGGAGAGTATGAGGTGAGGGCAGGCACTTCTTGGTAAATTAGCCTCCAAAAGCTTTGTATGACGGGGCAGAGCCACCAGGAGTGGAAAAATGTGCCTCTCTGGACGCAGTTCTTAAAACAGAGAGGTGAAGTAGAGGAAGAGTGTGATAATTGTGCTGGAGTCATATACCAGCGTGTGAGAACTTTAATGGCTTGAAGTTGCACATTTAGTGCCTTCGTTTTATATATGGAGGAGCCCCAAATAACCTGCCACTGCTCCTTAGTTAGCTCAGTGCCCAGATCTCGGTGCCAGGCCCCTTGATAGGAGTGCGGTTTTGTGTCAACAGAGTGGAGTAACAGTTTGTAAATTTTCGATATCAATCCCTTAATAGGGGCTTCGTCACTAAGGAACTTCCTGACAGTTAGAGCGATTCCTCAGTAGAACGGGCTTCCTCGGAAGGTGGTGGGCTCTCCTTCTTTGGAGGTTTTAAAACAGAGGCTGGATGGCCATCTGACAGCAATGAAGATCCTGGAATTTAGGGGGAGGAGTTTGTGAATTTATAGCGGTTCCTCAGGGGAACAGGCTTCCTCGGAAGGTGGTGGGCTCTCCTTCTTTGGAGGTTTTAAAACAGAGGCTAGATGGCCATCGGACAGCAATGAGGATCCTGTGAATTTAGGGGGAGGTGTTTGTGAGTTTAGAGTAGTTCTTCAGTGGAACAGGCTTCCTCGAGAGGTTGTGGGCTCTCCTTCCTTGGAGGTTTTCCAACAGAGGCCAGATGGCCATCTGACAGCAATGAGGACCCTGTGAATTTAGGGGGAGGTATCTGTGAGTTTCCTGCATTGTGCCGGGGGTTGGACTAGATGACCCTGGAGGTCCCTTCCAACTCTATGATTCTATGATTCTAAGGGCATCTAATGAAGCGGATGGGCAGTAGATCCAGGGAGGATAAAAGGAAATACCTCTTTAGAATCATAGAATTGAAAGTGACCTCTTTAATAGGTACACACATGGCCCCGCCTAACAAGGTCTCATTTATATCAGATCCGGCCCTCATAACAAATGAGTTTGACACTCCTGATTTAGAGATTCTGGAGCTCTGCTCCTGTGAGCTCCGGCCCAAATTGAGGCCTGTTTCAAGAGTTTAATAAAACCGAAGTCCAGCAGTGGCACCTCGAAGGCTAACCGCATTTCTTTCCCTCGGAGTTCGCCTTCAGTAGCACGACCTTGCGGCGAGGTGCTTCCGGAGGCAAGAAGAGGGGAGCCGCAACCGGGCTTTGCTAATTAAAGGCTTCTCTCCCCCCTTCCGGCTTATCTTCGTGACAGGAGAGCCCTCCGTAATTGCCCAGCCGTGATAATTCGCCATTCTCCCCTGCTGCTGATCCCCAGAGAGCTAATGGGGCAGGAGGAGAAGGTCGCGATGGGATGCAGTGTTGGGCACTTCCTTTGATTGTGAGGTGGAACTCCTGGCAGCCAAGACAAAGGCAAGAAAGAAAGAAAGAAAGAAAGAAAGAAAGAAAGAAAGAAAGAAAGAAAGAAAGAAAGAATGAAAGAGAAAGAATGAGAAAGAATGAGAAAGAAAGAAAGAATGAAAGAAAGAAAGAATGAATGAATGAACAAAATAAATAAATAAAGAATGAATGAAAGAAAGAAAGAACAAATGAATGAACGAAAGAAAGAACAGATAAAAGAAAGAAAGAAAGAAAAGAAAAGAATGAATGAATGAAAGAAAGAACAAATGAAAGAAAGAATGAAAAAAAGAAAGAAAGAACGAAAGAAAGAAAGAAAAAAACAACAAAATAAAGAAAGCAAGAGAGCAAGAGAGAAAGAAAGAACAAATGAATGAATGAAAGAAAGAATGAAAAGAAAGAAAGAATGAAAGAAAGAAACAAATGAATGAATGAAAGAAACAAAGAAAGAGAAATAAATAAATAAATAATGAATGAATGAATGAATGAAAGAACAAATGAATGAAAGAAAGAAAGAACAAATGAATGAATGAAAGAATGAACAAATGAAAGAACAAAAATAACAAAATAAAGAAAGTAAGAGAGGAAGGAAGGAAGGAAGGAAGGAAGGAAGGAAGGAAGGAAGGAAGGAAGGAAGGAAGGAAGGAAGGAAGGAAGGAAGGGTCAAAGAGGAATCCCAAGCGGGTCTACTCAAAAGCTGACTTCACGTCTATCCAATGTGGCTTACTCCCAGGAAAGTGTTCTTAGGATCGTGGGGTCAGTTTGCTGTTTTTATCAGAAGACTGCTTAAACATAACATCAAGTTCTTCGCATTGTTGCATGCCCAGACCAAAGGTGGCCAAACTGTGCATCGGGAGCCACATGTGGCTCTTTCACACATATTGTCTGGCTCTTGAAGCCCCCACCACCCCATTGGCTTGGAGAAGGCATTTCTCTCTTTAAATCACTTCTCCAAGCCAAGCCAGTTGGCAGCTTGGAGAATGCATTTAAAGTTAAAGTTGCTTTCTTTCCACCTCTTCCTCCCCCATCTCTTTGCCTTCCTTCCTTCCTCCCTCCCTCCCTCCCTACCTCCCTACCTCCCTACCTCCCTCCTTATGGCTGTCAAACCTCTGACTTTTATTCTCATGTGGGTCTTACATGAAGCAACCTATGAGTCTCTGGATATTATGGGATGCTTCCTGCCCCTTCCCACCTCCAGGTTCCTGCTGCTGCCTGGGGGAAGGAAGGACAGTTGTCAACTGTAGGTTAGGAAATACCTGGAGATTTTGGAGGAGGGGCCTGGAGGAGGGCGGGGCTTGGGGAGAGGAGGGACTCTATGGCGTATAATGCCATAGAGCAGGGGTGGCCAAGGGTAGCTCTCCAGATGTTTTTTGCCTACAACTCCCATCAGCCCCAGCCATTGGTCACGCTGGCTGGAGCTGATGGGAGTTGTAAGCAAAAAACATCTGGAGAACTACCGTTGGCCACCCTTGCCATAGAGTTCCAAAGCAGGGATTTTCCGAAGATCTGTGTTTTTTGGGGAAAGGGGTTGGTTTTTTCTGCTTTTCTCGTTTCGCCATTGCTTGCCTCTGTATAGTGTGACCCTGGACTTCCTTGATGGTCTCTCATCCAAGTACTAACCACTGTAGGGTTGACAGATATTCAAGAAATATCTGGGGACTTTGGGGGTGGAGCCAGGAGCAAGGGTGTGACGAGCATCGTTGAACTCCAAAGGGAGTTCCGGCCATCGCATTTAAAGGGACCGCACACCTTTTCAATGCTTTCCTTCCATAGCAAATAATGGATAGGGGCACCTTCTTTTGAGGCTTATAGAATTGGACCCCCTGGGCCAATCTTTATGAAACTTGGGGGGTATTTTGGGGAGAGGCTCCAGATGCGATGCTGAAAATTTGGTGCCTCTATCTCAAAAAATGGCTCCCCCAGAGCCCAGATACCCGCAGATCTATTATTTTCTATGGGAACGTCTCCATAGAGTTCCCAGCAGAATTTTCCTTCCTCCCCCCCACCCCTCTTTCTGATGACCCTGAAGTGGGGGGAGGGTCTCCAAACTGGGGGATTCCCTGCCCCCACCTGGGGATTAGCAAACACTAGAAATAAACCGCTGCGTTTTTATGTTGCAAATAAATGCTTCAGCAATTCCTTTTGTTAGGATGCCGTTGTATTATTGTCTTCACAAACCAAAATTCATTCAATGCCCATGGAAGAATCAAAATGTTATTTCACATCACTCTTGTAAGGTAGTACTTTATAGTCCGCTGTCTCAGTTCTCCTCTGATTGAAAGACGTAGACAGTACCACGCTCGTATACGAGTTCTCTTATGGGTAGCAGACCGAAGTCTGAGAGGTGCGGCGGCTACACAGTTCCTAGCTTCAGTTCTGTGTTTCATTCACCTTCCACTGGCTGCTTTTCTTTAAGCTTTGGAACCCGTGCTAAAGGCATTCGTGCAAGCTGCAAAGTAACATTGTATTGTGTTGTGTGAGCAATTGCCTTTAGCAATTCCTTTCGTTATGATGCAATAGTGTTATTGCCTTCACAAACCAATTTCATTCAATGCCCATAGAAAAATCAAATTAAATTAAGCATTTATTTGCAACACAATCAGCACACTGCAGTTTCCGGTTTGCCCATCCAGGGAATGGCAACCCTACCCGCCCCAGTGACTTGCCTGCTAGAGTCACAATGGTCCGCATTTAGGGTTGACCAGCTTTGCACCAGCTTTGCACCAGGCACATCAGCTTCAACGGACACATCCCCTATGAAGATTTTATAATACTTCCCCCTCCCCCCCCGAAAGGCCACCACCAAACCTAGTGACAGTAAATACCCTAAGCGCGAAAAGGATCTAGGGGTCTTAGTGGACCATATGCTGAACATGAGTCAACAGTGTGATGCGGTGGCTAAAAAGGCAAATGGAATTTTGGGCTGTATCAACAGAAGTTTAGTGTCCAGATCACGTGATGTGATTGTATCGCTTTACTCTGCTCTGGTAAGACCTCACCTGGAGTATTGTGTTCAGTTTTGGCCACCACATTTTAAGAAGGATATAGACAAGCTGGAATGGATCCAGAGGAGGGTGACGAAGTTGGTGAGGGGTCTTGAGACCAAGTCCTATGAGGAAAGGCTGAAGGAGCTGGGGATGTTTAGCCTGGAGAAGAGGCAGCTGAGAGGTGATATGATCACCATCTTCAAGTACTTGAAGGGCTGTCCTATAGAGGATGGTGTGGAATTGTTTTCTGTGGCCCCAGAAGGTAGGACCAGAACCAATTAAATCAGAAGATTCTCCGGCTCAACATTAGGAAGAACTTCCTGACCGTTAGAGCGGTTCCTCAGTGGAACAGGCTTCCTTGGGAAGGTTTTTCAACAGAGGCTAGATGGCCATCTGACAGCAATGGGACTGTCAGAACAGGATATGGAGGACCTAAAGAACCTCTTCTTATGGGTGAAAGAGGAGATCACTAAAGTAGGCTTGAAACTCAACATCAAAAAAACTAAGATCATGGCATCCAGTCCCATCACACCTTGGGAAATAGAAGGAGAAGACATGGAAGTATTGACAGACGTCACATTTCTGGGATCCAAGATCACTGCAGATGGTGACTGTAGCCATGAAATTAAAAGACGTTTGCTCCTTGGAGGACAGCTATGGCGAATCTGGGCAGTATAATAAAAGTAGAGACATCACCCTGCCCACAAAAGTCCGTATAAAAGCGATGGTATTCCCAGTAGTAATGTATGGCTGTGAGAGCTGGACCATAAGGAAGGCCGAGCGCAGAAGAATAGATGCTTTTGAGCTGTGATGCTGGAGAAGACTCTTGAGAGTCCCTTGGACTTCAAGAAGATCCAATCAGTCAGTCCTAAGGGAAATCAACCCAGACTGTTCCCTGGAAGGTCAGATGCTGAAGCTCAAATACTTTGGCCACCCAATGAGAAGGGAGCACTCCCTGGAAAAGATCCTGATGCTGGGAAAGACAGAAGGCAAAAGAAGAAGGGGACGCCAAAGATGAGATGGCTGGACAGCGTTACTGACGTAACAAACATGAATTTGAGCAGACTTCGGATGGCGGCGGAAGACAGGAAGGCCTGGCATGACTTTGTCCCTGGGGTCGCAAAGAGTCAGACTCAACAACAAAAAAAAAAATTGTGAGTTTCCTGCATTGTGCAGG
Organism: Heteronotia binoei; assembly: GCF_032191835.1. Classification (NCBI taxonomy): domain Eukaryota; kingdom Metazoa; phylum Chordata; class Lepidosauria; order Squamata; family Gekkonidae; genus Heteronotia; species Heteronotia binoei. The sequence goes on along the minus strand of NC_083243.1, from coordinate 10,327,884 downwards.
CGGTTGGACTAGATGACCCTGGAGGTCCCTTCCAACTATATGATTCTATGTGTGCCTGAGTGTGTCCTTTGTGATTCCTGCTCCCAGCTCTATACACAAGCACACATATCTATAAGTCTTTGCTTTGGTGACCGATTCATGCCTTTGACAAAATGGGCGCTGGCCCATGAAAACTTCTGTCCAGATGAATTAGTTTTCAAGGTGTCACCACCCTGTCGATTTCCCTGAATTTAGGGCCAAATGACTCTACCCAAACAGTCCCTCCTAATGCAAATGCTGAGAAACAGCTTAATCCCCCCCCAAGCTCAAATCAAGCCAGAAGGGACTTTGTAATACAGCTAAAGAATAGAGCTGAATGAGATTATCAGATCTCTAGTACTTTTTTTTTTTAAAATAGCATTTATTTATTCATTTAAAGCAGTTGAAAATGATCTTTCCTGTAAGGGAGCTTCCGTGAAATAGTCAACAATTCCCGGATGGAAATGGCTAAACAGCATGCTACAGATAGGGTTTTCCAACCTGCAGGTGAAACCTGGAGATCTCCTGGAGTTGCAACGAATCTAATTTACTTTATTTATGTCCTGCCTTCTGAGGTCAGACAAGTAAACGTAGAATCATAGAGTTGGACGGGACCTCCAGGGTCATCTAGTCCAACCCCCTGCACAATGCAGGAAACTCACAAACACCTCCCCCTAAATTCACAGGACCTTCATTGCTGTCAGATGGCCATCTAGCCTCTGTTTGAAGACCTCCAAGGAAGAAGAGCCCACCACCTCCCAAGGAGGAAGCCTGTTCCACTGAGGAACCGCTCAAACAGTCAGGAAGTTCTCCCTAATATTGAGCCGGAGACTCTTCTGATTTAATTTCAACCCCTTGGTTCTGGTCCTACCTTCTGGGGCCACAGAAAACAATTCCACCCCATCCTCTATAGGACAGCCCTTCAAGTACTTGAAGATGGTGATCCTATCACCTCTCAGCCGCCTCCTCTCCAGGCTAAACATGCCCAGCTCCTTCAACCTTTCATCACAGGACTTGGTCTCCAGACCCCTCACCATCTTCATCGCCCTCCTCTGGACCCCGTTCCAGCTTGTCTCTATCCTTCTTAAAATGTGGTGCCCAAAACTGAACACAAGACTCCAGGTGAGGTCTTACCGGAGCAGAGTAAAGCAATACCATCACTTCGCGTGATGGTATATATCACCTATATATAGGTTCCTATAACAGAATACAGTGAGTCAAAAGAACAATGGTAGGCCTAAGAAGGGTGCAGTAGTCCACGTCTGCTGCAGGCTCGCTGGTGGCTGACAAGAAATATAATGAAGTGGCAAAGGCTTAAAGATGTAATTAAGGCATCTTATTCTACAGCCTTATGTCCTAACCAAGGACATACATGCTGCATCATGCGTCTTCTTGTACGCCAGAACGGTCCAGAATTGATCAAAGTCACTATGAGACCTGAAGAAGACCTGCCTAGGTTGAAACGCATTAGGTCAAGTGGGTTCCCATTGTTGTACTATGATTTTATTCAGGCAGGGGACTAAGGATGGGCCCCCTAAATGCTTTCCACTGTCTATAATGAATGCACGTATTTTTGCTTATGATTTATTATATATTTTGCTTTTAATCTTTGGCTCTTTAGTTGCGTATTAACCTTTCAGGTTCTGTACTCCCCTGGAAACTGTCCCCCTTACAGGAAAAAAGGACAAGGTAGTCCCCTGTGCAAGCACCAGTCGTTTCCGACTCTGGGGTGACATCGCATCACTGCAGATTTATACCCCGCTTTTCTCTCTGAATCAGAGTCTCAGAGCAGCTCACAATCTCCTATATCTTCTCCTCCCACAACAGACACCCTGTGAGGTGGGTAGGGCTGAGAGAGCTCTGCAGAAGAAGACTGCAGATTTATACCCCGCCCTTCTCTCTGAATCAGAGTCTCAGAGCGGCTCACAATCTCCTATATCTTCTCCTCCCACAACAGACAACCTGTGAGGTAGGTAGGGCTGAGAGAGCTCTGAAGAAGAAGACTTCAGATTTATACCCCGCCCTTCTCTCTGAATCAGAGTCTCAGAGCAGCTCACAATCTCCTATGTCTTCTCCCCCCACAACAGACACCCTGTGAGGTGGGTAGGGCTGAGAGAGCTCTGAAGAAGAAGACTGCAGATTTATACCCCGCCTTTTCTCTGAATCAGAGTCTCAGAGAGGCTCACAATCTCCTATATCTTCTCCTCCCACAACAGACACCCTGTGAGGTGGGTGGGGCTGAGAGAGCTCTGAAGAAGAAGACTGCAGATTTATACCCTGCCCTTCTCTCTGAATCAGAGTCTCAGAGCGGCTCACAATCTCCTATATCTTCTCCTCCCACAACAGACAACCTTTGAGGTGGGTAGGGCGGAGAGATCTCTGAAGAAGAAGACTGCAGATTTATACCCCGCCCTTCTCCCTGAATCAGTCTCAGAGTGACATCGCATCACGGCATTTTCACGGCAGACTTTTTACGGGGTGGTTTGCCACTGCCTTCCCCAGTCATCCGCCCTCCCCCCCCCTCGGCAAGCTGGGGACTCCTTTGACCGACCTCGGAAGGATGGAAGGCTGAGTCAACCTTGAGCTGGCTACCTGAACCAGCTTCCGCTGGGATCGAACTCAGGTCGTGAGCAGAGAGTTTGGACTGCAGTACTGCAGCTTTACCGCCACGGGGCTCTCGTCACCCTTACCCTCCCTGTCTTAACTCCAAGATGGAACAAGAAGAAGATTTGGATTTATATCCAAGCCATGGGGTTAATTTCTCACAGGGAAGGAAACTGTGTTGTGGGCTCTTTAATGACCACTGGTGGTCGGGGCCTCAGTGTTACTTGTCACGAATCGGGATGTTCCCAGCAGCGCAAAGACCTCCAACACCACCCTGGGTCACTGGTTTGGTCTTCTGAAGTCAAACGGAAGCAGCGGTCTGCCCCCTTGCCCCTCTCCTTCATCAGACGTGGTGGTTTTGGGAGAAGCTGTCGGAGGGGAAAATAAAACCAGGAGGGAAATTCTCAGTGCATCCATTCCGCTCAAGTCTGAGTCCGTCCGACTGAAGTTCTCAATGGTAGATAGCAGGTGGGCATTTGGGGGCGGATGGGAGGCGTTTGGTGCAGAGAGCCGGTCTGGTGTAGTGGTTAAGTGTGCAGACTCTTATCTGGGAGAACCGGGTTTGATTCCCCACTCCTCCACCTGCACCTGCTGGAATGGCCTTGGGTCAGCCATAGCTCTCGCAGGAGTTTTCCCTGAAAGGGCAGCTTCTGCGAGAGCTCTCTCAGCCTCCTCCACCTCGCAGAGTGTCTGTTGTGGGGGAGGGTGGTAAAGGAAATAGTGAGCCGCTCCGAGACTCTGCGATTTGGAGTGGAGGGTGGAATATAAATCCAATATTATCATCAAATCGGGATGGCTCGAAAAGAGCCGCCCAGAAGTCTCTACACGCTCCCCGGCAAGCCGTCCCTATCCTGTCCACAGGGCGACACGGGCGAGTTCAGACGGTTATTGGGCACCATTCCCATCATTCAGCTTCCCCATAAATTCTATTTATTTATTTGTTAATTTGTATTCTGCCCTTTCCCACAAGCAGGCTTAGGGCGGATCAGAACAAGAGTTAAAACAATTAAAAACCTCTTGTTGAGGGTGAAAGAGGAGAGCACAAAAGTAGGCTTGAAACTCAGCATCAAAAAAACTAAGATCATGGCATCTGGCCCCATCACACCTTGGCAAATGGAAGGGGAAGATATGGAAGTTGGGACAGACTTCACATTTCTGGGATCCAAGATCACTGCCGATGGCGACTGTAGCTATGAAATTAAAAGACGTTTGTTCCTTGGGAGGACAGCTATGGTGAACCTGGGCAGTATAATAAAAGTAGAGACATCACCCTGCCAACAAAAGTCCGTATAATCAAAGCGATGGTATTCCCAGTAGTAACGTATGGCTGTGAGAGCTGGACCACAAGGAAGGCCGAGCGCAGAAGAATAGATGCTTTAGAGCTGTGGTGCTGGAGAAGACTCTTGAGAGTCCCTTGGACTGCAAGAAGATCCAATCAGTCAGTCCTAAAGGAAATCAGCCCCGACTGTTCCCTGGAAGGTCAGATGCTGAAGCTCAATTACTTTTGCCACCCAATGAGAAGGGAGCACTCCCTGGAGAAGATCCTGATGCTGGGAAAGACAGAGGGCAAAAGAAGAAGGGGACGGCAAAAGAGGAGACGGCTGGACAGCGTTACTGATGTAACAAACACAAATTTGAGCAGACTTCGGAGGATGGTGGAAGACAGGAGGGCCTGGCGTGACTTTGTCCATGGGGTCGCAAAGAGTCGGACTCGACTGTGCGACTGAACAACAACAACAACAAAAGCATAAAATACAATAAAACTTAAAACAGATAACACATATATCAAAGGCGGTAGTTCCCATTGGGTGCATTCGATATATCAGGAGGCCCAGAGATGAAATATAGCATCATAGCAGGCAATGGAGGCCAAGCCGATGGAAACAAGGATGTCCGCTGACTCAACCTGGTTTTCAGCAGTCGTGCGCATTTTTAAAAAGCCGGACGCGACTTAGGGCAGCTTGGCGCTTTCACACCGCCAAGGCGCCTCGCTTGCGCCCTTCTGCTTCCAGACGCCAAGGAGGCGACTGGCGTGCGGCTCAACAATTTGCTACCACTTCGGAAGTGGTAGCCTTTTGTGTCGCACGGTGGAGGCTGGAGCGCGTACAGGACGAGGACGGGCGGCAGAGGTTTGCGTGTGGAAGGATTTTTTGGGGTCGGTTTCAGAGGCGTCTCTAAGTCGGCCCAAACTGGCGGTCTGTAATCAGTGTCCATCTCTGCCCTTACTCCAGCTCAAAGACATGCATTACAGCACTAGAAAGGTTGAAGCCAACCTCTGGGAAATTAATGGACTGATGAGGGTTGCCAATCCCCAGGTGGGGGCAGGGGATCCCCCGGTTTGGAGACCCTCCCCCCGCTTCAGGGTCATCAGAAAGCAGGGGGAGGGGAGGGAAATGTCTGCTGGGAACTCTATTATTCCCTATGGAGATTTATTCCCATAGAAAATAATGGAGAATTGATCCGCGGGTATCTGGGGCTCTGGGGGGGCTGTGTTTTGAGGTAGAGGCACCAAATTTTCAGTACATCATCTAGTGCCTCTCTCCAAAATATCCCCCAAGTTTCAAAACGATTGGACCAGGGGGTCCAATTCTATGAGCCCCAAAAGAAGGTGCCCCTATCCTTCATTATTTCCTATGGAAGGAAGCCATTGAAGAGGTGTGCCGCCTCTTTAAATGTGATGGCCAGAACTCCCTTTGGAGTTCAATTATGCTTGTCACAGCCTTGTTCTTGGCTCCACCCCAATGTCTCCTGGCTCCACCCCCAAAGTCTCCTGGCTCCACCCCCAAAGTCCCCAGATATTTCTTCAATTGGACTTGGCAACCATAGGACTGATGCAGGGCTTCTTTTGGGTAGCAGGACATCCTTTGCATGTTAGGCCACGTCCCCCTGATCTAGCCAATCCTCCAAGAGCCTACAGGGCTCTTAGTACGGGGCCTACTGTAAGCTCCAGGAGGACTGGCTACATCAATGAATATCCTATGAAGTTAGGGGGGAGGTATTTGTGAGTTTAGAGCGGTTCCTCAGTGAAACAGGCTTCCTCGGGAGGTGGTGGGCTCTCCTTCCTTGGAGGTTTTTAAACAGAGGCTAGAGGGCCATCTGGCAGCAATAAAGATCCTGTGAATTTAGGGGGAGGTGTTTGTGAGTTTAGAATGGTTCCTCAGTGAAACAGGCTTCCTCGGGAGGTGGTGGGCTCTCCTTCCTTGGAGGTTTTTAAACAGAGGCTGGAGGGCCATCTGACAGCAATAAAGATCCTGTGAATTTAGGGGGAGGTGTTTGTGAGTTTAGAGTGGTTCCTCAGTGAAACAGGCTTCCTCGGGAGGTGGTGGGCTCTCCTTCCTTGGAGGTTTTTAAACAGAGGCTGGAGGGCCATCTGACAACGATGAGGATCCTGTGAATTTAGGGGGAGGTGTTTGTGAGTTTAGAACGGTTCCTCAGTGGAACAGGCTTCCTCGGGAGGTGGTGGGCTCTCCTTCCTTGGAGGTTTTTAAACAGAGGCTGGAGGGCCATCTGACAGCAATAAAGATCCTGTGAATTTAGGAGGAGGTGTTTGTGAGTTTAGAGCGGTTCCTCAGTGGAACAGGCTTCCTCGGGAGGTGGTGGGCTCTCCTTCCTTGGAGGTTTTTAAACAGAGGCTAGAGGGCCGTCTGGCAGCAATGAAGATCCTGTGAATTTAGGGGGAGGAGTTTGTGAGTTTCCTGCATTGTGCAGGGGGTTGGGCTAGATGACCCTGGAGGTCCCTTCCAACTCTGTGATTCTATGAGTCTATCAGGGGTGGATGTGACCTAATATGCAAAAGCAGTTGCTGCTTTAGCTTGGAGAAACATCAGCTCAGCGGTGACATGATAGAAGTTTACAAGATTATCCGTGGGATAGAGAAAGTAGAGAAAGAAGTACTTCTATCCCTTTCTCACAATACAAGAACTCGTGGGCATTCAATGAAATTGCTGAGCACTCGGGTTAGAACGGATAAAAGGAGGTACTTCTTCACCCAAAGGGTGATTAACATGTAGAATTCACTGCCACAGGAGGTGGTGGTGGCTACAGGCATGGGCAGCTTCATGAGGGGATTGGATCAACATCTGGAGCAGAGGTCCATCAGTGGCTATTAGCCACAGTGTATTGATGGAACTCCGTCTGGAGCAGTGATGCTCTGTATTCTTGGTACTTGGGCGGGGGGGGGGGGGCAGCAGTGGGAGGGCTTCTAGTGTCCTGGCCCCACTGATGGACCTCCTGATGGCACCTGGGTTTTCGCCATTGTGTGACACAGAAGTTTGGACTGGGTGGGCCATTGGCCTGATCCAACGTGGCTTCTCATGTTCTTCTGTCTGGGGCAGTGATGCTCTGTATTCTTGGTGCTTGGGGGGGGGCACAGTGGGAGGGCTTCTAGTGTCCTGGCCCCACTGATGGACCTCCTGATGGCACTTGGGTTTTTTTGGCCATTGTGTGACACAGAGTGTTGGACTGGATGGGCCGTTGGCCTGATCTAATATGACTTCTCTCATGTTCTTACAAAAAAACCCAAACCCCCTGTGAGGACCTTAGAACTTTTTTAGTGTTTGAATATGTGGCACATGGGCATCAATTCCATATGGACTTATTTTAGATATTTGGAAATTTTTTATAGATACATATATTAGTCCACCAGCACTGTTATATTTTTGTCTCTATTTAGGTCTCCCCCCTTCCCTTTATTCAGTTGCTGGATTTTGAGTTTTCCCCCCGTATTGCTCTTGTTTTTTGAAATAAATATATTTTTAAAAATGCATGTGAAACCCTCCCCCCCCCCCCCCCCCGGTTTTAAGAATTGCCAATCCTGACTTGGGAAATTCCACGGAATCTGGGGAGGGTCGGGATTGGAGACTCAAAGTGAAGAAGAATGGGTTTTTTTTACTCTTCCCTTCACTACCTGAAGGAGTTTCGGAGGGGCTTCAGATCACCTTTCCCTTCCCCTCCCCACAATAGACACCTGGTGAAGTAGGTGTAGCTGAGAGAGCTCTGACAAAAACTGCTCTTTCAAGAACTGACTGGCCCTTTAGCCTTGCTAAAGGTAGATGTTCACCCTTGAGTCTGAGGTTTTTACCTCCTGGGCATGGGGCTGAATATTTCACCTACCTAACAGCCCCTTGGCAAAGCAGAGCCTATTTGCTAGCTAGAAGAAGAAGATATTGGATTTATATCCCGCCCTCCACTCCGAAGAGTCTCAGAGAGGCTCACAATCTCCTTTCCCTTCCTCCCTCACAACAGACACCCTGTGAGGTGGGTGGGGCTGAGAGAGCTCTCACAGCAGCTGCCCTTTCAAGGATGAAGTCTGCTTAAGAGCATGCAAAAGCTGAAATTCTGAATAAAACTCAGTTGGTCTTAAAGGTGCACTTGTCTACTGCTTTGTTCTATTGTGTCAGACCAACACTGGGTGCTCACTTGGATCTAAGGACAACCTCTGCCAGAGCTATGGCTGACGCAAGGCCATTCCAGCAGCTGCAAGTGGAGGAGTGGGGAATCAAACCCGGTTCTCCCAGATAAGAGTCCGCACACTTAACCACTGCACCAAACTGGCTCAAACTGGGGAATCAAACCCAGTTCTCCACATGAGAATCCACTGCTGTTAACCATGACACCAAACCGGCTCTCTACAAACTCCCTAGGTTCAATGTGCTACCATCTGCAACGCTTCTTGGAAGATTCCATAAAACTCCCTATGCTAACAGACTGTGCATTTGTGCATGTCCAGAGATAGAACACGTGTTCCTAAACTGTACTTTTTACTCTGACCTGCGCTTCATGCTTATTGACCCCCGTTTGAGTGAGCAAACAGCGAAGCCCGACAAATATAAAATTGTCTTTAGGGTTTGTAGAATCTTTCGGGCTCAAGTGCCGTGTTCTACTGGAGAAAGTTTTCCTTCCAGACGTTTCGTTCTCAGCTGCGGAGAACATCCTCAGTGGCGTTGCAGCCGGAGCAGGCGCTCTGACCTTCTTGGCTGCTGTGCATTGAGTGAGGCCAGGGCTTCTGGAGAGCTGCTATTTCTAGGCTGGAGGGGGTGTGGTGAGAGGGCAATTAGCTGAGAACGAAACGTCTGGAAGAAAAACTTTCTCCGGTAGAACACGGCACTTGAGCCCGAAAGATTCTACAAACCCTAATGATGTTACCAGCCATGAAAACCTGAAATCTTTAATAAAATTGTCTTCCTGTTGTAAACTCAGAACCAATTGGTAATTGGTTTTAAACAATTTATTGATAACGTATGGTAACAATATCTGTTTGTCATCACTATCCCTAACCCATATGATATTTTCTAATCCTCCCTCCCTTTGTTACTAGACTCCCGCCGAAGTTATATACTTGAGTTCACTTATAAAGGTACCCTTAACCAATCAAAGTTCAGTTTCTCCCTTTTCTTATACTCATTATTAAAAAATTGTCCAATGTCCTTTTAGATTCCACTCTTTTTCCATATATCCTCTACATTTCTTCCACTCCCTTTTAAACATTTCTAAATCATAGTCTCTTAAAGTTCTTGGTAGTTTATCCATCACAATAAAACTTTCACGATCCAGTCCCATTTCTCTGGCATTTTTTCTTGCTTCCATAACTGCGCTTACAATGTCCTAGCAGCTGAGAGCAAGTACCAGATTACAGTTCTATCTTCTTTTGGAAATTTTTCCATTTGTAGTCCCAGCAGAGAAGTCTCTGCAACTTTCTTAAAATCATATCCCAAAATTTTAGATATTTCTTGTTGTATCATCTGCCAAAACTTTTTCGCTTTTCCACAAGTCCACCACATATGATAAAAAGAACCTCCATGTTTCTTACATTTCCAGCATCTATCCGACATCTTTTTACTCATCTTTGCCAGTTTTTTCGGAATCATATACCACCTGTACATCATCTTGAAACAGTTCTCTTTAATACTCTGACATGTTGATATTCTCATAGAGTTCTTCCAAAGATATTCCCCTGTATCCATCTGTATTTCCTTATTGACATTAATTGCCCATTTAATCATTTGAGATTTTACTACTTCTTCTTCTGTAGACCATTTCAACAGTAATTTATATATTTTCGATATTAATTTTTCATTATCTCCAAACAGAACCTTTTCCAATTCTGTTTGCTCACGTCTAATTCCATCAGATTTAATATCATTTTCCATCAAACTTTTTATTTGTTGCATTTGAAACCAGTCATATTTGTTGTTTAACTCTTTGGCAGATTTTAATTCAACTTTGTCACCTTGGATCTTTGGTTGGTTGGTAGAACCAATTGGTAATTGAAGCCGTTGCCGTTTTTTTTATATCTAGCATCTAGGATAGATAGATAGATAGATAGATAGATAGATAGATAGATAGATAGATAGATAGATAGATAGATAGATAGATGATAGATAAATTTATTGTCATTGTTCTCAACAAAAGAGAGCAATGAAATGAGGTGCTCTTCCACAAACATACCAACACGTCAAACACACATATTCATAAACTATTTAAATACATCTAAAACCATTTAAATCTATCTAAAACAGATGATCATTCATAAAACCATTAAAACCATATAAACCATTTAAATACATCTAAAACAAATAGTCATTCATAACCCTGCATTTAACCTAACCACAGCACTTGGATAGAAACTGTCCTTAAATCTGTTTGTCCTAGCCTTCAACACTCTATATCGTCTACCTGACGGTAAGATCTCAAATAGCAAATGGCCCAGATGTGAAGGGTCCCTTAGGATCATTTGTATCTTCCTTTTACATCCCATATTATACAGATCCACCAATGAGGGGAGAGAACATCCACAAATCTTTTGTGCTCTTCTCGTCACTCTTTGGAGCACCCTTCTCTCTGCTTCCGTGCAGCTCCCAAACCATGCACAGAGGCAATAAGATAAAATGCTCTCAATGGAACTACGATAAAAGGCAACCAGCAGACTCCCTGACAGTTGTAGTGATCTTAAGAGTCTTAAGTAGTATAGTCGTTGCTGGGCCTTTTTCTCTAGAGCTAAAGTATTTGCTCCCCATGTTAGATCCTGTTTCATAGTAATTCCCAGAAACTTCCATTCTGTCACCTGTTCTACCATAACACCATCAATAAACAACGGCTGGATGTCCAAACTACTCTTCCTGTAATCCTGTAGGAGGCACTTAATGTGTTTGCAAATTGCCATTGGATGGATGGATTGGTTCCCTGTTATGTTCAATATCATGCCAATAAAGGTTATCAAATTGACTGGCCCTTCATGCCAATAAAGGTTATCAAATTGACTGGCCCTTCATGCCAATAAAGGTTATCGAATTGACTGGCCCAGCTAGCTGCATGTGGAGGAAGAATGGGGAATTGAACCCAGTTCTCCACATCAGAGTCCACTGCTCTTAACCATGACACCAAACTGGCTCTCTACACCAAAACGGTATAGAAGACTAACAAATTTTGTCGTCGCATAAGCTTTCAAGAAACACAGCTCTCAGAGATGTCTGCCGAAGAGAGCTGTGATTCTTGAAAGCTTATGCAATGCGTGTTCACTAACAGGTAGTCTTCTCTGTCCATGAAGTAGGGTTTCCACCAGTGCTGGATTGAGAAATACCTGGCGATTTTGGGGGTGAAGCCTGGGGAGGGTGGGGTGTTACACACACACACACACACACACACACACACACATACACACTGTGGCTAGTAGCCACTGATGGACCTTTGCTCCATATTTTTATCTAATCCCCTCTTGAAGCTGTCTATGCTTGTAGCCGCCACCACCTCTGTGGCAGTGAATTCCACATGTTAATCACGAACACTTTCTTTTCCAGTTGTGGATGCCGGGAGGTCCTGGGAATGAACACGGGTTTTCATTGCCAGAAGCTTTCTCTCTGGTTCTGCAGCCAACGCGTCTCAAGGAATCTATGGAATCGCAGATATTTGGAACTGGCGAGAGAAGCGAAAGAGAGAAAACATCTGCGGCAAACTCCAGAAAGCCGAAAAGCAGGGGAGATAAGCGTGTGGACCTGTGGAATCAATCAGACAGCGTGAGCGGGTCACTCTGAGATGATTCGTTCCCCTACAGCGCTAAACTCAAAATGGCTTCTTTTTTTTTTTGGCAGAGGAGATGAAAAAAGAAAACAAATAGGCCCCTTTTCTCACTTCTCTGGCTCTTTGCAGCTCATTTCGAAGGCTGAATCAGACATGCTGATGTCGGAATGGGTCAACTGTAGACAGAGCTTCTTCAAAACTCTTAAATCACGGCGGTATTCTGGTAGCGTGTGCAACTCCTCAGCCCCTGTGTTTCCGATTAAAAATGTGGAATGTCGGCACATCGCTCCACATACGTACGCCTTGGGCCAAGTGAGATGGGTCCAGAGGATTGAAGAATAAGAGTTCAGATGCCAAAATCATGTCGCTCTCTCTCTCCTCGCTTCCAGGTGGTGGGTTGGATCCTGTTTTGCACCGGTTCCAAAAGAGGATGCCAAGTGCACATTGCCGACTGTGGGAAAGTCAAGCCGGTGGTGTTGCAAAGCACATTTAGGGTTTTGTGAGTGTCACGTAGGTTATCGCCGCCCAACCAACAGCCTTGTGAGGTAGGCCAAAATCATTATCCTCAAGTTCAGTGAAGACAGGGAGAGACGAAGACTCTCTCTCAGGGGTCCACTTATCTGGCTCTGTTGTTAGGGTTGCCAAGTCCAACTCAAGGAATATCTGGGGACTTTGGGGGCGGGGCCAGGAGCAAGGGTGTGACAAGCAGCACTGAACTTCAAAGGGAGTTCTGGCCATCCCATTTAAAGGGACCAGTTGTCATATTGAAGCGCTCAGATAATTCTACGTATTGGTTTGTGAATACATCAAGCATTATTGTTCAACACAGTGCAGACTGAATTCCTTAGGACGGTGTTGTCTATGTTTTGTTTAGCCTCCAGGTGGGGCCTGGAGATCTCCCGCTTTTACAGCTGATCTCCAGGTGGCAGAGATCAGCTTCCCTGGAGAAAATGGAGAGCCAGTTTGGTGTAGTGGTTAAGTGTGCGGACTCTTATCTGGGAGAACCGGGTTTGATTCCCCACTCCTCCACTTGCACCTGCTGGAATGGCCTTGGGTCAGCCATAGCTCTGGCAGAGGTTGTCCTTGAAAGGGCAGCTGCTGTGAGAGCCCTCTCAGCCCCACCCACCTCACAGGGTGTCTGTTGTGGAGGGAGAAGATATAGGAGATTGTGAGCCACTCTGAGACTCTGTCTTTGAAAGGGCAGCTGCTGTGAGAGCCCTCTCAGCCCCACCCACCTCACAGGGTGTCTGTTGTGGGGGAGAAAGGTAAAGGAGATTGTGAGCCGCTCTGAGACTCTTCGGAGTGGAGGGCGGGATATAAATCCAATATCCTCATCTACCTCACGGGTGTTTGTTGTAGGGGGAGGAAGGGAAAGGAGATTGTGAGCCGCTCTGAGACTCTTCGGAGTGGAAGGCAGGATATAAATCCAATATCTTCTTCTACCTCACAGGGTGTCTGTTGTGGGGGAGGAAGGGAAAGGAGATTGTGAGCCGCTCTGAGACTTTCCGAGTGGAGGGCAGGATATAAATCCAATATCTTCAAATACCTCACAGGGTGTCTGTTGTGGGGGATGAAGGGAAAGGAGATTGTGAGCCGCTCTGTGACTCTTTGGAGTGGAGGGTGGGATATAAATCCAATATCTTCTTCATCTTCTTCTATGAAAGGTGGACTCTATGGCATTGAACTATGCTGAGACTCCTCCCCTCCCCAAACCCCACCCTCACCCCCAAAGTCTCCAGGTATTTTCCAACATAGACCTGGGAACCCTGCTCATGATGGCCCCTGGGTTTCGGACCACTGCACAGCACAAAATGTCGGACTGGATGAGCTGTTTGCTGGACCCAACATTGCTTCTCTTATGTTCTTATGTCTGAGGTGGTGATGCTCTGTATTCTTGGTGCTTGACGGGGGGGAGCAACAGCGGGAGGGCTTCTGGAGTTCTGGTCCTGCTGGTGGACCTCCTGAGGGCACCTGGGTTTTTTTTGGCCACTGTGTGACACAGAGTGTAGGCATGGATAGCCAATCCAACATGGCTTCCCTTATGTTCTTATGTGTGTGATGTCCTGGTCTCCTCAGGCAGATGGGGGCCACAACAGAGAAAGCACACATATGGGACAGCTGTTGATCTTGCTAATTTGTGTGTGTGTGTGTGTGTGGGGCGGGGTCTTCCCCTGCCATTTCCTCCTGGCTCTCAGATTCAGAGGTTTAGTGTCTCTGAACAGAGAGATTTCCCTCAGTCACCATGTCTAGTATCCACTCATAGACTTATAGACTCATAGACCAACACACCCGTGGGACCGCCTTTCCCCATATATGCCCCAGAGGTCATTGCAATCGGCTACGCAACACTTCTTCACCCTTGGCCCAAAGGACATCCAACTTGCCTCAATAGGGTTGCCAATCCCCAGGTGGGGGCAGGGGATCCCCCGGTTTGGAGGCCCTCCCCCCGCTTCAGGGTTGTCAGAAAGCGGGGGGAGGGGAGGGAAATGTCTGCTGGAACTCTATTATTCCCTATGGAGATTTATTCCCATAGAAAATCACGGAGAATTGATCCGCGGGTATCTGGGGCTGGGGGGGGGCTGTTTTTTGAGGTAGAGGCACCAAATTTTCAGTACAGCATCTAGTGCCTCTCCCCAAAATATCCCCCAAATTACAAAATGATTGGACTAGGGGGTCCAATTCTATGAGCCCCAAAAGAAGGTGCCCCTATCCTTCATTATTTCCTACGGGAGGAAGGAATTGAAAAGGTGTGCCGTCCCTTTAAATATGATGGCCAGAACTCCCTTTGGAGTTCAATTATGCTTGTCACAGCCTTGATCTTGGCTCCACCCCTACTGTCTCCTGGTTCCACCCCCAAAGTCCCCAGATATTTCTTAAATTGGACTTGGCAACCCTATGCCTTGACCAGGGCCAAGGCCTTTTCAGCCCTGGCCCCTGCCTGGTAGAATCAGCTCCCAATGGAGGTCCGGGCCCTACCTGAGCTACTGCCATTTCGTAGGGGCTGCAAGACGCAGCTTTTCCGTTGGGCTTATGGCTGAGGCAGAGGGCGTCCTATTCCAGCTATTATTCCATCGGCCTCCCTTGTGGCGACATTGCGTCTTACTGCAGTGCTATTCTGTAATAACTACCATCATTTACATTGAGCCTGTAATTGCTTATTGGATTTCTATCCCGCCCTCCACTCCGAAGAGTCTCAGAGCGGCTCACAATCTCCTTTACCTTCCTCCCCCACAACAAACACCCTGTGAGGTGGGTGGGGCTGGAGAGGGCTCTCACAGCAGCTGCCCTTTCAAGGACAACCTCTGTGATAACTATGGCTGACCCAAGGCCATTCCAGCAGGTGCAAGTGGAGGAGTGGGGAATCAAACCCGGTTCTCCCAGATAAGAGTCCGCACACTTAACCACTACACCAAACTGGCTCTCCATTGCTTATCTTGTACGATGTGCCCTTCCCGCCTGTAGTGCACTTTATTTATTGTTTCATTGTTTGTATCTGTTTAATTTTAATGTATTGTTTTAACTCTGAACAGTAGGTTTTATTGTGGTTTCCATGTTGTGATCCGCCCTGAGCGGATCGTGGGAAAGGGCGGAATATAAGCATACGAAAATAAATAAATACATAAATAATCCTCCATATATCTCAGGGATGGCCAAGGGTAGCTCTCCAGATGTTTTTTGCCTACAACTCCCATCAGCCCCAGCCATTGGCCATGCTGGCTAGGGCTGATGGGAGTTATAGGCAAAAAACATGTGGAGAGCAACCGCTGGCCACCCCTGAAAGCCAATTTGGTGTAGTGCGGACTCTTATCTGGGAGAACCGGGTTTGATTCCCCACTCCTCCACTTGCACCTGCTAGCATGGCCTTGGGTCAGCCATAGCTCTGGCAGAGTTGTCCTTGAAAGGGCAGCTGCTGGGAGAGCCCTCTCCAGCCTCACCCACCTCACAGGGTGCCTGTGGTGTGGGAGGAGGGAAAGGAGATTGTGGGCCGCTCTGAGACTCTGCCCTTGAAAGGGCAGCTGCTGGGAGAGCCCTCTCCAGCCTCACCCACCTCACAGGGTGCCTGTGGTGTGGGAGGAAGGGAAAGGAGATTGTAGGCCACTCTGAGACTCTGTCCTTGGAAGGGCAGCTGCTGAGAGATCCACCCACCTCACAGGGTGCCTGTTGTGGGGGAGGAAGGGAAAGGAGATTGTAGGCTGCTCTAAGACTGTCGTTGAAAGGGCAGCTGTTTTGAGAGCCCTCTCCAGCCTCACCCACCTCACAGGGTGCCTGTGGTGTGGGAGGAGGGAAAGGAGATTGTAGGCCACTCTGAGACTCTGTCCTTGAAAGGGCAGCTGCTTTGAGAGCCCTCTCCAGCCCCACCCACCTCACAGGGTGTCTGTTGTGGGGGAGGAAGGGAAAGGAGATTGTGAGCCGCTGTGAGACTCTTCGGAGTGGAGGGCAGGATATAAATCCAATATCATCATCATCATCATCATCATCATCATCATCATCATCATCATCATCATCATCATCATCATCATCATCATCTTCTTCTTCTTCTTCTTCTTCTTCTTCTTCTTCTTCTTCTTCTTCTTCTTCTTCTTCTTCTTCTTCTTCTTCTTCTTCTTCTTCTTCTCCTCCTCCTCCTCCTCCTCCTCCTCCTCCTCCTCCTCCTCCTCCTCCTTTTAAAGCAGTCCGTGCCTGTGGCTATCACTACATCTCCTGGCAGACAATTCAATCACTCTCTGTGAAAAGCCATATTTTGTTTTGTCCGTCCTGAACCTACTACCCGTCAGCTTCACTAGATGTCTTCAACTTCTAGTACTTTGGGAGAGGGAGAAGATTTTCTCTTTGTCACTCTTTCCACCCCAGGCCTGTGACTATATGAGACGTATCCTTCCTGTTTCCTGTAACAGGTCTGTTGAATGGTTGTGCAGCACCTTCATCTTTTGGGGAAATACTCCAGTGAATGTTATGATATGAACGAGGAGCGTGGAGAGGTGGTGGCTGAGAGGTGACATGTTCACCATCTTTAAGGACTTGAAGGGCTGTCCTCTAGAGGATGGGGTGGAATTGTTTTCTGTGGCCCCAGAAGGTAGGACCAGAACCAGTGGGTTGAAATTAAATCAATAGAATTTCCGGCTCAACACTAGGAAGAACTTCCTGACCGTTAGGATGATTCCTCAGTGGAACAGGCTTCCTCGGGAGGTGGTGGGCTCTCCTTCCTTGGAGGTTCTTAAACAGAGGCTCGATGGCCATCTGACAGCAATGAGGATCCTGTGAATTTAGGGGGAGGTATCTGTGAGTTTAGAGTGATTCCTCAGTGGAACAGGCTTCCTCCTTGGGAGGTGGTGGGCTCTCCTTCCTTGGAGGTTTTTAAACAGAGGCTAGAGGGCCATCTGACAGCGATGAAGATACTGTGAATTTAGGAAGAGGTGTTTAAGAACATAAGAGAAGCCATGTTAGATCAGGCCAATGGCCCATCCAGTCCAACACTCTGTGTCACACAGTGGCCAAAAAAAATTATACACACACACACAAACACACACACATATACACACTGTGGCTAATTGCCACTGATGGACCTCTGCATATTTTTATCTAACCCCCTCTTGAAGGTGGCTGTGCTTGTGGCCGCCACCACCTCCTGTGGCAGTGAATTCCACATGTTAATCACCCTTTGGGTGAAGAAGTACTTCCTTTTATCCGTTTTAACCTGTCTGCTCAGCAATTTCATCGAATGCCCACGAGTTCTTGTATTGTGAGAAAGGGAGAAAAGGACTTATTTCTCTACTTTCTCCATCCCATGTATTATCTTGTAAACCTCTATCATGTCACCCTGCAGTCGACGTTTCTCCAAGCTAAAGAGCCCCAAGCGTTTCAACCTTTCTTCATAGGGAAAGTGTTCCAGCCCTTTAATCATTCTAATTGCCCTTTTCTGGACTTTCTCCAATGCTATAATATCCTTTTTGAGGTGCGGCAACCAGAACTGCACACAGCACTCCAAATGAGACCGCACCATCGATTTATACAGGGGCATTATGATACTGGCTGATTTGTTTTCAATTCCCTTCCTAATAATTTCCAGCATGGCGTTGTCCTTTTTTATTGCAAACGCACACTGTCTTGACATTTTCGATGAGTTATCTACCATGACCCCAAGATCTCTCTCTTGGTCAGTCCCTGCCAGTTCACACCCCATCAACTTGTATTTGTAGCTGGGATTCTTGGCCCCAATGTGCATCACTTTGCACTTGGCCACATTGAACCGCATCTGCCACGTTGACGCCCACTCACCCAGCCTCAACAGATCCCTTTGGAGTTCCTCACTATCTTCTCTGGTTCTCACCACCCTGAACAATTTAGTGTCATCCGCAAACTTGGCCACTTCACTGCTCACTCCCAACTCTAAATCATTTATGAACAAGTTAAAGAGCATGGGACCCAGTACCGAGCCCTGCGGCTCGTGCGTTTAGTTTGTGAGTTTAGAGCGGTTCCTCAGTGGAACAGGCTTCCTTGGGAGGTGGTGGGCTTTCCTTCCTTGGAGGTTTTTAAACAGAGGCTAGAGGGCCATCTGAGTGGCAGTGAAGATCCTATGAATTTACAGGGAGGTATTTGTGAGTTTAGAGCAGTTCCTCAGTGGAACAGGCTTCCCCGGGAGGTGGTGGGCTCTCCTTCCTTGGAGGTTTTGAAACAGAGGCTGAAGGGCCATCTGACAGCAATGAGGATCCTGTGAATTTAGGGGGAGGTATTTGTGAGTTTAGAGTGGTTCCTCAGTGGAACAGGCTTCCTCCTCAGGAGGTAGTGGGCTCTCCTTCCTTGGAGATTTTTAATCAGAGGCTAGTTGGCCATCAGACAGCAATGAGGATCCTGTGAATTTAGGGGGAGGTATCTGTGAGTTTAGAGCAGTTCCTCAGTGGAACAGGCTTCCTTCTCGGGAGGTGGTGGGCTCTCCTTCCTTGGAGGTTTTTCAACAGATGCTAAATGGCCATCTGATAGCAATGAAGATCCAGTGAATTTAGGGGTTGGTATTTGTGAGTTTCCTGTATTGTGCGAGGGGTTCGACTAGATGTCTTTGAAGGTCCCTTCCAACTTTATGATTCTATATGAAGAGTCAGAATGATAACATCAGACGTGGGGGCTGATCGGTTCACATTTTACAAGGTGTAAAACGGCTTTATGTTCTTTCCTCTTCCTCCTCCTCCACAGTTCTGTAAGCAAACGATATCACCAAATGTTCAGATGGATTCTCACTCACACGGCCAGATGCTCATGTCATTCCTCATTGCGCTGACTTAACGATAAACCTGGAGTGGAAAAGCTGATGCGCCACAAAACACGTCTGGGTTGCAAGAAGGGGGTTCGATGGAAAGCTCTGCAAATGTTTTCTTGTGGTTTTATGATTTGACCATATTGCTTTGGCAGTGAGCTTCCTTGAACAGATCTCTGGAATGGCGGGATACATTTTCTCATGCCATAAATAAGCGCATCAGCATGAAGCCGCTTTCCTCTGAATATCTCAAGCTTACGTTATTTTTATATCAACGGATGACAGGGTTAGCCCACAAAGAATCCTAAGAATCATAGTTTGGGGGACACTGCTGAAGAATCTGTTAGGCAGGGGTGTCAAACGGATGGCCCACAGGCCACGACCGGCCCGCCCAGGGCTTTAATCAGGGCCGCGGCTCTTTTCTCCCCCCTCCTTCCCCCTCCTCACCCCCTGAAGCTCTGGGGCTGCTGAAGTTCACAGCTCCTTCTGCTTTGTCCTTGTTCTGAGCTTGCAAAGCTGCAAAGAAAATGTAGAATGGATTTTCCATTAAGATACTTGCAGCCAGATAGACTAGTCTAATCTGAACCCAGAGACCTTCATGGAAAATCCGTTCTGCATTTTCCTGGCAACTTTGTGCTGCAATGTATTTCAGTGGAGTGGAGCTCCTGTAGTTTCGCATTCCAGTGTTTGCAAGGCCAGTTGAAGCTGTTGCTTGCTGGAGTTTCTTTGCAAATAAAGGGTTGATGCTTTGAACCAGCTTGTCTTTGTTGATTGGACATAAGAACTGGTGCCTAGTGAGTACTCTAACCTGGGAACCCACAGCCAAAGGAGGATATTAAACTGGAGAGTCATTGCCAATCTGAGTAGACTCGGGTGTGTGTGTGTGTGTGTGTGGGGAAGCTTGCAATGCCCAGCCATTTCATGTTTCCCTAGGCTTAGAACATTTTATATTTTTGGTTTCTGCTGTGATCCTTGTGCTTTTTCTTGATGTTTTATTTTTTAAATGGCATTGCTAAATCCCACTAATCCCTCACCTTTCAGTTTTAAACAAAATATTGCAAGAGATTTAAGTATGTTTGTATTTTTAAGTAAAGAGTAATAGCTTTAATTGTGTTTGTCCGTATCCTTTATAAAGCTTATATCTCTGCTACTTGGCATTACATGACATACATTGCCCAACCCCACAAAGTCCCATTTATTTATTTAGTTATTTATTAGACTTATATCCCGCCCTTCCCGCCAGGGCAGGCTCAGAGTGGTTCACATTCAAGGTCATAAAAACCAATATTAATATAAGCCAAGTATTAAAATAAGAATACATCATAGATAAAATATATAAAACATATCGTAAAACAATGACAGGTGCTTTTTCAATTTAGTAACCGAATATATTGATGTTTTGGTCAGATTTATGTCAGATCTGGCCCTCATAACAAATGAGTTTGACATGCCTGTGTTAGAGAGTTCTAGCCTTCCCTCCTAGAACTGCAACTCATACAATCCTAGAGTTGGAAGAGACCTCCAGGGTCATCTAGTCCAACCCCCTGCACAATGCAGGCAATTCACTCACAAGTACCTTCACACACACAGCCCCAGTGACACCTGCTCCATGCCCAGAAGATGGCAACCCCCACCCCACCCAATAAAAAAACAACCCTCCCCAGGATCCCTGGCAAAACTGGCCTGGAGCTAGGGTGGGGATACACAATAGGCTACACAGAGGAATGAAGTTGCAAAAAATAAAACAAACCACTCTGTGAAAAATGCTAACTTGCTGACCAGATGGAGGCAGCAGCGTTCCGATTATGTGCATGAATTTGTGAAAGATTTGAATATTGTGAATATTTTCTACACATATACCGCAATTTTTGCAAGATGCTACTTGGAGGAAGGACCCGTCCATCTGAAACGGGCTTTACTCTGCTAGCAGTCTGTTGGAACTGTTTTTGGATATATTACTTATTCACGATCTGGACTATTTACACACTGTTGTATATATGTGCATAAATATGCACATGCGGTATGTATAATGAGGTTGCTGAAATGCACTTTTTTCCTTGTTTGAATTACATTTTGTAATAGTATTTTTCACAGAGTGGTTTGTTTTATTTAGTTGCAATCCCCAGGTGGGGGCAGGGGATTCCCTGGTTTTGAGGCCCTTCCCCCACTTCAGGGTCATCAGAAAGTGGCGGGGGGTGGGTGGGAAATGTCTGCTGGGCATTCTATTATTCCCTGTGGAGACCGCTTCCTATATGGTATAATTGAGAACTGATCCAGGGTTATCTGGGGCTCTGGGAGGGCTGTTTTTTGAGGTAGAAGCACCAAATTTGCAGCACAATATCCAATACCTCTCTTCAAAACACCCTCCAGGTTTCCAAAGGATTGGGCCAGGGGGTCCAATTCTATGAGCCCCCAAAGAAGGTGCCCCTATCCTTCATTATTTCTAATGGAGGGAAGGGATTTAAAAGGTTCGTTGAAATATGATGGCCAGAACTCCCTTTGGAGTTCAATTATGCTAGTCACACCCTTGCTTCTGGCTCCACCCCCAAAGTCTCCTGGCTCCACTCCCAAAGTCCCCGGATATTTCTTGAATTGGACTTGGCAACCCTACCTGGAGCCCATAGTGGCAATCAGCATTTCCCTGAGCATATAAGAAAAGGCCACAAGAGCGAAGCACTGATGCAGCCCTTCCCTCCCTCCTTCTCATGATCTGCTTAATTCACAGGATCCGCACTGCTGTCAGGGGGCCCTCCAGCCTCTGCTTAAAAACCGCCAAAGAAGGAGAGCCCACCACCTCCTGAGGAAGCCTAATCCACTGAGGAACAACTCCCAGGGTTCTCTGTGGCCAGGGAATAGGCTTTGCTGTGATCACATCTGTGTAATAATGAACATTTGGAGGGTGAAAGCAGGGTCAAGCCTGTTTTGTTCCTAACCTGGGCCTATTCTAAGACCCTGAGCTGACCTAGATGTGCTCCAATGGGCGTCACCCATCCATACAATCAATACACGTCCTCCGTTTATCCAAGGTTTGACTCAGGAGTTTCAAACATGGTGCCTGTTTGGTGTAGTGGTTAAGAGCGACGGATTCTAATCTAAACACAATTTAGAGGGAACACTGGTTGCCACCAATATGCAGATGACACTTAACTCTATCTCAGGCCCCTAACAGAATCCAGGGAAGCTGTGGAAACCACAAATAGGTGCCTGGTTGAGGGTGAAAAAGCTGAAATGTAACCCTGACAAAATGGAGATGATCTGGTGGAATTCTAGCAGGAGCTCCTTTGCATATTAGGCCACACCCCGCTGATGTAGCCAATCCCCCAAGAGCTTACCAAAAAGAGCCTTATAAGCTCATGGAATATTGGCTACATCAGTGGGGTGTGGCCTAATATGCAAAGGAGCTCCTGCTAGAATTCCACCCCTGGAGGTAAGAACATAAGAGAAGCCATGTTGCATCAGGCCAATGGCCCATCCAGTCCAACACTCTGTGTCACAGAGTGGTAAAAAAAAAGTTAAACATACATACATATACATACACACACACACACACTGTGGCTAAGAGCCACTGATGGACCTCTGCTCCATATTTTTATCTAATCCCCTCTTGAAGCTGGCTATGCTTGTAGCCGCCACCACCTCCTGTGGCAGTGAATTCCATGTGTTAATCACCCTTTGGGTGAAGAAGTACTTCCTTTTATTCGTTTTAACCCGACTGCTCAGCAATTTCATCGAATGCCCACGAGTTCTTGTATTGTGAGAAAGGGAGAAAAGTACTTCTTTCTCTACTTTCTCCATCCCATGCATAATCTTGTCATGTCACCCCGCAGTCGACGTTTTTCCAAGCTAAAGAGCCCCAAGTGTTTCAACTTTTCTTCATAGGGAAAGTGTTCCAGCCCTTTAATCATTATAGTTGCTCTTTTCTGGACTTTCTCCAATGCTATAATATCCTTTTTGAGGTGCGGCGACCAGAACTGCACACAGTACTCCAAATGAGACCACACCATTGATTTATACAGGGGCATTATGATACTGGCTGATTTGTTTTCAATTCGATTCCTAATAATTCCCAGCATGGCATTGGCCTTTTTTATTGTAATCGCACACTGTCGCGACATTTTCAGTGAGTTATCTACCATGACCCCAAGATCTCTCTCTTGGTCAGTCTCTGCCAACTTGTATTTGTAGCTGGGATTCTTGGCCCCAAAGTGCATTACTTTGCACTTGGCCACATTGAACCTCATCTGCCACGTTGACGCCCACTCACCCAGCCTCAACAGATCCCTTTGGAGTGCCTCACAATCCTCTCCGGTTCTCACCACCCTGAACAATTTAGTGTCATCTGCAAACTTGGCCACTTCACTGCTTACTCCCAACTCCAAATCATTTATGAACAAAGAGCATGGGACCCAGTACTGAGCCCTGCGGCACCCCACTGCTTACCGTCCTCCACTGCGAAGACTGCCCATTTATACTCACTCTCTGCTTCCTATTAATTAGCCAGTTTTTGATCCACAAGAGGACTTGTTCTTTTACTCCATGACTCTCAAGCTTACTAAGGAGCCTTTGATGAGGAACTTTATCAAAAGCTTTCTGGAAGTCAAGGTAAACAACATCTATCGGGTCTCCTTTGTCCACATGTTTGTTCACCCCCTCAAAGAAATGTAACAGGTTAGTGAGGCAAGATCTTCCCTTACAGAACCCATGCTGAGTCTTCCTCAATAACCCGTGTTCATCAATGTGCCTACTCATTCTGTCCTTGATAATGGTTTCTACCAACTTTCCTGGTATTGAAGTCAGGTGCTACTGATGGGGGGAATGTTTGACCCAGGAATTGAGACAGTTCCTGTTCTGGATGGGGTTGCACTCCCCCTAAAGGAACACCTTTGTAGCATGGGGGGGCTGCCAGACGCAGGCTTCCTGTTGGATAAATAGGTGGCAATTTTGGGGTGCCTTTCTCCAGCTTTGGGTGATGCGCCATTTGTGACCCTTCCTGGCTAGGAACGATCTTGCTGCTGTAGTAAAAAAAATAAAATAAAATTATAATTATATATATATATATATATATATATATATATATATATATATATATATATATATATATATATATATATATATTAGATGGAATGAAATAAAATCAGAAGAGTTTCCGGCTAAACTTGAGGAAGAACTTCCTGACTGAGTGGTTCCTCAGTGGAACAGGCTTCCTCGGGAGGTGGTGGGCTCTCCTTCCTTGGAGGTTTTTCAACAGAGGCTAGATGGCCATCTGACAGCAATGAAGATCCTGTGAATTTAGGGGGAGGTGTTTGTGAGTTTAGAGCGGTTCCTCAGTGGAACAGGCTTCCTCCTCGGGAGGTGGTGGGCTCTCCTTCCTTGGAGGTTTTGAAACAGAGGGCAGAGGTCCATCTGACAGCAATGAAGATCCTGTGAAGTTAGGGGGAGGTATTTGTGAGTTTAGAGCGGTTCCTCAGTGGAACAGGCTTCCTCCTCGGGAGGTGGTGGGCTCTCCTTCCTTGGAGGTTTTTAAACAGAGGCTAGAGGGCCATCTGACAGCAATGAAGATCCTGTGAATTTAAGGGGAGCTGTTTGTGAGTTTAGAGCCGCTCCTCAGTGGAACAGGCTTCCTCCTCGGGAGGTGAAGAAGATAGAAGAAGATATTGGATTTATATCCCGCCCTCCACTCTGAAGAGTCTCAGAGAGGCTCACAATCTCCTTTACCTCCCCCCCCCTAACAGACACCCTGTGAGGTGGGTGGGGCTGGAGAGGGCTCTCACATCAGCTGCTCTTTCAAGGACAACCTCTGCCAGAGCTATGGGTGACCCAAGGCCATGCTAGCAGGTGCAAGTGGAGGAGTGGGGAATCAAACCCGGTTCTCCCAGATAAGAGTCCGCACACTTAACCACTTCACCAAACTGACTCTCAGGTGGGTTCTCCTTCCTTGGACGTGGTGGGTTCTCCTTCCTTGGAGGTTCTTAAACACAGGCTAGATGGCCATCTGACAGCAATGACGATCCTGTGAATTTAGGGGGAGGTGTTTGTGAGTTTAGAATGGTTCCTCAGTGGGACAGGCTTCCTCAGGAGGTGGTGGGCTCTCCTTCCTTGGAGGTTTTTAAACAGAGGCTAGATGGCCATCTGACAGCAATGAAGATCCTGTGAATTTAGGGGGAGGTGTTTGTGAGTTTAGAGCGGTTCCTCAGTGGAACAGGCTTGGGAGGTGGTGGGCTCTCTTTCCTTGGAGGTTTTTAAACAAAGGCTAGATGGCCATCTGACAGCGATGAAGATCCTGTGAATTTAGGGGGAGCTGTTTGTGAGTTTAGAGCCGCTCCTCAGTGGAACAGGCTTCCTCCTCAGGAGGTGAAAAAGATAGAAGAAGATATTGGATTTATATCCCGCCCTCCACTCCAAAGAGTCTCAGAGAGGCTCACAATCTCCTTTACCTCCCCCCCCCCCCCACAACAGACACCCTGTGAGGTGGGTGGGGCTGAGAGGGCTCTCACAGCAGCTGCCCTTTCAAGGACAACCTCTGCCAGAGCTATGGGTGACCCAAGGCCATGCTAGCAGGCGCAAGTGGAGGAGTGGGGAATCAAACCCGGTTCTCCCAGATAAGAGTCCGCACACTTAACCACTACACCAAACTGGCTCTCCGGTGGGTTCTCCTTCCTTGGAGGTGGTGGGTTGTCCTTCCTTAAACACAGGCTAGATGGCCATCTGACAGCAATGAAGATCCTGTGAATTTAGGGGGAGGTGTTTGTGAGTTTAGAGCAGTTCCTCAGTGGAACAGGCTTCCTCGGGAGGTGGTAGGCTCTCCTTCCTTGGAGGTTTTGAAACAGAGGCTAGATGGCCACCTGACAGCAACGAAGATCCTGTGAATTTAGGGGGAGGAGTTTGTGAGTTTCCTGCATTGTGCGGGAGGTAGGACTAGATGACCCTGGAACCCCTTCCAACTCTACGATTCTATGATTCTATAATCTCAATTAAAACAAACAGAAACAAATTTACAATTTAAGGCAAGATTTAAGGCAAGAATCTGAAAGCAGAGGCGAATCGAATTATATTAGGTCTTCTGTTTATCTGTTGGCGGTCTTTGTGGTGGATTTTGCTTAGCAGCATAAAAGCGGCAGCCTTCTCCCCTAGTTGCTATTGGCCTGTTTAAAAAGTTCGGTTTTACAAGCCCTGCGGAATTGGGAGAGATCCCGCGGGGCTCTTATAGCCTCAGGGAGAGCATTCCACAGCTTTGGTGCTGCCATTGAGAAGGCCCTGGCCCGTGTAGAGCATAATCTGGCCTTCCTTGGTCTGGGAATGGAAAACAGATTTTGAGCTCCCAAACGCAGTGCTCTCTGGGGAACATATGGAGGAAGGCGGTCCCTTAGATTGACAGGTCCTCTGCCATATGGGGCTTTAAAGGCCAATACCAGCATTTTGAAACAGACTCGTTACACAATAGGCAGCCAGCGCAGCTCTTTCAACACTGGTCGAATGTGCCCCCATCTCGGGAGTCCCATTAACAACTGGGCCGCAGCATTCTGCACTAGCTGCAGTCTCCGAGTCAGTGTCAAGGGCAGCCCCATGTAGAGGGCATTACAGTAGTCTATTCTCGAGGTGACCGTAGTGTGGATCACCATTGCTAAGTCACAGTGCTCCAGGAAAGGGGCCAGCTGCCGTAGCCACCGCAGATGGAAAAGGGCGGACTCGGCAGTGGTTGCTACCTGGGCCTTCATGGACAACGAGGGCTCCAGGAGCACTCCCAGACTCTTGAGCTTCAGGGCCGGAATTAGTGACACCCTGTCAAAAGCAGGCAAGGGGATCTCCTTTCCCAGGCCACCGTGGTTCAGATAGAGGACCTCCGTCTTCATAGAATCATAGAGCTGGAAGGGACTTCCAGGGTCATCTAGTCCAACCCCCTGCACAATGCAGGAAACTCACAAACACCTCCCCCTAAATTCACAGGATCTTCATTGCCGTCAGATGGCCATCTAGCCTCTGTTTCAAAACCTCCAAGGAAGGAGAGCCCACCACCTCCCAAGGAGGAAGCCAGTTCCACTGAGGAACTCACAAACACCTCCCCTTAAATTCACAGGATCTTCATCGCTGTCAGATGGCCATCTAGCCTCTGTTTCAAAACCTCCAAGGAAGGAGAGCCCACCACCTCCCGAGGAAGCCTGTTCCACTGAGGAACTGCTCTAAACTCACAAACACCTTCCCCTAAATTCACAGGATCTTCATTGCTGTCAGGTGGCCATCTAGCCTCTGTTTGAAAACCTCCAAGGAAGGAGAGCCCACCACCTCCTGAGGAAGCCTGTTCCACTAAGGAACCGATCTAAACTCACTTAATGGTCAGGAAGTTCTTCCTAATATTGAGTCGGAAGCTCTTTTGATTTAATTTCAACCCACTGGTTCTGGTCCTGCCTTCTGGGGCCACAGAAAACAATTCCACCCCCATCGTTCAAGTACGTGAAGATGGTGATCCCATCACCTCTCAGCTGCCTCCTCTCCAGGCTACCCATGCAAATTGCTGATATACATCGTTCTATTTGAATCAACATTATCATTGAACCTTACAGCAATGACTCAATAATCAATAATCATACATTGAAACAGCATCTTAACAACACAAGCAATAGATTCACAATAGTGGAATGCAAACAGGTCACTCATTCAAAACGTACGACGCATAAAGTCCACAAAATTGGAGAGCAGAGCTCTACAAGATGTTCCAAGACAGGGGTGGCCAAACTTTGGCTCAGAAGCCACATGTGGTTCTTTCACACCTGTTGCGTGGCTCTCCGAAGCCCCACTGCCGGATTGACCAGCTTGGAGAAGGCATTTAAAGCCTCTTTAAATCCCTTTTTCAAGCCAGTGTGAGTCTTGGAGAATGCATTTAAGTTGCTTTCTTTCTACTCCCTCTCCCCGCATCTATTTGCCTCCCTCACTTCCTCGCAGCTCTCAAACATCTGATATTTATTCTATGTGGCCAGTTTGGTGCGGTGGTTAAGTGTGCGGACTCTTATCTGGGAGAACCGGGTTTGATTCCCCACTCCTCCACTTGCACCTGCTGGAATGGCCTTGGGTCAGCCATAGCTCTGGCAGAGTTTGTCCTTGGAAGGGCAGCTGCTGTGAGAGTCCTCTCAGCCCCACCCACCTCACAGGGTGTCTGTTATGGGGGAGGGAGATAAAGGAGATTGTGAGCCACTCTGAGACTCTTCGGAGTGGAGGGCGGGATATAAATCCAATATCTTCACCTACCTCACAGGGTGTCTGTTGTGGGGGAGGAAGGGAAAGGACATTGTGAGCCGCTCTGAGACTCTCCGGAGTGGAGGGCGGGATATAAATCCAATATCTTCATCTACCTCACAGGGTGTCTGTTGTGGGGGGAGGAAGGGAAAGGAGATTGTAGGCTGCTCTGAGAGTCTGTCCTTGAAAGGGCAGCTGCTGTGAGAGTCCTCTCAGCCCCACCCACCTCACAGGGTGTCTGTTATGGGGGAGGGAGATAAAGGAGATTGTGAGCCACTCTGAGACTCTTCGGAGTGGAGGGCGGGATATAAATCCAATATCTTCATCTACCTCACAGGGTGTCTGTTGTGGGGGAGGAAGGGAAAGGAGATTGTGAGCCGCTCTGAGATTCTCCGGAGTGGAGGGCGGGATATAAATCCAATATCTTCATCTACCTCACAGGGTGTCTGTTGTGGGGGGAGGAAGGGAAAGGAGATTGTAGGCTGCTCTGAGAGTCTGTCCTTGAAAGGGCAGCTGCTGTGAGAGTCCTCTCAGCCCCACCCACCTCACAGAGTGTCTGTTGTGGGGGAGAGAATACATGGGAGATGGTAAGCTGCTCTGAGTCTCTGATTCAGAGAGAAGGGCGGGGTATAATTCTTCAACTCTTCTTCTTCTGCGTCTGTTAAGCAAGTTTGGCCACCCCGCCCCAAGATGCGCTGAAAATTTTCACTGACAGCGATGGTGTCAGACGAAGCTTGTCTGAAACATGCAGCGTTACCAGAAGCGTGTCATGGCTATTGCTGTTGAAATTATACAACCGTTGCTGTCGAAGACAGTTTTCAGCACGTTTTGGAACATGTTGTAGGCCTCTGCTCTTCGATTTTGTGGACTTTATGCGTCATAATTTTTGAATGAGTGACCTGTTTGCAAACCTTCTGAAAGTTGCCACATCCCCACAACATTTTGAACGGGCACGGGATTATGAAGGAAACGTCGTTTCGGCCACTCCGGTGTAACAGCCTGTGATTGGCTTTGCCGGGAAACAGAAAAGTATCAAGTTTTCCTTCGGGGAAATTGTTTTAATAGATAACAGCATGTTGTACAACGTTTCATCAGTAGTATTGGGGCCTAAATTAAGAGCAGCCATGGGATGGGTTGGCAATCTTTCCTCGTGATAAAAGGGAAAATAGTTGGAGAAATACGGTCCAGATGTTACCGTAATGGGGTCCTCATGTAACCGAAGCACCCTAAGAGACGGTAATAGCAGCCCCCCTCTACCTGGTTCTAATTTTCCTGCTCTCAGGCACTCTCTGCGAAAAACAGATTAAATGAACACACATCATTTATGAATCAGAAGGGCCAGCCCTGGGGGGTGGGACTTGGCTGAGGCACTGAAGGCCTTTTGACAGGGGGCATCCTGGAGAACGGGCCTTGGGCGGGGCATGCGCATTATTTAATTTAGTGCTTTTTGGAGGCAACGTGACTTGCTCAGCTTCAGCCGAATGCCTTTCCGAATTTGTCATTGTGCTTTATAGGTTGGGACGGGGTGGGGTTGTTACAACCCCTCCCTCCAACAAGCAGGTTATAAGAAACGAGCAAGAGCTAGCTCTTTTCGGCTTGCATGAACAACTCCGCACTTTGGGCTTGGGGGCTGAATTAGGCCCCCCCCCGAGGGCTCTTTTCAGGCCCACGAGCAACTTGCTGTCGTCCGCTTCCTTCTCCCTCTCTTGCTTCCTTCTGCATCACAACCTGCTTTGCCAGGCTTGCTCAATCGCACAGGAGCTACAGAGCAAAGCTCCTCCCTTAGAGAGGAAGTGGGGAAAGGAGAGCTAGCTTTGCCAGGCTCTCTCAATCGCACAGCAGAGCTGCTGAGCCAAACTTCTCTTTCTTCTGTTGGCTGAAGCTCAACAAGCCAGTGAGGTGGATTAGGCTGAGTGTGTGCATTTGTCTGTGTCCTTTATAAAGTTTCTATCTCCCCTACCTGGCATTGCATTTTATGACACATGGCTAATGTCAGCAAAGGGTTCATTGAAGTTTCAAAATGATCAGACTCGTCTTTGTTAAAAACTAAGTTTCATTTATTGATTACAACAATGTTACTCTCTACTGGGAGGCATTGAAAGTGATAAGGGATAGCTTGAAACATTGGCATATATGGGTACACATCAAAGGAAGGGCCTTTAAACTATTTCTCATAATAAAACTACCGTCAGTCCTGCAAGTGATACTTTCACACGCCACGTTATCTCTTCCTGGAGATGGCTGCACTCCCCCCCCCCACGGTGGTGTCCTTGCTCTGTTTAGGAGGCGCCAGAGAGGCTAGCTTGGCGCTTTGCACTTCAAAGGTTTCACTGGCCTTTGGAGTTCTGGCAACCTCGGTTCCCACCCCTCCCTCTTTTCTAGCAGTGCACAGGGGTTAGTAAGGTAGGGGTTTATTCAGTAATGGGGTTAGTAAGCATGAAATATATAGGATCACACAATACAGTTGCTTCAATGAATCACAAGCTGACATACTGCCCCCCCCTAAGCTCTTGCTCGGGGTTTGTCTGGGTGCAGTAGGTAAAACTGCTTAAGGAGTTGCGGCTCTTTCAGATCTGAGGACTTTACCCATTGATCACAGCTGGGGGGGAAGTAGCGCCAGCGAACTAAATAGTATAGAGTCCCCTTTTGGAGTTTAGCATCGAGAATCTCCTTTACCTCGTGGTGTTTCTGACCCTTCACCAGAATAGGTTCTGGTTCGGGGTCCCGAGGATGCCACTTCGACCCACCCGGATCGTGATAGATAAGACTGCAATGGAAAACAGGGTGTATTTTACTAAACAGTTTGGGCAGTTCCAGTTCTACAGCCACTTTGTTAATCACCCTTTTTATTCTGAATGGTCCCAAATATTGATAGGCTAATTTTTGCGAAGTCTGGGGCAGGGGAAGGTTTTTAGTGGATAAGAACACTGTGGATTATAAACAGACGAAGGCAAAGCATAATTGAAAAAATTTTACCTTGTTAAGCTGAGCTCTGTGGTTTTGGATGTGAACAGCAGTAAAGGAATTGAAGATAAGTAAAGGAGCTGGCAGTTCGTGATTGGTGACGCATAAGGAAGAATAGAGACTTGTTGTGTATACATGCCCACAAACTGCTGAACTGTTGAACGGACTGAGTTGTGTGGGGGCATAGTAGGAGGAGAGTTCAGCCTGTGAAAATTGGACGCTGTAAAATAATAGCCTTGAAAGATATTTGAAGTAAGACACATTGTTGTGGATTTCTGTGGTTGCGGTTTCTTCATGAAGCTCAAAGACTGCGAGACTTAGATACGAGATCGTGGTGTGAAATGGACAAACTAACTAGAACACTAAGAGACTATGATTTAGAGATATTCAAAAGGGAGTGGAGGAAATTTAAACGATATATGGAGGAAGAGTGGAAAGTAAAAAGATATTGAACAATTTTTTAGTAGTAAGAATATATATATTGAATTTTGATCAGTTAGTAGTACCTTTAGTATTGAACTTGAATTTATAACCTCGGGGAAGTCATTATTGGAGGGAGGGGGGATAGAAATGTCATATGGGTTAATACTGAAATAGTGAAGAAATAATTAAGTTGTGTAACCATATGCTATCAATAAATTGTTAAAACACAAAGAACACTGTCTCTCCTTCTTTAAAATCCCACTCTGCACAGTGCTTTTTGTTGAATTGGGCTTTGTAATCCTTTTTTGCTTCCTTTAGGTTTTCCTGGATGACTTTCCAGGACTGCTCCAGTTTTTCCCACCATCGCTGGCAGTCCGTAGGGCGGGAGTTGTTCATTCCTCCGGGGAGGGAGGGGAAAGGTTTTCCCTCGTAGCCGTGTACTGCTTGGAAGGGGGACATTTTGGTGGAACTGTGAAGGCTGTTGTTGTAGCCATACTCAGTGAAGGGGAGGAGCTCTACCCAGTTGGACTGTTGGAAATTTATGTAGCATCGTAGATATTGTTCCAGCAACCTGTTCACCCGCTCACTTTGACCGTCCGTCTGCGGGTGGTAGGCGGAGCTCAACCCCTGCTCCATCCCGGTTAGTTTACAGAACTCCCGCCAGAAGTTGGCAATGAACTGCGGTCCACGGTTGCTAATTACCTTATCGGGGAACGAGTGGACCCTAACCACGTGCAGAAAAAATAAATAGGCTAGCTCCTTTGCTGTGGGGAGTTTTCGGCAAGGGATGAAGTGGGCTTGCTTTGAAAAGGTGTCTACCACCACTAGTATTACTGTTCGACCCCTGGAGGGCGGCAGTTCCACTATAAAGTCCATTGACACAATTGACAAGGGACGCCCGGCGGTGGGGAGGGGTTGTAGGAGCCCCGGCACCTTCCCCCCCCCTTCGCTTGGCCATGAGGCAGGTAGGGCAAGTCTGCCCGAATTCTGAAATGTCTTTTTTCATTTGTGGCCACCAGAATTGCCGATGAACTAGATGGAGGGTCTTCACGTACCCGAAGTGTTCTGCCAGTTTGTTGGTGTGGCAGTGGCAGTGTTGCAGCACCTCCACCCTTAGGGATTTGGGGACGTACAGTTTCCCTTCATGGTACCAGAACCCTCCTTCCCCCTTTCTTAAGCCCTCAGGCTGTTCTTTTCCTTCTGCCTCCGCTTCCGCTATTAGTTTGTTCCCCCCCCCCAGGGATTGTTCTTCTGGGCGGCCGTTTTTGACCGAGTCTGGACTGCGCCGGCCACTGCTTCGGGGGGGGGGGATTAGAGAGTCTATGACTTCCTCCCTCTCACTCTCGTGTTGCGGTAGCCGGGAGAGTGCATCTGCCAAAAAGTTTTTGGAACCCGGGATGTGGTGGAGGGTGAAGTCGAATTTAGCAAAGAATCCCGCCCACCAAATTTGTTTTCCGGTCAGCTTGCGACGCCCGGTGAGCCCCTCTAAGTTTTTGTGGTCGGTCCAAATTTCGAACGGGACCCGGGCTCCCTCCAACCATGACCGCCAAGTTTTTAAAGCAAAAGTCACTGCGTAGGCTTCCTTGTCCCACACCGACCAATTCCTTTGCCCCCTGTCATCTTTTTGCATTAATATTGCTCCCACGGCCATGTCGGAGGCGTCGCACTGGACCACGAACGGTTTACGTTCATCGGGGTGCACTAGGATGGGTTCACTTGTGAATAGGCGCTTTAGAGTGTCGAACGCCTCCTGACATGGCTTAGTCCAATTTAGCTTAGCTCCGGGTTTTTTCGCTTCGGGTCCCTTCCCCTTCATTTGGAGTAGGTCCGTCAGGGGGAGGGCCACTTTAGCGAACCCCTGTATGAACGACCTGTAGAAATTTGCGAACCCGATAAATGATTGTAGCTGTCTATGTGTCCTCAGCGGTTCCCAGTTTAATACTGCTTGTTTTTTGGCAGGGTCCATGGCCAGCCTCTTGCCCGACACCCGGATTGCGATGGATAAGGATCACACAATACAGTTGCTTCAATGAATCACAAGCTGACAGCTTGGCCTCACAAGGTCATATTTATGTCAGATCCGGCCCTCATAACAAATGAGTTAACCACCCCTGCTCTGGTGTCTTATGCGGCAATGCTTCCGTCTCCTAGGACCGACACTGCACTTCCAGGGCTCTAGAAAAGAGGAACATTCCAGGAGCACCCTAAAGACTAACCAAATCAGTGGCAGGGGAGGAGCCTTTGTGAGTCACTGAAGAACTGAGCGGTGATTCATGAAAGCTCCCCCCCCCCGCCATGAATTTGGTTAGTCTTGCTCTTTTCTACTGCTACAGACAAGTTAAAATGGCTACCCATCTCAATCTGTCTTCAGGGGTCTTTTTGAGATAGGCTTGCCTGTCACAAACATGAAAGCTTCTCCTCTGCCACAAATTTGGTTCGTCTTTCGACTTGTTTACTTATTTAGTATATTTCTATTCTGCCTAGGCTTGCCAATCCCCAGGTCCCAGCGGGGGTTCTTCCGCTTTCCGAGGCTCCTTCCTGCCCCCAGTCACCTGGCCAGCTGGGGGAAGCCCCCCCTCAGAGGACCATGTGACTTTCCACCTCCGGAGGCTTCAGTCTGCAATTGAAAGGCTTCCTCTTGGGATGGGGCGTCTGTGTTACTTGGAAGAAGTTGGCAGCAACTCGTGAGTAGAGAGGCCAATCTCTCGCTTCAGAGTCACCAGAAACGGGGTGGGGGGGAGGGAAACGTCTGCTGAGCACTTCATTATTCCCTATGTGAAGATCGATTCTCATAGGGTATAATGGGGAATTGATCTGGAGGTTTCGGGAGCTCTGGGGGAGCTGTTTTTTGAGGTAGAGGCACCAAAGTTCCAGTATAGTATCTAGTGCCTCTCCCCACAGTACCCCCCCCCCACGTTTCAAAACGATTGGACCAGGGGGTGCAATTCTATGAGCCCCAAAAGAAGGTGCCCCTATCCTTCATTATTTCCTATGGAAGGAAGACATTTAAAAAGGTGTGCTGCCCCTTTAAATGTGATGGCCAGAACTCCCTTTGGAGTTCAGTTATGCTTGCCACACCCTTGTTCCTGGCTCCGCCCCCAATGTCCCCAGATATTTCTTGAATTAGACTTGGCAACCCTAATTCCGCCCATTCCCCGTGGGGCTCAGGGCGGAACACAACATATAATAAAACAACAAAATACAATTAAAAGAACATTTTATAAACCAACAACTCGACAGCACTCAGAAAATGTTCCATGTCGTCACAATATAGCCCAGCCAGGCTGTCTCACGTCATGACGAGATGTTGTTCCACAGAGATGGCAGATATTATTCCATTTT
The DNA here is from genome assembly GCF_032191835.1 of Heteronotia binoei. NCBI lineage: Eukaryota > Metazoa > Chordata > Lepidosauria > Squamata > Gekkonidae > Heteronotia > Heteronotia binoei. The sequence goes on along the minus strand of NC_083243.1, from coordinate 10,293,041 downwards.
ATAGCACAGCTGACAGTGCCGGCGGGGGAGGCCAACCAGGTCAAGAAATAGACGCCTGCAGCCTCAATAAAAACCCTGGCAGAACAGCTCCGTTTTACATGCCCTACGGAAGGCTAATAAGCCAGGTAGGGCCCGGATCTCAGTAGGGAGCTGATTCCACCAGGTCGGGGCCAGGACTGAAAAAGCCCTGCCCCTAGTTGAGGCAAGGCGGGCGTCTCTTGGGCTGGGGGCGGCCAACAGATATTGGGAGGCCAAACGTAATGACCTCCCGGGTATATATGGGAGGAGACGGTCCCGTATTGTATATAGTTTTGGAACTGAAGCATGCTTCTGTTCTTCAGGATCCTAATGCCTTTGTGCCGATTGGCCATTCCTAGTGAACTGGCCAATCAGGGCTCCAGTCATGTATCAGTCATATGCAAATAATAGGATCCTGGAGAGACCAATCCATCGTTTTCCCGCTGATCAAATGGGTGTGTTTAGGGCGGGGTTTACTGTATTTATGTTGAGTGGGTTGTTCCCATTCCCTAGTTCCTGGTTAGAATACGAGAGCCAGTTTGGTGTAGTAGTTAAGTGTGCGGACTCTTATCTGGGAGAACCGGGTTCGATTCCCCACTCCTCCACTTGCGCCTGCTGGAATGGCCTTGGCTCAGCCGTAGCTCTTGCAGAGGTTGTCCTTGAAAGGGCAGCTGCTGGGAGAGGCCTCTCCAGCCCCACCCACCTCACAGGGCGACTGCTGTGTAGGGAGAAGATACAGGAGATTGAAAGCTGCTCTGAGACTCTGATTCAGAGAGAAGGGTGGGGTATAAATCTGCAGTCTTCTTATCTGGGAGAACGGGTTTGATTCCCCACTCCTCCATTTGCAGCTGCTGGAATGGCCTTGGGTCAGCTGTAGCTCTGGCAGAGGTTGTCCTTGAAAGGGCAGCTGCTGTGAGAGCCCTCTCAGCCCCACCCACCTCACAGGGTGTCTGTTGTGGGGGAGGAAGATAAAAGAGATTGTGAGCTCTGAGACTCTGAGATTCGGAGTGGAGGGAGAGATATAAATCCAATATCTCCCTCTTCGTCTAAGATCATGTTGCATCAAACCCACAGCTGAACTCACTCCCTTTCGCAACTGGAGATCTCCCAGAATTGCAATTGCTTTCCAGACAATAACTGGAGAAAATGGCTGCTTTGGAGGGTGGATTCTATGGCCTTATACTGTCCCCTGCCTAAACCCCACTCTCCTCGGGCTCCACCCCTGGTATTTCTCAAGTGGGAGCTGACAACCCTATACATTAAACCCTATTGTCAGATCTCTTGGAATGAGAGCTAATCTCCCCCAACTAGGGGTTTTTTTGTAGCAGGAACTCCTTTGTGTATTTAGGCCACCCATCCCTGATGCAGCCAATCCTCTGGAGCTGACAGTAGGCCCTGTACGAAGAGCTTTGTACGGTTGTGGAGGATTGGCTACAGGAAGAGGATGCGGCCTAATATGCAAAGGAGTTCCTGCTACAAAAAAGCCCTGCCCACAACAGACACCCTGTGTGGTAGGCGGGGCTGAGAGAGCTCTGACAGAAACTGCTCTTGAGAGGAAGAATAGATTGGATTTATATTCCGCCCTCCACCCTGAATCTCAGAGTCTCAGAGTGGTTCACAATCTGCTTTTCCTTCCTCCCCCACAACAGACACCCTGTGAGGTGGGTGGGGATGAGAGGGCTCCCACAGCAGCTGCCCTTTCAAGGACAACCTCTGCCAGAGCTATGGCTGACCCAAGGCCATGAGGAATCAAAGCCGGTTCTCCCAGAGAAGAAAGAGTCCGTGTACTTAATCACCACACTTAACTGGCTCTCTACTACACCAAGCTGAGAGGAACAGCTCTGCAAGATCTACCCCTGTGAGGTGGGTGTGGCTGAGAGGGCTCTCACAGCAGCTGCCCTTTCAAGGACAACCTCTGCCAGAGTTATGGCTGACCTAAGGTCATGTCAGCATCATGTCGGGGATTCCATATCTACTGTAAACCACTATTGCCACACACAATATTGCTTATCACTGCGTTATAAAAGCTCAGAATCTCTACTCCTGTTATCTGATGAAGGGGGATTGAAGGCTCTTACTCTGAAAACCTTATTGATCTCCAAGGGGTGATCCGACACGAATCTTGCATTGCTGTATCCTGAGGATAAGAATGTCAAACCGGTCTGTGCAAAAGCAGCAGCCCGAAGGACAAGATAGGAGCCCTGTGGTTCAGAGTGGTAAAGCTGCAGTCCTGCAGTCCAATCTCTGCTCACGACCTGAGTTCGATCCCTGGCGGAAGCTGGGTTCAGGTAGCCAGCTCAAGGTTGATTCAGCCTTCCACTCTTCCAAGGTCTGTAAAATGAGTACCCAGCTTGCTGGGGGGGGGGGGTGGAGTGCAGATGACTGGGGAAGGCAATGGCAAACCACCTTGTAAAAAAGTCTGCCAAGAAAATGTGGTGATGTGGCATCACCCCCATGGGTCAGTAACGAGTCGGTGCTTGCACAGGGGACTACTTTTACTTTAGGAGCTCGTGGTGCCGAGTGGTAAGCTGCAGAACTGCACACCAAATTCTGTTCATGACCTGAGTTTGATCGATCCTGGCAGAAGTTGGGTTCAGATAGCTGGCTCAAGGCTGACTCAACCGTCCATCCTTCCGAAGTCGGTCAAATGAGTACCCAGCTTGCTTTGGGGGTAAAGTGTAGATGACTGAGGAAGGCAATGGCAAACAATCCCGTAAAAAGTCTGCCAAGAAAACGTCGTGATGCGGCATCACCCCCGTGGGTCAATAATGACTCGGTACTTGCACAGGGGACTACCTTTTTACCTTTAAAGGACAAGATGGCCTACGAGACACAATTCATAGCCCTTCCCGGTCCCGATTCTGCCCTTGTCCTTTTTTTTTTTTTAAAGAAAAGGCATGATCAAGGTCATCCATGAAGACAAATTCAGCTCTCAGCACTCTGTAAATCTGCCGGGTCGCTTTCGAGGTGTCGATTACTGGGGCAGCGCTGGGACTTGGGGTTCCTCAGTAATAGCTTTAATAACATTTCGAAATGAGAAGCAGATACCTTGAAGTTGGGCTTGCTTTGAAAAGTCGCAAGGGTCAGTCTGTTTTTAATTTATGGCCCTCTCCACATCTGGAATCCCTTACAATTTTTAAAAAAAAGAAGAAGGAGGCTGGTCTATTACCTTCCACCTGTCAGCTGATGAAAAGATAAATGTACAAATAGTTACTAAAGAGCTGGGCAAGATGGACCCATTGGGGGGGGGGAATGGTTTCCCTTTTCCGTACAGTGAATACTTCTTGGTATCTGAAGACATGAGCAGCGCCTCATGGATGCTCATCCTCTGTCATAAATTTCGTTAGTCTTTAGTGCAGAAGAATAGATGCTTTCGAGCTGTGGTGCTGGAGAAGAATCTTGAGAGTCCCTTGGACTTCAAGAAGATCCAATCAGTCAGTCCTAAGGGAAATCAACCCAGACTGTTCCCTGGAAGGTCTGAAGCTGAAGCTGAAGCTCTAATCCTTTGGCCACCCAATGAGAAGGGAGCCCTCACTGGAGAAGACCCTGATGCTGGGAAAGACAGAAGGCCAAGCGCAGAAGAATAGATGCTTTCGAGCTGTGGTGCTGGAGAAGAATCTTGAGAGTCCCTTGGACTTCAAGAAGATCCAATCAGTCAGTCCTAAGGGAAATCAACCCAGACTGTTCACTGGAAGGTCTGAAGCTGAAGCTGAAGCTCTAATCCTTTGGCCACCCAATGAGAAGGGAGCCCTCACTGGAGAAGACCCTGATGCTGGGAAAGACAGAAGGCCAAGCGCAGAAGAATAGATGCTTTCGAGCTGTGGTGCTGGAGAAGAATCTTGAGAGTCCCTTGGACTTCAAGAAGATCCAATCAGTCAGTCCTAAGGGAAATCAACCCAGACTGTTCACTGGAAGGTCAGATGCTGAAGCTGAAGCTCAAATACTTTGGCCACCCAATGAGAAGGGAGCCCTCACTGGAGAAGACCCTGATGCTGGGAAAGACAGAAGGCCAAGCGCAGAAGAATAGATGCTTTCGAGCTGTGGTGCTGGAGAAGAATCTTGAGAGTCCCTTGGACTTCAAGAAGATCCAATAAGTCAGTCCTAAGGGAAATCAACCCAGACTGTTCACTGGAAGGTCAGATGCTGAAGCTGAAGCTTCAATACTTTGGCCACCCAATGAGAAGGGAGCACTCACTGGAGAAGACCCTGATGCTGGGAAAGACAGAAGGCAAAAGAAGAAGGGGACGACAAAAGATGAGATGGCTGGACAGTGTTACTAATGTAACTAACATGAATTTGAGTGGACTTCAGAGGATGGTGGAAGACAGGAGGGCTTGGTGTGACTTGGTCCATGGGGTCGCAAAGAGTCGGACTCGGCTGTGTGACTGAACAACAAAAAAGGGACTACTGGACTCTGAAGAAGTATTTGTGTGCGTATGTGCGTGCGCACGCACCTGGAAGTAATGGTGACCTTTGGTGACTGAAGCCTACTGGGGGTCTGGATAGGGTTGCCAATTCCCAGTTGGGGGCAGGATATCCCCTGGTTTGGAGGCCCTCCCCCCACTTCAAGGTTATTATAAAGCTGGGGGGGGAGAGAAATGCTCCCGGGTCCACCCCCAAAGTCCCCAGATATTTGTTGAGATGGACTTGGCAATCTGGAAGATTTATTTATTTATTTGTAATTTATATCCCGCCCTTCCCACCAGGTGGCTCAGGGTGGCTTACAACATATAAAATCTAACATAAAAGTATAAAATTAAGCATAAAAATTAAACATTTCACAATTTACATAGTTAAAATCTAAACATTTCACACAGTTATGTACTTAAAACATTTGAGACATACGGCGGTCTTACAACTACACTCAGTTTCAGATTTCAGATTTCAGTGCCGGTTAGTTGTAAGCCCGCCGGAAGAAGGCTGTCTTACAGGCCCTGCAGAATTGAACAAGGTCCTGCAGGGCCCTTACCTCTTCCGGCAGCTGGTTCCACCAGGAAGGGGCCATTACGGAGAAGGCCCTATCCCTTGTAGTTTTCAAACGGGCTTCCTTTGGCCCGGGGACAACCAGGAGATTTTGAGTTCCCGATCTCAGTACTCTCTGGGGAACGTGTGGGGAGAGACGGTCCTTCAGGTAGGCAGGTCCTAGGCCATATAGGGCTTTAAAGGTGATGACCAGCACCTTGTACCGAACTCAGTAAGGTATTGGCAGCCAGTGAAGAACCCGGAGTCCTGTCTGAATGTGCTCCCATCTTGGGAGCCCCAATAACAACCGGGCGGCCGGTGGCTGAATAAAGCCTGTCTCTATCCTCCAGGCTCTGGTATGCCAGGAAAGTCTCCCATCCAAGAACTTGCCAGAGTCGACCCTGCTTAGCTTCCTAGATCTGATGAGATTGGGCTTGCCTGGGCTACCTTAGTCAGAGCCTGGACTTTGAAGAAGTGAACAATGACTCACAAAACCTTCTGTCCTGCAACAAATTCTGTTAGTCTTTAAGGTGCTCTAGGACTCTGGTTCTTTTCTACCATATAGCAGGAAACTGAGAGAAGAATTTGGGAAAGGAAAGGTTCAAGGTCTTGGGTCCTTCCCAATTGCTTGGTTTCCGGATTAACCTACTGTTGTGTCTTGCATTTCAGTCCCGAAATTACAACACAGCAGACGCTATGGAGGTGACCAGTGGAAGTCCACTGGTCCCCGGATGTAGCTCCGCAGATATGCTCTGTCAATCAAGATCTGTGGCGAGAAGTTTAACTGGCCAGGATTGGACCTGGCCAGACTGAGGGTTGTTCCGGGGTATGTATATAATCGGGACTCGGCCCGCGTTGCCTCGCCTTGTGATGTACTTGCTAATAAAACATGTCTTTCTCCATCCCATGCATTATCTTGTAAACCTCTATCATGTCACCCTGCAGTCGATGTTTCTCCAAGCTAAAGAGCCCCAAGCGTTTCAACCTTTCTTCATAGGGAAAATGTTCCAGCCCTTTAATCATTCTAGTTGCCCTTTTCTGGACTTTCTCCAATGCTATAATATCCTTTTTGAGGTGCGGCGACCAGAACTGCACACAGTACTCCAAATGAGACCGCACCATCGATTTATACAGGGGCATTATGATACTGGCTGATTTGTTTTCAATTCCCTTCCTAATAATTCCCAGCATGGCATTGGCCTTTTTTATTGCAAACGCACAGTCTTTTTCAGTGACATTTTCAGTGAGTTATCTTCCACGACCCCAAGATCTCTCTCTTGGTCAGTCTCTGCCAGTTCACACCTCATCAACTTGTATTTGTAGCTGGGATTTTTGCCCCCAATTAGCATTACTTTGCACTTGGCCATATTGAACCTCATCTGCCATGTTGACGCCCACTCCCCCAGCCTCAACAGATCCCTTTGGAGTGCCTCACAATCCTCTCTGGTTCCCACCACCCTGAATAATTTAGTGTCATGGCCACTTCACTGCTTACGCCCAACTCCAAATCATTTATAAACAAGTTAAAGAGCATGGGACCCAGTACTGAGCCCTGCGGCATCCCACTGCTTACCGTCCTCCACTGCCCATTTATACTCACTCTCTGCTTCCTATTAATTAGCCAGTTTTTGATCCACAAGAGGACCTGTCCTTCTACTCCATGACTCTCGAGCTTACTAAGGAGCCTTTGATGAGGAACTTTATCAAAAGCTTTCTGGAAGTCAAGGTAAACAATATCTATCGGGTCTCCTTTTTCCACATGTTTGTTCACCCCCTCAAAGAAATGTAATAGGTTAGTGAGGCAAGATCTTCCCTTACAGAACCCATGCTGAGTCTTCCTCAATAACCTGTGTTCATCAATGTGCCTACTCATTCTGTCCTTGATAATGGTTTCTACCAACGTTCCTGGTATTGAAGTCAGACTGACTGGCCTGTAATTTCCCAGATCTCCTCTGGAACCCTTTTTAAAGATGGGGGTGACATTTGCTACCTTCCAGTCCTCAGGGACAGAGGCAGACTTCAGTGAAAGATTACAGATTTTTGTTAGAAGATCCACAAGTTCAAGTTTGAGTTCTTTCAGAACTCTCGGATGTATGCCATCCGGACCCGGTGACTTATTAGTTTTTAATTCGTCCATCAGTTGTAGGACCTCCTCTTTTGTCACCTCAATCTGACTCAGGTCTTTCAACACCCCTTCCAAAATTAGTGGTTCTGGGGCGGGCAAAAAGTTCTCATCTTCCACAGTGAAGACGGAGGCAAAATATTCATTCAGCTTCTCAGCCATTTCCCTATCCTCCTTCAGTAATCCTTTTACCCCATGGTCATCCAAGGGCCCCACTGCCTCCCTGGCTGGTTTCCTGCTTGTAATATATTTGAAGAAATTTTTATTGTCGGTCTTTATGTTTTTTGCAATATGCTCCTCATAGTCTCTTTTTGCCTGCCTGATCACAGTCTTGCATTTGATTTGCCACAGCCTGTGTTCCCTTTTATTAATCTCACTTGGACTGGTTTTCCACCGCTTAAAGGAGTCCTTCTTACCTTTTACAGCTTCCATTACTTTGTTTGTTAACCATGCAGGCTTTTTCTTATACCTGTTTGTGCCTTTCCTAACTTTTCTTCATAGGGAAAGTGTTCCACTAACCCAAGGGTTAGTCACCCTAATTGTTTGCATTTTCATAAGACAGTTTGGTGTAGTGGCTAAGTGCGTGGGAGAACCGGGTTTAATTCCCCACTCTTCCACATGCACCTGCTGATGTGACCTTAAGTCACTCACAAGTTCTAGCAGAGCTGTTCTCTCAAGAGCAGTTTCTGCCAGAGCTCTCCCAGCTCCACCTACCTCACAGGGTGGGGAGGGGAAGGGAAAGGAAATTGTAAACCTCTCTGACCCCTTTGGCTAGCAAAAGGAGGGGTATAAATCCAACCTCCTGCTACTCCTCCAACACACACAAAAATGTAAAAAAGTGCACAGGTGGACAACTATATATACAGACTGCCACAACCTTTCTGTGGCAGTTCTGCCTAGTGGAATGGATTCATGTTTGTTTGTTTGTTTATTTTGGCTGTCCCTATTAAAATGAAAACCCAATAATTAATACAAATATTTGGATTTTTTTTTTGGGGGGGGGGGTTGCTTGTTTGTTTAGGGAAAAAAAAGAAAACCTCTCTGACTGCTCCTTGCCGTGGGAGTCCCACAGACTGCCTGTGAGCCAAGAGGATCCTGGAAGGCCTGGAAAACCGTTACAGCCTTCCATCCCAAGGACAATTCATGCATCCATTATTTTTTTGACATCCCGGAACCAATGGTGACTTGCAGAGGAAGACGGGGGTTTGCAGATGGTCTGGAACACCTGCAGAGCTTTATCCAATCACAGGCTTGAGTCTTCTTGGGGGAAATGCGAGGTCTTGCACCCCAAAAGAACTTTTTGCAGATCTAGGTGGTTGCAGATGCTGGGGTGAGGTAGGGAGGGTTATTGCCCTCACAGCTGATCTCTGCCATCTGGAGAGCAGTTGTAATTCTGAGTGATCGCCAACCCTAACCTGGAGATTGGCAACAATGCTTCCCCAGGAGGAAATGGCATTGTATCTGCCTGAGGTCCTACCCCTCCTCAAACCTGGCCTTCTCCAGGCCCCATCCCTTAAATATCCAGGAGATGGCAACCCTTTCTCCTTTATCTGCCCCTCTGAGTTCAGCTTTCCATTGCCTTCCCCCTCCCTGCAGCCTCTACATAGGAAAAGGACAGTCATTCTCCACAGTTGGAAGGGGGAACCAAAGCAGCTTACATTGTCCTCCTCTATCCCCTTTGTTTTGAACAACAACCCTGCAAGGCAGGTTAGGCTGGAAGTCTGTGATTGGTCTGAAATCACCCAGTCAGTTTCCATAACAAGAACCTGTGTCTGGCAGACCCCACTCTGAAGCCCTAACTCCTTTGCCCTCCTCAAACTCCACCACAGAATCTTCAGGAATTCCCCACCAACCTGGAACTGGCAGCCATAGTCACAACTGGCCCCAATGAGTTCTGTTCAGGGGCCTTTAGTGATACCTTTCAGAATAACACTCTGTCTCTGGTAATGTTGATGGCCTTAAGACTTCAATCTCTCTTTGTGTCTTGCTTTTCCTCCATATCTCTTGTAGTGTATTGCGGCAACCATTTTGTTATAACGCAACCATTTTGTTATAACGCAACCATTTTGTTATAACGCAATAGCGTAAGTCCGCGCAGCCAGCAGAGGCGACTGGGGACACCCAGGCGACTCCGCGGAGCGCGCTGAGCACCCGCCAATCACCATCAGTGGCGGGAAGTTGACTGGCCAGGATTGGGCTGGCCAGTCTTGGGGGATGTTCCGGGCGATGTATATAAGCGGGACCCGGCCCGCGTGTTCGCCCTCTTGTGTGTAATGTACCTGCAATAAAGTATGTTGCCCGACCTATGTCTCCAGTACTGGTACGTTATATCTCTCTCTCTGTATCTGGTCTGTTGCCACAGGAGGGCATCTTTTCCCCTTTCCAGAGGAGGATAGGGAGGAGTCCTCAGCCAATCAAAGGAAGCCTTTCTCTGGCTGTTTCCCTTCTCCTCCCTCCCTCAGCCAATTGAGGGAAGGGTTTCTCTCTCTCCTCCGTAAATTAGTGTGACAGATGGCTCAGCCAATGCGAGAGTAGGGAGAGCCAGTAACTGCCAGAACTAAGGTTGGTTTCCTTTTACTGAGAGAATCAGCTTTGCTGGCTAGCAACAGCCACTCGGGCGGGAGAGAGGAGCGGGCTCAACCATTGGCAGGCAAGTACTCTTGATTGATAGTTTGACGGGCCAAAGGTTGATGCACCACTGTCCCACCCCGTGCCAACCAATCAGGTTGCTTGGTTTTGCAAAGACGAAAGGGGAATTATATATTAAAAAGATGCCTTGGGTGGAGAGACTGGACAAAGAGGACTTTTCTCTCCCTCTCTCAAAAGCGCCTGCCCAAAACGAGGCCTGCATGTGTGACCAGAAGAAAGGCCCAGCCTTAATGTTCCCACTAGAAAGTCTTATGCTGCTCCCCTTTGTCCGTGGGAACGGCAGCCAGGCCTGCTATTTGGTGTCCTCTACTATTGCTGGAGTGAAATTTCGCTCGCTATGGGTCAGCGATCGGAGGGATACTGATCCAAATCGCCTCCCGGTAAATGGGATTCTTTCTCCCGATAGGCTCCAATCCAGCCCGCCTCCTCCGCTGTTTACTTTAGCTGGTTTCCATTACCTTGGAAAATTGAATCCAGAAGTTCCCCCCTACTTAAGCTTGGGGTAAAGAAACTGACCGGCCCAATTCCAAAAGAGCATTATGCGCTCCTTGGTGCCCGATGCTCCCTCTCCCCTAGGGAAATAGTTAGAAGCATGCAAATTAATCCTGCCTCTAAAAAGAGATTGATTCTCTCTTAAAACAGCATTAGAATGATAGCCGCCGCTCTGATAAACGAAGGAAGCGGATCGACGTGACGCGGCCTGGCATCTCAGGCCGAAAATATTCGGGCCTTTCTCCCTCCCCCCTGGAATCCTCCAGAGTGTGATTGAAAGGGTGAGAAGTTAATTTGGCAGATTCGCTTCTATGGTTTCATAATGCCACTCTCGGCCTTCTCCACCTCCTCGTTCCCCCCCTGGTCTCCCCCCAAGCCCCTGCGTTGCGCCTGCCCCTCATACAAGGCACGAGCATGACCCGTCAGGCAACCCGTCTCCCCAGGGTGCATCCTGAGCAGCAACAGCTCAGCTCAAGTGTTTCTCATGAACAGGCGTCCCCCGACCGCTTGATGTAAATCACGCTACTTCCTTCACAGTATGGCCCAGTTAACAAGTGAGTTGCATCGACGGAATCCACAGATGGCAGTTCAAAAGGGCCCCCGGAGCCCGGCCAGATAAAGGCTGAGGAGCCGCAGGACTTTTCTCATTACTGGTGTTTGGCTGGGGGGCTCGGGGGGGGGGTGGGGAGGGCAAGGGGAATGGGGGGGGCAGGCGGGTCTCCTGGAACAAGCATTTCTGCACAAACACAGGCAGGCCTTTGCAAGAGGGCAAGGCGGGAGGAGACAAGCCAGAGTAGGGTTGCCAGGTGGGGTAGAATACGGTCCGAGAGAGGTCACTATAATGGATAACGCAACAAAAAATACAAGCTAGCGCGCAAGAAGCCTGAGCTAGGGTTGCCAAGTCCAATTCGAGAAATATCTGGGGACTTTGGGGGTGGAGCCAGGAGACATTAGGGGTGGAGCGAGGAGCAAGGCTGTGAGAAGCATAATTGAACTCCAAAGGGAGTTCTGGCCATCACATTTAAAGGGACGGCACACCTTTTCAATGCCTTCCTTCCATAAGAAATAATGGATAAGGGCACTTTCTTTTGGGGCTCATAGAATTGGACCCCCTGGTCCAATCTTTTTGAAACTTGGGGGGTATTTTGGGGAGAGGCACTAGATGCTGTACTGAAAATTTGGTGCCTCTAACCCAAAAACAGCCCCCCCCAGAGCCCCAGATACCCGCAGATCAATTCTCCATGATTTTCTATGGGGATAAATCTCCATAGGGAATAACAGAGTTCCCAGCAGACATTTCCCTCCCCTCCCCCCACTTTCTGATTACCCTGAAGCGGGGGGGGGGGAGGGCCTCCAAACCGGGGGATCCCCTGCCCCCACCTGGGGATTGGCAACTCTATACGGAGCTGTAGCTGATGTGAAATTGCTGTTGGAGACGCTCTGCGTCCCCTTTTTAAAAAATTATGTAAAGAATCTATAAAATTGAATCAATATTTGTCCCAGGTCTGATAAAGACTGGAAAGAAACAAGTACTTAATTGATTGGCTTGTCACCACACTACTTTGGGACTTGAATGTACATGTTTTGGACATTTGGACTGGTTTCTATATATTTCTTAGTAAATTGGTCACTCGTTTGCATTTTTTGTTGTGTAATCCCCAGGTGGGGGCAGGGGATCCCCTGGTTTGGAGGCCCTCCCCCCGCTTCAGGGTCATCAGAAAGCGGGGGGGGGGGAGGGAAATGTCTGCTGGGAACTCTATTATTTCCTATGGTGACTCATAGAAGATAATGGAGAATTGATCCGAAGGTTTCTGGGGCTCTTGAAGGGGCTGTTTTTTGAGGTAGAGGCACCAAATTTTCTGTATGGCATCCAGTGCCTCCCCCCAAAATATCCCCCAAGTTTCAAAAAGTTTGGACTATAGGGTCCGATTCTATGAACCCCCAAAGAAGGTGTCCCTATCCTTCATTATTTCCAGTGGAAAGATTCAAAAGGAGTGCAGTCCCTTTAAATGTGATGGCCAGAACTCCCTTCGGAGTTCAATGATGCTTGTCACAGCCTTGCTCTGGGCTCCACCCCCAAAGTCCCCAGATATTTCTTGAATTGGACTTGGCAACCCTAAGCCAGAGGCCTGGAGCAACTGGCTTGCCAACTCTGGGTTGGTGCATACACAGAGATTTTAACGGGGGGGGGGGGGGTGGTGGAGCCAGGGGAGGCCAGGGGAGAGAAGAAGAAGAAGACTGCAGATTTATACCCTGCCTTTCTCTCTGAATCAGAGACTCAGAGCGGCTTACAATCTCCTTTATCTTCTTCCCCTACAACAGACACCCTATGAGGTGGGTGGGGCTGAGAGAGCTCTAACAGAAGCTGCCCTTTCAAGGACAACTCCTGCAATAGCTATGGCTGACCCAAGGCCATTCCAGCAGGTGCAAGGGGAGGAGTGGGGAATCAAACCTGGTTCACCCAGATAAGAGTCCGCGCACTTAACCACTACACCAAACTGGCTCTCTTGGCGAGTTAGGGTGCTCTAGAGTCCACCCTTTAAAGCGGACATGCTCTCCAGGGGGACTGATCACTTGTCTGAAGATCAGTTGTGATTCCAGGAGATCTCCTGGACCCACCTGGAGGTTGGCAAGCTCAGTGGCGGACTGGCCAGGGGGTCAGCTTGCCCAATGGCAAGTGGGCCCCTGATGAAGTGAGCCCCCTTAAACACTGGACAATACGTTAAAAATCTTAATGTCCTTTTAGCAGGTTGAAAATAGAATAGAGGTTCCAATATTATTACGGTCATGCAACTAAAATTTACATTGTCTCAGGGCCGGATTGAACCCTGTGGAGGCCTCTAGGCCAGGAGTGGCCAAGGGTAGCTCCCCAGATGTTTTTTTGCCTACAACTCCCATCAGCCCCAGCCATTGGCCATGCTGGCTGGGGCTGATGGGAGTTGTAGGCAAAAAAAAAAATCTGGAGAGCTACCCTTGGCCACCCCTGCAGTCAAAATCTTGAGGGTCCTCTCATAAATTATATCAGAGTCGGAGCGCCCACCCCACCGCCTGTGGCCACCGCTGCAACCTGCAGGCCCCTTCTCCAAAGCCCCTTCGACAAAGCTGCGGGGGAGAGGCAAACTTGGCGACAACGCCGGCAGCAGCCGCACCAGGCAAGTCAGGCAAAGAGCAGCTCAGTTGCTGGCTATGTGTGCAGGCCGGGAAGGCTGCAAGCAGGGGGGAAACCGGGAAGGGGGAAGCCAGCCTGGGGCCCCCTAAAGCCATGGGGGCCCATAGGCCAATGCCTACTTGGCCTAATCGTTAATGCGGCCCTGCATTAGGGTCTTTAGGGTTTCCAGCCTCCAGGTGGGGCCTGAGGATCTCCCGCCTTTCCAACTGATCTCCAGCTGGCAGAGGTCAGCTCCCCAGGAGGAAATGCAATCTGTATGGACAGTTATTATCTACTGTATACTGCCTGGAAAATGTACAATACATGTACACTGTGATTACACACACACACAAACATTAATTTCACAAAGTAATACCTTTCCCCCCCACTTGAGAGCCAGTTTGGTGTAGTGGTTAAGTGTGCGGACTCTTATCTGGGAGAACCAGGTTTGATTCCCCACTCCTCCACTTGCAGCTGCTGGAATGGCCTTGGGTCAGCCATAGCTCTGGCAGAGGTTGTCCTTGAAAGGGCAGCTGCTGTGAGAGCCCTCTGCAGCCCCACCCACCTCACAGGGTGTCTGTTGTGGGGGAGGAAGGGAAAGGAGATTGTAGGCCGTTCTGAGACTCTGTCCTTGAAAGGGCAGCTGCTGGGAGAGCCCTCTCCAGCCCCACCACCTCACAGGGTGTCTTTTGTGAGGGAGGAGGGGAAAGGAGATTGCAGGCCACTCTGAGACTCTGTCCTTGAAAGGGCAGCTGCTGGGAGAGCCCTCTCCAGCCCCACCCACCTCACAGGGTGTCTGTTGTGAGGGGAGAATACATAGGAGATTGTAAGCCGCTCTGAGTCTCTGATTCAGGGAGAAGGGCGGGATATAAATCTGCAATTCTTCTTCACTTACGTATTTTTTTGAAAATTTCATTTATTTCTTATAAAAATGAAACGAGAGCCTTATAGTTGTGGGTGGGCCCCCCCCCCCGTATCTCCTGGAAAACAATATTTTTAGACCCAGGCTGCCACTGGGCAAGCTTCTTTGCAGATAGGGTAGCCAGCTCCCCTCTACTTTGCCCACCCAATGAGAAGGAAGCACTCCCTGGAGAAGACCCTGATGCTGGGAAAGACAGAAGGACGAACGCAGAAGAACAGATGCTTTCGAGGTGTGGTGCTGGAGAAGACTCTTGAGAGTCCCTTGGACTGCAAGAAGATCCAATCAGTCAGTCCTAAGGGAAATCAACCCAGACTGTTCTCTGGAAGGTCAGATGCTGAAGCTGAAGCTCAAATACTTTGGCCACCCAATGAGCCCTCACTGGAGAAGACTCTTGAGAGTCCCTTGGACTGCAAGAAGATCCAGACTGTTCTCTGGAAGGTCAGATGCTGAAGCTGAAGCTCAAAGATCCAGAGTGGTAAGATACAGACATCTTTTCCAAGTCAGATCTGGGGTGCCCCAGATCTTCCTCCAGTATATAGTACAACATTCTAAACAATGCCCCCCCTCTCTTCAGCCACGAAAGATACATAAGCACAATTTCCCAAGCATTCTTTGAGCAGAAAATAAAACTATTCAAGGCTAGCGATAGTCAAAACAACAAGTGAGTTGCCATAGAGGCGAGAGGATGAGAACTAGGTTGAAAAGGAGGGTACAGGAAAACAGGGAAGATAGGAAACTACCATCCAAAACTTCCAGGGTAAACAACACTTTTTAGAACTCAGCGCAAGCAGTGATTTTAACTCTTCATGGCGCATTTATTTGACATTCTGCTTTCCTTAAGACCCCCACCCCCAGCAGCCCTCATTAACCCCTGGAAAAGCCCGCAATACCCTTTTCCCACTTCTTATGTGATTTTGGGTGTCAGGTGGCGTGGTGGTCTTTTGCCTGGGGGGTGGGGAGTGGCCCAGGAGAGCCCCAGGGGAGCGAGGCCTGCTTGGGCTGGCTGGACCTCTAGCCAGCCCAAGCAGGCCTCGCTCGCCCAAGGCTCTTCTTTCATGCATCAGGTTGCTTTTGACTGGGATGTGTGTGTCTCTCTCGGCTTGGCTTCGCGAACGAAGATTTAAGAAGGGTGCAATAGTCCACGTTTGCTGCAGGCTCGCTGGTGGCTGACAAGACCAATGCGGGACAGGCAGGTCCGGCCACAGTAGCTGCAGGGAAAAGTCTGATTTGGGGTTGGTGCTGTAGCAGTGCGATTCTTCCTCAATCTCCTTTTGTCCTCAAGACCAGCTATGCGTGCGTTCTCAAAGGAAGAGACAGCCTGGTGGATGGTGTGCCTCCATGCTTTGCGATCTGAGGCTAGGTCAGACCACTGGTGATGGTTGATGTGACAGGTGCTAAGGGATTTCTTCAAGGAGTCCTTGTACCTCTTCTTTGGTGCCCCTCTATTTCGATGGCCGGTGGAGAGTTCGCCATACAGGGCAATCTTGGGAAGGCGGTGGTTTTCCATCCTAGAAATATGCCCTGCCCAGCGCAGCTGCGTCTTCAACAGCAGTGCCTCGATGCTGGTAACCTCTGCCCGCTTGAGGACTTCAGTGTTGGTCACAAAGTCACTCCAGTGGATGTTGAGGATGGTGCGAAGGCAGCGCTGATGAAAGCGCTCAAGGAGTCGCAGGTGATGACGGTATAAAACCCACGATTCGGAGCCATAGATGAGGGTTGTCATCACAACAGCTTTGTAAACATTGATCTTTGTGCCTTTTTTCAGATGCTTGTTGCTCCACACTCTTTTGTGCAGTCGGCCAAATGCACGGTTTGCCTTTGCCAGCCTGTTGTCAATCTCCTTGTCGATCTTGGCATCTGAGGAGATGATGCACCCCAGGTAGCTGAACTGCTGGACTGTCTTCAGAACTGATTCACCCACAGTGATGCAGGGAGGGTGATAATCTTCCTGGGGTGCAGGCTGGTGGAGAACTTCTGTCTTCTTCAGACTAACTTCTAGGCCGAATAGCTTGGCAGCCTCTGCAAAGCAGGACGTCATATGCTGCAGAGCTGATGCCGAGTGGGAGATGAGTGCAGCATCATCAGCAAACAGTAGCTCTCGGATGAGTTTTTCCATTGTCTTGGAGTGTGCCTTTAGTCGCCTCAGGTTGAACAGGCTGCCATCGGTGCGATAGCGGATGTAGACACCATCGTCCTCATCTAGATCTACTGCGGCTCTTTGAAGCATCATGCTAAAGAAGATCGTAAAGAGAGTTGGCGCAAGAACGCAGCCTTGCTTTACACCTGTGCCTATTGGGAAGGACTCCGAGAGGTCGTTGCAGTGTCTGACTTGGCCTCGCTGGTCTTCGTGTAGCTGGATGATCATGCTGAGGAACCTTGGGGGACATCCTAAACGTTCCAAGATTTGCCACAGGCCTTTCCTGCTAACGGTATCGAAAGCTTTGGTAAGGTCGACAAACGTCACATACAGACCCTTGTTCTGTTCCCTGCATTTCTCTTGGAGCTGCCTGAGAACAAATACCATGTCGGTGGAGCTCCTGTTAGCTCTGAAGCCGCACTGGCTCTCTGGGAGGAGTTCTTCTGCAATGGTGGGCACCAGTCTGTTCAGGAGTATTCTGGCAAGGATTTTGCCTGCGATGGAGAGCAGGGTTATCCCCCGGTAGTTGGAGCAGTCTGACTTTTCCCCTTTGTTCTTGTATAGGGTGATGATGATTGCATCGCGAAAGTCTTGTGGTAATTTGCCTTGTTCCCAGCAGGTGACAAGTACTTTGTGAAGTGAGCTATGTAGTACTGTGCCCCCATGCTTCCAGATCTCTGGTGGAATTCCATCAACTCCTGCTGCCTTGCCACTTTTCAGTTGCTTGATGGCTTTAACAGTCTCTTCTAGGGTGGGGATCTCATCCAACTCTGTTTTCACCGGTTGAAGTGGGGTGAGGTGGATTGCTGAATCTTGAACAACGCGGTTGGCACTGAAGAGAACCTGAAAATACTCCGACCACCGGTTCAGTATGGATGCCTTGTCTGTGAGGAGCACTTGGCCGTCTGCACTATGCAAGGGACTCTGAGACTGATATGATGGACCATATACTGCCTTCAGGGCTTCGTAGAACCCTCTTAAATCACCAGTGTCTGCACACAGCTGGGTTCTCTCTGCAAGCTTGGTCCACCACTCGTTCTGAATGTCTCGAAGCTTGCGCTGGAAGTTGCTACATGCAGCGCGAAAGGTTGCTTTTTTCCCAGGACAGGAGGGCTGAGCAAGATGTGCTTGGTAGGCAGATCTCTTTTTTGCCAGTAATTCTTGGATCTCTTGATTGTTCTCATCAAACCAGTCCTTGTTCTTCCTTGTGGAGAACCCGAGGACTTCTTCAGAGATCTGCAGGATGGTAGTTTTTAGGTGTTCCCAGAGTGCTTCTGGAGAAGGGTCTGTGGGGCAACTGAGGTCCTCAATTCTTGACTGGAGTTTTGCCTGGAAGGCAGATTTAACTTCGGCTGACTGGAGGCTGCCAACCTGAAACTTCCTCCGAGGGATACCTCCTCTCCTGGGTGTGGGTTTAAAGTGAAGACGGAGATTGCAGCGTACAAGACGATGATCCGTATGACATTCTGCGCTGGGCATTACTCGGGTGTGTAAGACATCCCGAAGGTCTCTCTGGCGCACCAGAATGTAGTCGATAAGGTGCCAATGCTTGGACCGTGGGTGCATCCAGGTTGTCTTCAGACTGTTCTTCTGCTGGAAGATAGTGTTGGTGATGGTGAGCTGGTGCTCCATGCAGAATTCTAGCAGGAGGCGCCCGTTGTCATTGCAGTTGCCAATGCCGTGTTTGCCAAGTACTCCTTTCCAGGCTTCCGAGTCTTTACCTACTCTGGCATTGAAGTCGCCAAGGATGATCACCTTGTCCTCTGTAGGGGTCTTCCGTACGAGGTTGCGTAGATCAGCATAGAACTTGTTCTTTTCTGCAGGATCTGCTTGAAGGGTTGGGGCATACACACTGAAGAGTGTTGCATGCTGCTTGTTTTGAAGTGGGAGGCGCATGGACATGATGCGATCTGAGTGACCTGTTGGAAGGTTTTCGAGTTTGGAGGCAATGGAGTTCCTGACCATGAAGCCAACGCCAGAAAGGCGGCTCTCAGCCTTTGACTTACCCGACCAGTAGAGGGTATAGCCAGCACCGTGTTCTTGAAGACTACCTTCCTCAGGGAAACGGACCTCACTGAGAGCTGCTATGTCGATATTCAACCTGAGAAGTTCGTGGGCAATGAGAGCAGAGCGTCGTTCAGGGCGACCACTGCCTACTGTGTCAAGCATGGTTCTGATGTTCCAACACGCAAGCTTTAGTCTTTGCACACTTTGTGAGGCAGGTGCATGCCTTTTCTTTGTTGTTATTTTTCGACCGCAAGTAAGGATGCCCGTTGACCGCGGCTAGCCAACTGGGGTGGGGGAGACGAGCTTTGTTTAGGCCACCTTTTCTAGGCCCCTCTCCGTGTGGAGCAAGCAGTGCTGTCCCTAGATAAGGCTGCTTGGTCGTTCAGGGTGCTGCCGAAAGATGCTTTCGTCTCCGGGTTAGCATCAGGCGACCAATATCCTGAACCGCCTACATGCAGGATCGGGACTGCGGCTTCCAGTGGCACCTTCCACCTGCCGTTTCGCCCCTTGCCTATCGCTGCAGGACTTGATGCGTTGTGGGTTGTGTGTGTGGATATGCCCTTCAGGCCTGCGCAGAGGAATTTTTTAGGTGAAGCGCAGTGTGCGCGGTACTGGCTCCACCCTTTCACCTGGGGGTCATCTGCCATGGCCCAGTAAGCCGGGACGCCGGCAGTGAGTCCTCCAGGTGGTAGGTGTTACATTAACGAGCTCTATCTGCCCGGGTTTGATGTTAGAGTTTTCCTTCTCTTAGGCTGGCAAGGTTGGTGGGCCCAGCCTGCCCATCCGGTTATACCGCCGGACAATTCGGTCGCACCATGACGTAGCAAACTCTGTGAAAACGGGGGGGACCAGCGAGAAGGTGTTGCTACGGATGCAGTAATGCAGGAGAGGCCATTGCAGTGACCATCTGCCAGGCATAGCCAGACAGTGACCACGCGGCGTTCACTACACCGGGAGAGGAGAGGCTATGTATTGCGCATGCACTTTCCCTGGGGGGGTAGGATTCCCAGAGGGAGCCCACCCCCCAAACCCCCCTATGTGTGTGTGTGTGGCGTATGTCAATAGGGTATCCAAGTCCAATTCAAGAAATATCTGGGGACTTTGAGGGTGGAGCCAGGAGACTTTGGCGGTGGAGCCAGGAGACTTTGGGGGTGGAACCAGGAGACATTGGGGGTGGAGCCAGGATACTTTGGGGGTGGAGCCAGAAGCAAGGGTGTGACAAGCATCACTGAACTCCAAAGGAAATTCTGCCCATCACATTTAAAGGGACCACACACCTTTTAATGTGCCTTCCTTCCATAGGAAATAATGGATAAGGGCACCTTCTTTGGGGGCTCATAGAATTGGACTAGGGTTGCCGATCCCCAGGTGGGGGCAGGGGATCCCCCGATTTGGAGGCCCTCCCGCCGCTTCAGGGTCGTCAGAAAGCGGGGGGAGGGGAGGGGAATGTCTGCTGGGAACTCTTATTATTCCCTAGGGAGATTTATTCCCATAGAAAATCATAGAGAATTGATCTGCGGGTATCTGGGGCTCTGGGGAGCTGTTTTTGGGGGTAGAGGCACCAAATTTTCCGTATAGTATCTAGTGCCTCTCCCCAAAATACCCCCCAAGTTTCAAAAAGGTTGGACCAGGGGGTCCAATTCTATGAGTCCCAAAAGAAGGGGCCCCTATCCTTCATTATTTCCTATGGAAGGAAGGAAATGAAAAGGTGTGCCGTCTCTTTAAATGCGATGGCCAGAACTCCCTTTGGAGTTCAATTATGCTTGTCACAGCCTTGATCTTGGCTCCACCCCTATTGTCTCCTGGCTCCACCCCCAAAGTCTCCTGGCTCCACCCCCAAAGTCCCCAGATATTTCTTGAATCGGACTTGGCAACCCTAAATTGGACCCCCTAGTCTAACGCTTTTGAAACTTGGGGGGCATTTTGGGGAGAGGCACTGGATGTTATGCTGATAATTTGGTGCTTCTCCCTCAAACAACAGCCCCCCCCAAGAGCCCCAGATACCCGTGGATGATTTCTCCATGTTTTCCTATGGGAGTAATAGATTCTCCAGCAGACCTTTCCCTCCCCTTCTGGTGACCTTGAAGTGGGGGGAGGGCCTCCAAACTGGGGAATCTCGTGCCCCCACCTGGGGATTGGCAACCCTAGATGTGCATGAGCTCCGCCGCCTGTTTTTCTACAAAGCAAGCCCTGCAGAGATCAATTCCCCTGGAGGAAGTGGTGGTTTTGGAGGTTGGGTTCTCTGGCATTATAGCCTGCTGAGATCCCTTTCCCCAAACCCTCCCTTTTCAGGCTCCATCTCAAACACTCCAGGAATTTCCCAGCCTGGAGGTGGCAACACTATGCGCTGTGCAGGTTTCTGAAATACTTAGGGTTGTCAAGTCCAATTCAATAAATTTCTGGGGACTTTGGGGGCAGAGCCAGGAGACATTGGGGTTGGAGCCGGGAGCAAGGTTGTGACAAGCACAATTGAACTCCAGAGGGAGTTCTGGCCATCACATTTAAGGGGACCACATACCTTTTTAAATGCCTTCCCTCCATTGAAGGATAGGGGCACCTTCTTTGGGGGCTCATAGAATTGGACCCCCTGGTCTAATCTTTTTGAAACTTGGAGAGCATTTTGAGGAGACTCATGAGATGCTATGCTGAGAATTTGGTACCTCTGCCTCAAAAAACCGCCCCTCCAGAGCCCCAGATACCCCGAGATTAATTCTCCATTGTACCCTATGGTCCAGCAGACATTTCCCCCCCCCCCCCATTTCTGATGACCCTGAAGCTCTAGAGGGCCTCCAAACCGGGGCTCCCCTGCTCCCCCCACCTGGAGATTGGCACTTCTACTCACGAGTTGCTGAACTTCCAAGTTTTTCACAGTAACGCTGGGCAAGCAAAGGTTCAAGTTGACCTTCCCACTATGCAAACGACCTCTGCAAGGATTGTGCAACAAACGGAGGGCCTGGGCTCCTTTCACAGCCATGTTGTTCTGTCTCCTCCCCGCCCCCGCTTCCTTTCAGCCTTAAAGACGCAGACACACCATCCAAAGAGGAAGCCTTTCCAAGTAGAGACTGAAGCCTCCGGAGCTGGAAAGTAGGGTTGCCAATCCCCAGGTGGGGACAGGGGATCCCCCGGTTTGGAGGCCCTCCCCCCACTTCAGGGTCATCAGAAAGCAGGGGGAGGTAGGGTTGCCAAATCCAATTCAAGAAATATCTGGGGACTTTGGGGGTGGAGCCAGGAGACTTTGGGGGTGGAGCCAGGAGACATTGGGGGCAGAGCCAGGAGCAAGGGTGTGACAAGCATAATTGAACTCCAAGGGAGTTCTGGCCATCACATTTAAAGGGACAGCACACCTTTTAGAATGCCTTCCTTCCATAGAAAATAATGAAGGATAGGGGCACCTTCTTTTGGGGCTCATAGAATTGGACCCCCTGGTCCAATCCTTTTGAAACTTGGGAGTTATTTTGGGGAGAGGCACTAGATGCTATACGGAAAATTTGGCACCTCTACCTCAGAAAACAGCCTTCCCAGAGCCCCTGACACCCGTGGATCAATTCCCCATCATTCCCTATGGGAATCGTTCCTGGAGGTGCATAATGGCTGTGGGGGTGGAGCTTCCCCCGCCGGCCAGCTGGCTGGGGGAGGGGGGAAGCCTGTAAAACCAGGGGATCCCCCGCTGGGACCTGGGGATTGGGAAGCCTAGGGGGAGGGGAGGGAAATGTCTGCTGGGAACTCTGTTATTCCCTATGGAGACTTATTCCCATAGGAAATAATGGGGTCGTGGTAGATAATTCACTGAAAATGTCAAGACAGTGTGCGATTGCAATAGAAAAGGCCAACGCCATGCTGGGAATTATTAGGAAGGGAATTGAAAACAAATCAGCCAGTATCATAATGCCCCTGTATAAATCGATGGTGCGGTCTCATTTGGAATACTGTGGACAATTCTGGTCACTGCACCTCAAAAAGGATATTATAGCATTGGAAAAAGTGCAGAAAAGGGCAATGAATGATTAAAGGTTTGGAACACTTTCCCTAAGAAGAAAGATTAAAACGCTTAGGGCTCTTTAGCTTGGAGAAACGGCGACTGCGGGGTGACATGATAGAGGGTCACAAGATTATGCATGGGATAGAGAAAGTAGAGAAAGAAGTACTTTTGTCCCTTTCTCACAATACAAGAACTCATGGGCATTCAATGAAATTGCTGAGCAGTCAGGTTAAAATGGATAAAAGGAAGCACTTCTTCACCCAAAGGGTGATTAACATGTGGAATTCACTGCCACAGGAGGTGGCGGCGGCTACAAGCATAGCCAGCTTTAAGAGGGGCTTGGATAAAAATATGGAGCAGAGGTCCATCAGTGGCTATTAGCCACAGTATATGTGTGTGTGTTTGTGTGTGTGTATACGCACACACATATATTGGTCACTGTGTGACACAGTGTGTTGGACTGGATGGACCATTGGCCTGATCCAACATGGCTTCTCTTTTGTTCTTATGTGACACAGAGTGTTGGACTGGATGGGCCGTTGGCCTGATCCAACATGGCTTCTCTTATGTTCTTATGTGATACAGAGTGTTGGACTGGATGGACCATTGGCCTGATCCAACATGGCTTCTCTTATGTTCTTAACAATTACAAAAGCATATATTAGTTCTTGATAGACCCTACAATTAGTCCTTAGCAAAATAGGGGACGCATTCACCAAGAATCAACCCAGTCTTTACATATAACTTCTAACTGTTTTTCTCTAGCACTATTCAAGTGTCTTTCAATGTGGTAACAGAATGGCGTTTTTTGCCCAGGGTATGAAAATGTCGTACAAAGGATTTTTGCCGCTCGAAGAAGCCTGTGAGAAACAAGGGTTCCAATACGACCTTGTTCTTTTCAACCTTTAGGATTGCTGGCTGCATATATTGAGAGTAGGGTTGCCAATCCCCAGGTGGGGGCAGGGGATCCCCCGGTTTGGAGGCCCTCCCCCCGCTTCAGGGTCATCAGAAAGCGCGGGGAGGGGAGGGAAATGTCTGCTGGGAACTCTGTTATTCCCTATGGAGATTTATTCCCATAGAAAATCATGGAGAATTGATCCGCGAGTATCTGGGGCTCTGGAGGGGCTGTTTTTTGGGGTAGAGGCACCAAATTTTCAGTATAGCATCCGGTGCCTCTCCCCAAAATACCCCCCAAGTTTCAAAAAGATTGGACCAGGGGGTCCAATTCGATGAGCCCCAAAAGAAGGTGTCCCTAGCCTTCATTATTTCTTATGGAAGGAAGGAATTGAAAAAATGTGTGGTCCCTTTAAATGCGATGGCCAGCACTCCCTTTGGAGTTCAATGATGCTTGTCACAGCCTTGATCTCGGCTCCACCCCTAATGTCTCCTGGCTCCACCCCCAAAGTCTCCTGGCTCCACCCCCGAAGTCCCCAGGTATTTCTTGAATTGGACTTGGCAACCCTAATTGAGAGACGCTGATTAATTGCACAACTATTTCACCAGGATTCCTTGGAATGAACTGAGCAAGGATTGCTATAAAGACTGGACAGATTCTTGGTGAACACATCCCCTATTTCGCTAAGGACTCATTGTATGGTCTTTCATGAACTAAGATATGCTTTTGTAATTGTTGAATTGTTTAGTGAGTTTGTTGGTTGTACGGAGGCTGGTTTCCACGGAAAGCCTTGTGCTTTGGATTTCTATGCCTATAATTGCTGTGGTTCTCTTTGGGGATTGCACAATCCCCAGGTGGGGGCAGGGGATTCCTTGGTTTGGAGGACCCCCCCCCCTGCTTCAGGATCATCAGAAACTGGGGGAGGGGGGAGGGAAATGTCTGCTGGACACTCTATTATTCCCTATGGAGACAGATTCCCATAGGGAATAATGGAGAATTGATCTGAGGGTATCTGGGGCTCTTGGGGGGGCTTGTTTTTTGAGGCAGAGGCAACAAATTTGCAGCATAGCATCTGATCCCTCTCCTCAAAAGACCCTCCGAGTTTATGAAAAGATTGGACCAAGGGGATCCTATTCTATGAACCCCCAAAGAAGGTGCCCCTATCTTTCATTATTTCCAATGGAGAGAAGGCATTACATAAGAACATCAGAGAAGCCATGTTGGATAAGGCCAATGGCCCATCCAGTCCAACACTCTGAGTCACACAGTGGCCAATATATATGTGTGTGCATATACACACACACACACATACATACATATACACAAACATACACACACACACATATATATATACTGTAGCTAATAGCCACTGATGGATCTCTGCTCCATATTTCTATCCCATCCCCTTTTTAAGCTGGCTATGCTTGTAGCCGCTGCCAGCTCCTGTGGCAGTGAATTCCACATATTAATCACCCTTTGGGTGAAGAAGAACTTCCTTTCAACTGAGCCAGTTTGGTGTAGTGGTTAAGTGTGCGGACTCTTATCTGGGAGAACCGGGTTTGATTCCCCACTCCTCCACTTGCAGCTGCTGGAATGGCCTTGGGTCAGCCATAGCTCTGGCAGAGGTTGTCCTTGAAAGGTCAGCTGCTGTGAGAGCCCTCTCCAGCCCCACCCACCTCACAGGGTGTCTGTTGTGGGGGAGGAAGGTAAAGGAGATTGTGAGCTGCTCTGAGACTCTTCGGAGTGGAGGGCGGGATATAAATCCAATATCTTCTTCTTCTTCTTCTTCTTCTTCTTAACCTGACTGCTCCGCAATTTCATCGAATGCCCACGAGTTCTTGTATTGTGAGAAAGGGAGAAAAGTATTTCTTTCTCTACTTTCTCCATCCCATGCATTATCTTGTAAACCTCTATCCTGTCACACTGCAGTTGACGTTTCTCCAAGCAAAAGAGCCCTAAGCGTTTTAACCTTTCTTCATAGGGAAAGTGTTCCAAACCTTTAATCGTTCTAGTTGCCCTTTTCTAGTTGAGACCGCACCATCGATTTATACAGGGGCATTATGATACTGGCTGATTTGTTTTCAATTCCCTTCCTAATAACTCCCAGCTTGGCACTGGCCTTTTTTATTGCAATCGCACACTGTCTTGACATTTTCAGTGAGTTATCTACCCAAGACCCCGCAGTCGACGTTTCTCCAAGCTAAAGAGCCCCAAGCGTTTTAACCTTTCTTCATAGGGAAAGTGTTTCAAAACTTTAATCAAAAGGTGTGTGGTCCCTTTTAGTGTGATGGCCAGAACTCCCTTTGGAGTCCAATTATGCTTCTCACAATCTTTCTCCTGGCTCCACCCCAAAAGTCCCCAGATATTTCTTGAAACGGACTTGGCAACCCTATCCCAGGTGGGGGCAGGGGATCCCCCAGTTTGCAGGCCCTCTCCCCACTTCAGGCTCATCAGAAAGCAGGGGTGGGGTGGGGGGAAATGTCTGCTGGGCACTCCATTGTTCCCTATGGAGACTGATTCCCATAGGGTATAATGGAAAATTGATCCGCGGGCTGAAGAAGTGAGCAGTGACTCACACAAGCTCCTTCCCTGCCACAAATTTGGTTGGTCTTTAAGGTGCCACTAGTCTCTGAAGAAATAGAGTAAAGAGTCATAAGCCATGTTGGATTAGGCCAATGGCCCATCCAGTCCAACACTCTGTGTCACACATAAGAACATAAGAGAAGCCATGTTGGATTAGGCCAATGGCCCATCCAGTCCAACACTCTGTGTCACACGTAAGAACATAAGAGAAGCCATGTTGGGTCAGGCCAATGGCCCATCCAATCCAACACTCTGTGTCACATAAGAACATAAGAGAAGCCATGTTGGGTCAGGCCAATGGCCCATCCAGTCCAACACTCTGTGTCACACAGTGGCCAAAAAATTATATACACACACACACACACACACACACACACACACACACTGTGGCTAATAGCCACTGATGGAACTGTGCTCCATATTTTTATCTAACCCCCTCTTGAAGCTGGCTATGCTTGTAGCCGCCACCACCTCATGTGACAGTGAATTCCATATGTTAATCACCCTTTGGGTGAAGAACTTCCTTCTATCCATTCTAACCCGACTGCTCAGCAATTTCATTCAATGCCCACGAGTTCTTAATACTGTGAGAAAGGGAGAAACGGACTTCTTTCTCTACTTTCTCCATCCCATGCATAATCTTGTAAAATGCAGGAAGCAAACGGTTAGAACGGCACAAATATCCCACGTGCTTCCAGCCCTCCCCAGGCCTATGGGAGATGCGTTGGATTCCATTCGCCTGGTGCTATGGGAGATGGACAATCTCATCTTGATAGCTGACATCTCTCTTCTTCTGGAGAAGACCCAGAGGAGGAAAGAATGACAAATCCCAGCTCCGTCCTGCCAGCACTCCTTATCTCCCCGGCCTGGCAAAGAGGATGCGTTTCCGCCTCCAGCCTTCAAGATCAAAAGGCCTGGGGAGAAAACCCACGAGCAAAGAGAAGAAGAAGCCTGAATTGCAACCACCCTTTCGGAACGCTGTTGAGCAACCAAATCCAGGCCTAAATCCCCCGGACTTTGCAGGAGACGGTATAATGTATTGGGAAGCAGGATGGCATACGTGCGGGTACACATTCATAGAATCATAGAGTTGGAAGGGACCTCCAGGGTCATCTAGTCCAACCCCCTGCACCATGCAGGAAACTCACAAACACTTCCCCCTAAATTCACAGGATCTTCATTGCTGTCAGATGGCCCTCTAGCCTCTGTTGAAAAACCTCCAAGGAAGGAGAGCCCACCACCTCCCGAGGAGGAAGCCTGTTCCACTGAGGAACCGCTCTAAAGGTCAGGAAGTTCTTCCTAATGTTGAGCCGGAAACTCTAAGACTCCAGGTGTGGTCTTACATTGCTGGCCTTCTATAAACACAGGGCTTTTTTTAAAATCAGGAATTCACAGGGCCGGCGGGGGGAACCTCCCCCTACGGTGCGGGCGCGATGATGTCACCTGGAAGTGACATCGCGCTGATGAAGTCGAGCAGCGGCCACTCTAGGCATTTCCGGGAAAGCTCTATGGTTTTCCTGGACACTGTAGCCATTTGGGAGGGAAAACTCTATGGTACAATAGGTACCATAGAGTTTTTCCCTCCGAAATGGCTAGAGCGTCCAGGAAAACCAGGTGACGTCATTGTGTTGCGCTCAAGTGAAAGTCCCCCGCTGAAGAATGCAGGGGTCTTGGCAACCTAGGACCGCAGTTCTGGCTGACTTGGGGTCAGGGTGTGTGGTCTAATCTGCAAATGTTCCTGCTGGGCTTAATCTATAAAAAAGCTCTGTGTGAAACAATGGCGACACCAGGGGTGTGGCCTAATCGGCAAATGAGTCCTTGCTAGGCTTTTTCTAGAAAAAAGCCCTGCATGAATCAATGGCGACACCGGGGGTGTGGCCCAATATGGAAATGAGTCCCTGCTGGGCTTTTTCTACCAAAAAAGCCCTGTATAAACATATCAAAATGTCCTCACACTTGCAAGGAAATGACTCTTGAGGCTATGGCTGTATACTTCCAGCAAGCACCTGGGGAACTCCCATGATTACAATCGACTTCCAGGTGAGCAAGTTCAGTTCCCTTGGAGAAGATGGCGGCTTTGGAGGGTGGACTCTATGGCATTATACCCTGCTGAGGTCTAGGGTTGCCAATCCCCAAGTGGGGGCAGGGGATCCCCGGTTTGGAGGCCCTCCCCCCACTTCAGGGTCGTTAGAAAGCGGGGGGAGGGGAGGGAAATGTCTGCTGGGAACTCATGATTCCCTGTGGAGATGTATTCCCATAGAAAATCATGGAGAATTGATCTGCGGGTATCTGGGGCTCTGAGGGGGCTGTTTTTTTGAGGCAGAGGCATCACATTTTCTATATAGCATCCGGAGCCTCTCCCCAAAATACCACCCAAATTTCAAAAAGATTGGACCAGGGGGTGCAATTCTATGAGCCCCAAAAGAAGGTGCCCCTATATTTCATTATTTCCTATGTAAGGAAGGCATTTAAAAAGGTGTGTGGTCCCTTTAAATGTAATTGCCAGAACTCCCTTTGGAGTTAAGTTACGGTTGTCACACCCTTGCTCCTGGCTCCACCCCCAATTGAATTGAACTTGGCATTGGCAACCCTACCTACAAAGTGAGGTCTAAGGTGTCAAGGAGCCTTGCCGTTTTCCTATTTCTGTACGCTGCATGCAGGGCTGGATTAACCATTAGGCCAAGTAGGCACTGCCCTATGGGACCCCAAGCCTTTTGAGGCCCCGGGCTGGCTTTCCCCTAGGGTTGCTAAGTCGAATTCAAGAAATATCTGGGGACTTTGGGGGTGGAGCCAGGAGACTTTGGGGGGTGGAGCCAGGAGACATTGGGGGCGGAGTCAGGAGCAAGGCTGTGACGAGCATCATTGAACTCCAAGGGAGTTCTGGCCATCACATTTAAAGGGACCGCACATCTTTTTAAATCCCTTCCCTCCGTAGGAAATAATGAAGGATAGGGGCACCTTCTTTTGGGGCTCATAGAATTGGACCCCCTGGTCCAATCATTTTGAAACGTGGGGGGAATTTTGGGGAGAGCCACTAGATGCTATACTGAAAATTTGGTGCCTCTACCAAAAAAAACAGCCCCCTCAGCGCCCCAGATATCCGCAGATCAATTCTCCATGATTTTCTATGGGAATACATCTCCATAGGGAATCATGAGTTCCCAGCAGACATTTCCCTCCCCTCCCCCCCGCTTTCTGATGACCCTGAAGTGGGGGAGGGCCTCCAAACCGGGGGTATCCCCTGCTCCCACGTGGGGATTGGCAACCCTACTTTCCCCCCTGGTTCCCCCCCTGCTAGGGTTGCCAAGTCCAATATCTGGGTACTTTGGGGGTGGAGCCAGAAGACATTGGGCCGGAGCCAGGAACAAGGGTGTGACAAGCATAATTGAACTCCAAGGGAGTTCTGGCCATCGCATTTAAAGGGACAGCGCACATGTTCTTCATATGTTCATATGCACCTTTCAAAATGCCTTCCTTCCATAGAAAATAATAAAGGATAGGGGCACCTTCTTTTGAGGCTCATAGAATTGGACCCCCTGGTCCAATCCTTTTGAAACCTGGGAGGTATTCTGGGGAGAGGCACTAGATGTTATACTGAAAATTTGGTGCCTCTACCTCAAAAAACAGCCCCCCCAGAGCCCCCAATACCCATGGATCAATTCCCCATCATTCCCTATGGGAATCATTCATGGAGGTGCATAATGGCTGTGGGGGCGGGGCTTCCCCCGCCGGCCAGCTGGCTGGGGGAGGAGGGAAGCCTGTAAAACCGGGGGATCCCCCGCTGGGACCTGGGGATTGGGAAGCCTACCCCCTGCACGTGCAGTAGGGCTGCCAAGTCCCCAGGCTGGGCAGTGGTTCTCCCTCCCCAAACTCCACAATTCCCTAGGGTTACCAAGTCCCTGTGCTACTGCATAAGAACATAAGAGAAGCCATGTTGGATCAGGCCAGTGGCCCATCCAGTCCAACACTCTGTGTCACATAAGAACATGAGAGAAGCCATGTTGGACCAGGCCAATGGCCCATCCAGTCCAACACTCTGTGTCACATAAGAACATGAGAGAAACCCTGTTGGATCAGGCCAACGGCCCCTCCAGTCCAACACTCTGTGTCACATACGAACATGAGAGAAGCCATGTTGGATCAGGCCAATGGCCCCTCCAGTCCAACACTCTGTGTCACATACGAACATGAGAGAAGCCATGTTGGATCAGGCCAGTGGCCCATCCAGTCCAACACTCTGTGTCACATAAGAACATGAGAGAAGCCATGTTGGACCAGGCCAATGGCCCATCCAGTCCAACACTCTGTGTCACATAAGAACATGAGAGAAGCTATGTTGGACCAGGCCAGTGGCCCATCCAGTCCAACACTCTGTGTCACATAAGAACATAAGAGAAGCCCTGTTGGATCAGGCCAACGGCCCATCCAGTCCAACACTCTGTGTCACATACGAACATGAGAGAAGCCTCTACATGGGGCTACCCTTGTGTCAGACCCGGAAATTGCAGTTGGTGCAGAATGCCGCTGCCCGGCTGTTATTAGGGCTCCCAAGATGGGAGCACATTCGGTCGGGGCTTCGGGATCTGCACTGGCTGCCAATAACATTTCGAGTCTGGTACAAGGTGTTGGTCATTACCTTTAAAGCCCTATATGGCCTAGGACCTGCCTACCTTAGGGACCATCTCTCCCCACACGTTCCCCAGAGAGTACTACGATCGGGTTCACAAAACCTGTTAGTAATCCCCGGGCCAAAGGAGGCCCGCCTGAAATCCACCAGGGATCGGGCCTTCTCGGTAACGGCGCCTTACTGGTGGAACCAGCTGCCGGAAGAGGTGCGGGACCTAGGGCAGTTCCGCAGGGCCTGTAAGACAGTCCTCTTCCGGCAGGCCTATAACAACTAACTGACAATGAGAATATCTTCTGGATGGAACTAAAAATGCATTTATGGACCGCTGCTTTTTATTCTTATTTTTATGTCTTATTAATTACGGTTTTAACTTTGTTATGTAAATGTTGTTAAGCTGAATTATGTGAATTAAAATGTTGTAAGCCGCCCTGAGCCACTTGGTGGGAAGGGCGGGATATAAGCCTAAATATAAAATAAATAAATAAATAAATGTTGGATCAGGCCAATGGCCCCTCCAGTCCAACACTCTGTGTCACATACGAACATGAGAGAAGCCATGTTGGATCAGGCCAATGGCCCCTCCAGTCCAACACTCTGTGTCACATACGAACATGAGAGAAGCCATGTTGGATCAGGCCAGTGGCCCATCCAGTCCAACACTCTGTGTCACATACGAACATGAGAGAAGCCATGTTGGATCAGGCCAGTGGCCCATCCAGTCCAACACTCTGTGTCACATAAGAACATGAGAGAGGCCATGTTGGATCAGGCCAATGGCCCAGCCAGTCCAACACTCTGTGTCACATAACAACATAAGAGAAGCCATGTTGGATCAGGCCAGTGGCCCATCCAGTCCAACACTCTGTGTCACATAAGAACATAAGAGAGGCCATGTTGGATCAGGCCAATGGCCCATCCAGTCCAACACTCTGTGTCACATACGAACATAAGAGAAGCAATGTTGGATCAGTCCAATGGCCCATCCAGTCCAACACTCTGTGTCACAAAGAAGAAGAAGAAGAAGAAGAAGATATTGGATTTATATCCCGCCCTCCACTCCGAAGAGTCTCAGAGCGCCTCACAATCTCCTTTCCCTTCCTCCCCCACAACAGACACCCTGTGAGGTGGGTGGGGCTGGAGAGGGCTCTCACAGCAGCTGCCCTTTAAAGGACCACCTCTGCCAGAGCTATGGCTGACCCAGGGCCATTCCAGCAGGTGCAAGTGGAGTGGGGAATCAAACTCAGTTCTCCCAGATAAGAGTCCGTACACTTAACCACTACACCAAACTGGCTCTCCATAAGAACATAAGAGAAGCCATGTTAGATCAGGCCAATGGCTCATCCAGTCCAACACTCTGTGTCACACATTGGCCAAAAAATTATATACACACACACACACACTGTGGCTAATAGCCACTGATGGAACTTTGTTCCATATTTTTATCTAACCCTTTGAAATTGCCTATGCTTGTAGCCACCACCACCTCCTGTGGCAGTGAATTCCACATGTTAATCACCCTTTGGGTGAAGAAGTACGTCCTTTTATCTGTTTTTACCTGACTACTCAGCAATTTCATCGAATGCCCACGAGTTCTTGTATTGTGAGAAAGGGAGAAAAGGACTTCTTTCTCAACTTTCTCCATCCCATGCATTATCTTATAAACCTCTATCATGTCGCCCCGCAGTCGACGTTTCTCCAAGCTAAAGAGCCCCAAGTGTTTTAACTTTTCTTCATGGGGAAAGTGTTCCAGCCCTTTAATCATTCTAGTTGCCCTTTTCTGGACTTTTTCCAATGCTATAATATCCTTTTTGAGGTGCGGTGACCAGAATTCCACACAATATTCCAAATGAGACCGCACCATTGATTTATGCAGGGCATTATGATACTGGCTGATTTGTTCTCAATTCCTTCCTAATAATTCACAGCATGGCGTTGGCCGTTTTTATTGCAATCGCACACTGTCTTGACATTTTCAGTGAGTTATCTACCACAACCCCAAGATCTCTCTCTTGGTCAGTCTCTGCCAGTTCACACCCCTTCAGCTTGTATTTATAGCTGGGATTCTTGGCCCCAATGTGCATTACTTTGCACTTGGCCACATTGAACCTCATCTGCCACGTTGATGCCCACTCACCCAGCCTCAACAGATCCCTTTGGAGTTCCTCACAATCCTCTCCGGTTCTCACCACCCTGAACAATTTAGTGTCATCCGCAAACTTGGCCACTTCACTGCTCACTCCCAACTCTAAATCATTTATGAACAAGTTAAAGAGCATGGGACCCAGTACCGAGTCCTGCGGCACCCCACTGCTTACCGTCCTCCACTGCGAAGACTGCCCATTTATACTGACTCTCTGCTTCCTATTACTCAGCCAGTTTTTGATCCACAAGAGGACCTGTCCTTTTACTCCATGACTCTCAAGCTTTCTAAGGAGCCTTTGATGAGGAACTTTATCAAAAGCTTTCTGGAAGTCAAGGTAAACAACATCTATCGGGTCTCCTTTGTCCACATGTTCGTTCACCCCCTCAAAAGAAATGTAACAGGTTAGTGAGGCAAGATCTTCCTTCTGCTGCGGCGGAGACTTGTTCCTCGTGCATGGAAAGCGTGTGCGGTGCAATGACGGCACCCGGAAGTGAGATTTTATCACCAGGGAAGTCGCGCCAGGGACGCTCTAGGACTCCCTGTAAAACTCTGTTGTACCATAGAGTTTTACCACCAGCCCTGGAGCGTCACACGAGGGACACTCTAGGATTCGTGGCAAAACTCTATGGCAGCATAGAGGGTTTTTTTATTCAAGTCCTAGAGCGTCCCCAGTGTGATGTCTCCTGCGTGATATGGGTGTCATCATTGTGCCAGGGACAGCGTACATCAACAGGGCTCTTTGGGGGCAGGGATCCCCCACCCCCGGTGAGAACTTGGCAGCCCTACTATAATAATAATAACAATAATAATAATAATAATAACAACAACTTTATTTTTATATCCCGCCCTCCCCCGCCGAGGCGGGCTCAGGGCGGCTAACAGACATGGAGATCCCATGATTCATGTAAAACAATGTAAACTATTTTAAATATATCAATTGCATAATAAATTATTTAGAATAGATAAAATGTATAAAATGGGTGCTAAAAACTGTAATCATAATATCCACAAGATGGCTAGATGTCCACACGTCAGATTAATCGGGTTCTATCTCGAAAGCAAGCTGGAAAAGAAATGTTTTGCAAGCCCTGCGGAATTGGTTCAGGTCCCGCAGGGCTCGCACCATCTCTGGAAGGTGGTTCCACCAACGAGGGGCCATCACTGAGAAGGCCTGCTCCCTAGTAGCCTTCAACCTAGCATCTCTTGGCCCAGGGATTGTTAGTAAGTTCTGAGAGCTAGATCTCAGTGCTCTCTGGGGCACATATGGGGAGAGGCGGTCCCTTAGGTAGGCAGGTCCTCGGCCAGACTCCACCATCTAAATCAAGGGTGTCGAACTCATTTGTTATGAGGACCGGATGTGACATAAATGAGACCTTGCTGGGCCAGGCCATGTCATGTTGGGCCAAACCGCATTGGGCAGGGCCATGTGTGTACCTATTTAAGGTTAGGTAGCAGAGATACAAGTTTTATAAAGAGCACAGACAAACACAAATATATATTCTGAACAACTGAAAACATGCCTAAAACGTTAGCACTCGTTGGTCTTAAAGGTGTTTTCTTTGTCTTTCTCCCATGGGATCCAAGGAACTGGGCAAAGGAAGCTCTGGCTCTTTCCTTCCTTCCCCCAGGGGACTGGGAGGGGAGGAGCCTCAGCCAATAGAAGGAGGAAAGGCTTGGCTCAGTAGCTCTGCTGTGCAATTGAGCAAGCCTTGCAAAGCAAGCTGTGTTGTGCAGAAGAAAGCAGATGATAGCCAGTTCCTCGGGGGGCCTCAGCGGAGCCCTCCGGGGGACTCATTCGGCCCCCAAACTGTATGTTTGACACCCCTGATCTAAATCTCCCAATCCAGAGCTGGCGCTCCAACTCGCTGGTCGCAAGAGGCAAAGGGACCTCCTTCCTTGCATCGCTTCCCCTTTACATCCTCTTTTAGCTGATCGGTGTGTTTCCCCCGGGGCCTTTGGGAATAGTTTGGATTACTGGCGGTGGAAGGATTGTTGCCTGGAGTCTCAGGTATCCGAGCAGATAATTATCCACGTATAGACGGGGATTCAGCCTCAATTGCGCCGTGAATTAACAGAGGATGAGATGGATCTTGAGAAGACCATAAAAGCCTCTCCCTCTACCGGTTGGCTGTAAACGAATCTCTTTGGAACGCTCGACGTGGGGCTTTACCATGAATTTCATTGTGTAGGAGGTTAAAAAAAAGAGAGAGGGGCTAAAGGAAAGACCCTCTCCGAAGGATCAGAAATCTGCCAGCAAAGACGGTTTCCTTCCGAGAATTGTGTAACCGATAGTGCTTCAGATTTATTGTAGCGTTACAGCCTTCAGCGTATACTTTCTCGGTAATCTTTCTTTGCTTTCGTATTTATAGAAGAAGATCTGGTTTTTACATCTTGCTGTTCTCTCCCCTAAGGAATCTCAAAGGGGCTTGCAAACCCCTTTCCCTTCCTCTCCCCATAGGGCTACCAAGCCCCCAGTCCGTGGGCTGGCAGGGGGAACCTCCCCCCACGTCGCTGGCATGATGACGTCACCCGAAGTGACATCTTTGAGCCGGGGACGTCGCACAATGGACGCTCTAGGGGTTTCTGGGAAAATTCTATGGTTTCCCTGGATGCTCTAGCCCAGGGGTGGCCAACGGCAGCTCTCCAGATGTTTTTTGCCTACAACTCCCATCAGCCCCAGCCAGCATGGCCAATGGCTGGGGCTGATGGGAGATGTAGGCAAAAAACATGTGGAGAGCTACCATTGGCCACCCCTGCTCCAGCCATTAGGGAGGGAAAACTCTATGTTACATTGCATACCATAGGTTTCCCCCTCCCAAATGGCTAGAGTGTCTGGGAAAACCATAGAGTTTTCCTGGAAACGCCTAGAATGGCCGCATAAGAACATAAGAGAAGCCATGTTGGATCAGGCCAATGGCCCATCCAGTCCAACACTCTGTGTCACACAGTGGTCAAAAAACCCAGGTGCCATCAGGAGGTCCATCAGTGGGGCCAGGACACTAGAAGCCCTCCCACTGTGCCCCCCAAGCACCAAGAATACAGAGCATCACTGCCCCAGACATAACAGCATAAGAGAAGCCATGTTGGATCAGGCCTATGGCCCATCCAGTCCAACACTCTGTGTCACACAGTGGTAAAAAAAACCACAGGTGACCTCAGGAGGTCCATCAGTGGGGCCAGGACCCTAGGAACCCTTCTACTGTGTCCCCCCCCCCCCCCAAAGCTCTAAGAATGCAGAGCATCACTGCTCCAGACAGAGAGTTCCAACAATACGCTGTGGGTAATAGCCACTGATGGACCTCTGATCCAGATGTTTATCCAACCCCCTCTTGAAGCTGGCTATGCATGTAGCTGACACCTAGGGGATGTCAACTCTGGGTTGAGATATTCCTGGATATATGGGAATAAAGCCTGAGGAGGGGAAGTACCCTTTATTCAAGCTAGAGTTGCCAAGTCCAATCCAAAAAATATCTGGGGACCCTTGGGGGTGGAGCCAGGTTGTGACAGGCATCATTTAACTCCTAAGGGAGTTCTGGCCATCACATTTAAAGGAACCTCACACCTTTTAAATGCCGCCCCTCCCTTGGAAATAATGAAAAATAGGGGCACCTTCTTTAAGGGCTCATAGAATTGGAGCTCCTGGTCCAATATTTATGAAAAGTGGAGGGTCCTTTGGGGAGAGACACTGGGTGCTATGCTGAAAATTTGGCACCTCTACTTCAAAAACAGCCCCCCCCCAGGGCCGCATATACCTGCAGATCAATTCTCCATTATTCTCTATGGGAAATGGTCTCCATAGAGAATAATGAGTGATCAGCAGACATAAGAACATAAGAGAAGCCATGTTAGATTAGGCCAATGGCCCATCCAGTCCAACACTCTGTGTCACACAGTGGCCAAAAAAAAATTATATATATATAATGAAATATACACACTGTGGCTAATAGCCACTAATGGACCTCTGCTTCATATTTTTATCTAACCCCTCTTGAAGATGGCTATGCTTGTGGCCGCCACCACCTCCTGTGGCAGTGAATTCCACATGTTAATAACGCTTTGGGTGAAGAAGTACTTCCTTTTATCCGTTTTAACCTGTCTGCTCAGCAATTTCATCAAATGCCCACGAGTTCTCGTATTGTGAGAAAGGGAGAAAAGTAATTCTTTCTCTACTTTCTCCATCCCATGCATTATCTTGTAAACCTCTATCATGTCACCCCACAGTCGACGTTTCTCCAAGCTAAAGAGCCCCAAATGTTTTCAACCTTTCTTCATAGGGAAAGTGTTCCAGCCCTTTAATCATTCTAGTTGCCCTTTTCTGGACTTTCTCCAATGCTATAATATCCTTTTTGAGGTGCGGCGACCAGAACTGCACACAGTATTCCAAATGAGACCGCACCATTGATCTATACAGGGCATTATGATACTGGCTGATTTGTTTTCAATTCCCTTCCTAATAATTCCTAGCATGGCGTTGGCCTTTTTTTATTGCTATTGCACACTGTCTTGACATTTTCAGTGAGTTATCTACCATGACCCCAAGATCTCTCTCTTGGTCAGTCTCTGCCAGTTCACACCCCGTCAACTTGTATTTGTAGCTGGGATTCTTGGCCCCAATGTGCATTACTTTGCACTTGGCCACATTGAAGTGCATCTGCCATGTTGACGCCCACTCACCCAGCCTCAACAGATCCCTTTGGAGTTCCTCACAATTTTCTCTGGTTTCACCACCCTGAACAATTTAGTGTCATCCACACACTTGGCCACTTCACTGCTCACTCCCAACTCTAAATCATTTATGAACAAGTTAAAGAGCATGGGACCAAGTACCGAGCCCTGTGGCACCCCACTGCTTACCGTCCTCCACTGCGAAGACTGCCCATTTATACTCACTCTCTGCTTCCTATTACTCAGCCAGTTTTTGATCCACAAGAGGACCTGTCCTTTTACTCCATGACTCTCGAGCTTACTAAGGAGCCTTTGATGAGGAACTTTATCAAAAGCTTTCTGGAAGTCAAGGTAAACAACATCTATCGGGTCTCCTTTGTCCACATGTTTGTTCACCCCCTCAAAGAAATGTAACAGGTTAGTGAGGCAAGATCTTTCCTTACAGAACCCATGCTGAGTCTTCCTCAATAACCCGTGTCCATCGATGTGCCTACTCATTCTGTCCTTGATAATGGTTTCTACCAACTTTCCCGGTATTGAAGTCAGACTGACTGGCCTGTAATTTCCCGGGTCTCCTCTGGATCTCAGACATTCCCCCCCCTCCGCTTTCTAATGACCCTGAAGTGGGGGAAGGGCTTCCAAACCAGGGGATCCCCTGTCCTTACCTGGGGATTGGCAAGCTATAGAGTCCACTGTCCAAAGTAGCCATTTCTCCCAGGGCAACCAATCTCTGGAGATAAGCTGTAATGCCATGAGATCTCCATCTGCGGGCTTTGAATACCGCAAACCAGGGCTTTTTTTTTGGTAGCAGGAGCTCCTTTGCATATTAGGCCACACCTCCTGTTGTAGCCAATCCTCCTGCAGCTTGCAGTAGGCCCTCTACGAAGAGCCCTGTAAACTCTTGGAGGGTTGGCTACATCAGGTGGGTGTGCCCTAATAAGCACAGGAGCTCCTGCTACCCAAGAAGCCCTGTTTATTATTTGTGTATTTATTATTGTCAATTTGTCAATCTGTAGCCCGCCCTTTCCCAAATGGATTCTGAGTGGGTAACAACAGTTTAGAGCAGGGCTTTTTTTGTAGCAGGAGCTCTTTTGCATATCAGGCCACACCCACCTGATGTGTCTGATCCTCCCAGAGCTTAAAAAGGTCAAGGTAGTCCCCTGTGCAAGCACCAGTCGTTTCCGACTCTGGGGTGACGTCACATCACGACGTTTTCATGGCAGAGTTTTTACGAGGTGGTTTGCCCTTGCCTTCCCCAGTCATCTACACTTTCCCCCCAGCAAGCTGGGGACTCCTTTGACTGACCTCGGAAGGATGGAAGGCTGAGTCAACCTGAGCCGGCTACCTGAACCCAGCTTCTGCCGGGATTGAACTCACCTCATAAGCAGAGCTTGGACTGCGGGACCAGAGCCTTACCACTCTGCGCCATGGTGCTCTTCTTACAGGGCCTACTGTAAGCTCCAGGAGGATTGGCTACATCAGGGGGGTGCGGCCTAATATGCAAAAGCGTTCCTGCTACTACATAAAAAGCCCTGCTTTAGAGTAAAGTCCGACTGAACATAGCAGAGCTTGTTTCTCAGTTAAATGTCCATAGAATCTGGGTTGTGGCCCATTTCATGTGCTATGCTGCTTCTAGGGCGGGGGTGGCCAAACTTGCACAATGTAAGAGCCACATAGAATAAATGTCAGATGTTTGAGAGCCACAAGACATGAACGTCAGAGTGTTGGACTGGATGGGCCATTGGCCTGACCCAACATGGCTTCTCTTATGTTCTTCTGTGACACAGAGTGTTGGACTGGATGGGCCATTGGCCTGATCCAACATGGCTTCTCTTATGTTCTTCTGTGACACAGAGTGTTGGACTGGATGGGCCATTGGCCTGATCCAACATGGCTTCTCTTATGTTCTTATGTGACACAGAGTGTTGGACTGGATGGGCCATTGGCCTGATCCAACATGGCTTCTCTTATGTTCTTATGTGACACAGAGTGTTGGACTGGATGGGCCATTGGCCTGATCCAACATGGCTTCTCTTATGTTCTTCTGTGACACAGAGTGTTGGACTGGATGGGCCATTGGCCTGATCCAACATGGCTTCTCTTATGTTCTTATGTGACACAGAGTGTTGGACTGGATGGGCCATTGGCCTGACCCAACATGGCTTCTCTTATGTTCTTCTGTGACACAGAGTGTTGGACTGGAGGGGCCACTGGCCTGATCCAACATGGCTTCTCTTATGTTCTTCTGTGACACAGAGTGTTGGACTGGATGGGCCATTGGCCTGATCCAACATGGCTTCTCTTATGTTCTTATGTGACACAGAGTGTTGGACTGGATGGGCCATTGCCTGATCCAACATGGCTTCTCTTATGTTCTTATGTGACACAGAGTGTTGGACTGGATGGGCCACTGGCCTGATCCAACATGGCTTCTCTTATGTTCTTATGTCTGGGGCAGAGATGCTCTGTATTCTTGGTGCTTGGGTGGGCGGGCAACAGTGGGAAGGCTTCTAGTACCCTGGCCCCACTGGTGGACCTCCCGAGGGCACCTGGGTTTGGGCCTCTGTATCACACTAGATGGGCCACTGGCCTGAT
Organism: Heteronotia binoei; assembly: GCF_032191835.1. NCBI lineage: Eukaryota > Metazoa > Chordata > Lepidosauria > Squamata > Gekkonidae > Heteronotia > Heteronotia binoei. Next base: position 10,253,097 of record NC_083243.1, on the reverse strand, counting down.
CCAACATGGCTTCTCTTATGTTCTTATGGTTGTTCAAGGTCAGTATTGCCTTCTAAAACTGGCAGCTGCTCTCCAGGGTCTCAAGCTGAGGTCTTTTGCTTCACTTCCTGCCTGGTTCTTTTCAGTAGAGATGCCAGAGATTGAACCTAGAACCTTCTGCATACCAGGCAGATGCTCTACCACTGAGCCACCCCGCTCCGACTCGTTCTTTTAAACAAGAAGTATAAGGTTCTCCTGGGATCCTGCATCCACTTCTGCGTTCTGTGTTTCCCCCTTCCTCTGCACTTCCCTTCGGAATCATCAACCCATCTGGCTATTCCGCCAAGATAAAAATGTAAAGGTAGTCCCCCTGTGGAAGCACCAGTCATTTCTGACTCTGGGGTGATGTCGCACCACGACGTTTCCATGGCAGACTTTTTTACGGGGTGGTTTGCCATTGCCTTCCCCAGTCATCTACACTCCCCCCCCCAGCAAGCTGGGCACTCATTTTACCGACCTCAGAAGGATGGAAGGCTGAGTCAACCTTGAGCCGGCTACCTGAACCCAGCTTCCGCCGGGATTGAACTCAGGTTGTGTGCAGAGCTTGGACTGCAATACTGCCGCTTACTACTCTGCACCATGGGGCGCCAATAAAAGCAATCCCCTGTGCAAGCGCTAGTCGTTTCCGACTCTGGGGTGACCTTACTTTCACAACGTTTTCACGGCAGACTTTTTACGGGGTGGTTTGCCCTTGCCTTCCCCAGTCATCTACACTCCCCCCCCCAGCAAGCTGGGGGCTCCTTTGACCGACCCCGGAAGGATGGAAGGCTGAATAAACCTCGAACCAGCTACCTGAATTCAGCTTCCACCGGGATCGAACTCAGGTCGTGAGCAGGGGGCTCCGACTCCGGGACTGCAGCTTTACCAGTCTGCGCCAGTCCGCTAAGATAGTAGCTTTTAGGAAACCTGATAGATTCAAAGTTTTAGTCCAGGCTAGTATAGGGAGCTTTGGCAGTGCCAGCGCATGGACAGCTGCATGGGAGGAAACAGCCAAGTTTCCCGTCCGGTTTTGTTTTCCCGCCCAGTCGGTTGACTGCTGGCTCCAGGACTGCCCTCCAACTGGAATTTCCCAGGTTCTCATTCTCTTCCCTTCCCAACAAGGGAAAGGCAGCTGCGGCCCCGCTGTTTACAAGAGGCCTGTAAAATCGAAAATGTATTCAGCCAACCATATCCCAGCCTTCAAGCCAAGAGCAGAAGCAACGGAACGGATCCACCTTATTTCTTTTTCCACACCTGCCGTCAGGTGCAGACATTTGAATGTAAGAGGAGCCGTGTTGGATCAGGCCAATGGCACATCCAGTCCAACACTCTGTGTCACATAAGAACATAAGAGAAGCCCTGTTGGGTCAGGCCAATGGCCCCTCCAGTCCAACACTCTGTGTCACATAAGAACATAAGAGAAGCCATGTTGGATCAGGCCAATGGCCCATCCAGTCCGACACTCTGTGTTACATAAGAACATCAGAGAAGCCATGTTGGATCAGGCCAATGGCCCATCTAGTCCAACACTCTGTGTCACATAAGAACATAAAAGAAGCCATGTTGGATCAAACCAACGGCGCGTCCATTCCAACACTCTGTGTCACATAAGAACATAAGAGAAGCCGTGTTGGATCGGGCCAATGGCCCATCCAGTCCAACACTCTGTGCCACATAAGAACATAAGAGAAGCCATGTTGGATCAGGCCAATGGCCCATCCTGTCCAACACTTGGTGTCACATAAGAGAAGCCATGTTGGATCAGGCCAACGGCCCGTCCAGTCCAACACTCTGTGTCACATAAGAACATAAGAGAAGCCATGTTGGATCAGGCCAATGGCCTATCCTGTCCAACACTTGGTGTCACATAAGAACATAAGAGAAGCCATGTTGGATCAGGCCAACGGCTCGTCCAGTCCAACACTCTGTGTCACATAAGAGAAGCCATGTTGGATCAGGCCAATGGCCCATCCAGTCCCGTGCTCTGTGTCACACAGTGGCCAAAACTCGGAAGCCATTTGGAGGCCCATCAGTGGGGCCAGAACACCAGAAGCCCTCCCACTGTGCCTCCCCCAAGCACCAAGGAAACAGAGCATCGCTGCTCCAAGCAGAAAAAATATTGATCCACGTTGGATCAGGCCAATAGCCCATCCAGTCTAATACTCTGTGTCACACAGTGGCCAAAACCCAGGGGCCATCAGAAAGTCCACCAGTGGGGCCAGAGCTCCAGAAGCCCTCCCGCTTAGGCCCCCCCCAGGTATCAAGAACACAGAGCATCATTGCCCCAGACATAAGAACATAAGAGAAGCCACACGTTGCTGTATTTCAGCTGGGCTTCCTGGCTGCTTCAGGTAAGTCCCTCCCCATCCCTGCCAGTTGACAGGAAGCACCTAGAATGTCTAGATTTATCCAGGGCTTTTTTTGTAGCAGGAACTCCATTGCATATTAGACCCCCCCCCAATGCACCACAAGCCCCGTGGCGCAGAGTGGTAAAGCTGCAGTCCTGCCGTCGGAGCCCTCTCTGCTCACGACCTGAGTTCGATCCCAGCGGAAGCTGATTCAGGTAGCCGGCTCAGGTTGACTCAGCCTTCCATCCTTCCGAGGTCGGTCAAAGGAGTCCCCAGCTTGCTGGGGGGAAAGTGTAGATGACTGGGGAAGGCAATGGCAAACCACCCCGTAAAAACTCTGCCATGAAAACGTCGTGATGTGACGTCACCCCAGAGTCGGAAATGACTGGTGCTTGCACAGGGGACTACCTTGACCTTTTTAAGCTCTGGGAGGATCAGTTACATCAGGTGGGTGTGGCCTGACATGCAAAAGAGCTCCTGCTATAAAAAAAGCCCTGCTCTAAACTGTTGTTACCCACTCAGAGTCCATTTGGGAAAGGGCGGGCTACAAATTGACAATAATAAATACATAAATAATAAACAGGGCTTTTTGGGTAGCAGGAGCTCCTCTGCATATTAGGCCACACCCACCTAATGTAGCCAATCCTCCAAGAGTTTACAGAGCTCTTAGTACAGGGCCTACTGTAAGCTCTTGGAGGACTGGCTACATCAGGGGTGTGTGGCCTAATATGCAAAGGAGTTCCTGCTACAAAACAAGCCCTGCTCCAAACTGTTGTTACTCACTTAGGACCCATTTGGGAAAGGGTTGGCTATAGATTGAAAATAATAAATACATAAATAATAAACAAGGCTCTTTGGGTAGCAGGAACTCCTTTACATATTAGGCCACACCCACCTGATGTAGCCAATCCTCTTAGAGCTTCCAGTAGGCCCTGTATGAAGAGCCCTGTAAGCTCTTGGAGGATTGGCTACTTCAGGGGTGTGTGGCCTAATAGGCAAAGGGGTTCTTCCTACAAAAAAGCCCTGTATTTGCATATTAGGCCACACCCCCTGATGTAGCCAATCCTCCTGGAGCTTACAATAGGCCCTGTACTAAGAGCCCTATAAGCTCTTGGAGGATTGGCTATATCAGGGGTGTGTGGCCTATAGGGTTGCCAAGTCCAATTCAAGAAATATCTGGGGACTTTGGGGGTGGAGCCAGGAGACATTAGGGGTGGAGCGAAGATCAAGGCTGTGACAAGCATAATTGAACTTCAAACGAAGTTCTGGCCATCACATTTAAAGGGACGGCAACCTTTTCAATGCCTTCCTTCCATAGGAAATAATGAAGGATAGGGGCCCCTTCTTTTGGGGCTCATCGAATTGGACTCCCTGATCCAATCTTTTTGAAACTTGGGGGGTATTTTGGGGAGAGGCACTAGATGCTATACTGAAAATTTTGTGCCTCTACCCCAAAAAACAGCCCCTCCAGAGCCCCAGATACCTGCGGATCAATTCTCCATGATTTTCTCTGGGAATAAATCTCCCTAGGGAATAACAGAGTTCCCAGCAGACATTTCCCTCCCCTCCCCTCCCCCCCGCTTTCTGACGACCCTGAAGCGGGGGGAGGGTCTCCAAACCAGGGGATCCCCTGCCCCCACCTGGGGATTGGCAACCCTTGTGGCCTAATATGCAAAGGAGTTCCTGCTACAAAAAAAGCCCTGATAATAAATAATAAAGTATAGAGACATGCAAGGAAGATAGCGGGTTTTTTAAAAATAAAATAAAATTTAAAAAATCTAGAATTGTAACTCAACACTTGCTGCATATAACTTGTCTAGTAAATCGCAACTTAATTAGGCTTAAGTAGACCCATTCAGGTGAAAGATTAGAAGGAGCCCGGGCAAAAATAACCCAGAAGTATAAACTTTCAAAACCTATTACAGGTATAACATGTGGCTCAGCAATCCCAAAACTTCTGGAAACCCTTTCCGCCAGGGTGCGCCTCTAAAACACAGGAGAGACGCAAGAGAGAGAGAAGTCTGGAGACGCAAGAAAGGGTTCGGTCACCTGCCTCCCAGAACAATATAGGGTTGCCAATCCCCAGGTGGAAAACCAAGCAAAAACTGTGAAATAATTAACGGAAAAACTCAATACGCAACTTAATAATCTTATTGCAAAATATTTTAAAGGCAAAAACTTATTAACTAAATAACAATTACTTAAAGATAAACAGCACAAAATTTTCTCCGTGCTTGAGTGCTGTGCGCAAGCGATAGGTGATAAGATACGTACAGTGGGATACGCCTCTCTGAGGAAGGGCTTTTCCCAGAAACGGAAGTAAAGGCGCATTTCCGTCAGAGGCTTGCTGTATACCTGCTTCAGCTTCACATTTGAAAAGCTCTTATATGAATATTGGAAGTCTGGCAAGACTGAATAAGCATCTTGAAAACATAGAAACTTTCCCTGTGGAATTATATCTGGAGCACTAGCACTTTTATTCAGCCTGTCAAAAGGGGTGAATCGTCGTGAGTTTTTAAGAAGCTGGAAACTGACGCTATTAAAAGGACTTGAATAAATGAAATAATTAAACTTTCATTTTTTTTTCATTTATTCAAGTCATAAGAACATAAGAAGTTAACATAAGAGAAGCCATGTTGGATCAGGCCAATGGCCCATCCAGTCCAACACTCTGTGTCACATAAGAACATAAGAGAAGCCATGTTGGATCAGGCCAATGGCCCATCCAGTCCAACACTCTGTGTCACATAAGAACATAAGAGAAGCCATGTTGGATCAGGCCAATGGCCCATCCAGTCCAACACTCTGTGTCACATAAGAACATAAGAGAAGCCCTGTTGGATCAGGTCAATGGCCCCTCCAGTCCAACACAATGTGTCACACATAAGAACATAAGAGAAGCCATGTTGGATCAGGCCAGTGGCCCATCCAGTCCAACACTCTGTGTCACATAAGAACATAAGAGAAGCCATGTTGGATCAGGCCAATGGCCCATCCAGTCCAACACTCTGTGTCACAAAGTGGCAAAAAAATTTATACATACACACACACTGTGGCTAATAGCCACTGATGGACCTCTGCTCCATATTTTTATCTAAACCCTTCTTGAAGGTGGCTATGCTTGTGGCCGCCACCACCTCCTGTGGCAGTCCTTTTAATAAATGAAATAATGAAACATTGATAGCATTGTCAATTGCTACTTGATTGTAATTAGGATGCATTTTTGATACTATGATTTCTTGTGTTGTCTATCTTTAAGTAATTGTTATTTAGTTCATAAGTTTTTGTCTTTAAAATATTTCGCAATAAGATTATTGTGTATTGAGTTTTGCTTGGTTTCAGACTTTCACTGTGATACTCTAGGCGTTCCGACCAATCCCCAGGTGGGGCAGGACAAGCCGGTTAACAAACCTCTGCGTAAACCAGCCTCAGAAATTATACAAGCTTGAATTTACTAAACAGCATACCAAATTAATTATCCGTATTGAACCATATCATTTCCTAGACAAAGTGCATAAGGAACATCAAACTCTTGCCCAAAGTCACTTCGACGGCAATTAATGGCCAAAGTTTAGGAAGGGGGTGCAGGCAATAATTCCACCCCAAAAGTCCCCAGATATTCACCCGCAGTGAAAAGAATTCTTTGTAGGGTCGCCAAGTCCAATTCAAGAAATATCTGGGGACTTTGGGGGTGGAGCCAGGAGCAGGGCTGTGACAAGCATAGTTGAACTCCAAAGGGAGTTCTGGCCATCACATTTAAAGGGACGGCACAACTTTCAAATGCCTTCCTTCCATTGGAAATAATGAAGGATAGGGGCACCTTCTTTTGGGGCTCATAGAATTGGACCCCCTGGTCCAATAATTTTGAAACTGGGGGGTATTTTGGGGAGAGGCACTGAATGCTATGCTCAAAATTTGGTGCCTCTACTTAAAAAAAACCAACCCCTCCAGAGCCCCCGATACCCGTGGATCAATTCTCCATTATTTCCTATGGCAGGGATGGCCAACGGTAGCTCTCCAGATGTTTTTTTGCCTACAACTCCCATCAGTCGCAGCCAGCATGGCCAATGCCTGGGGCTGATGGGAGTTGTAGGCAAAAAACATCTGGAGAGCTATCGTTGGCCACCCCTGTCCTATGGGAATCAGTCTCCTTAGGGAATAATAGAGTTCCCAGCAGACATTTCCCTCCCCCCCTCCCCTCTTTCTGATGACCCTGAAGTGGGGGGGGGGGCGCCTCCAAACAGGGGGATCCCCTGCCCCCACCTGGGGATCGGCAACTCTAATTTTTGATTTATTGGAGACTGGATCTCATGGGAGCTTTTACTTCGTTTTCCTCGGCCCACCTGGAGATTGGCAACCCTACCCAGGCCCGCTCTGGAGATTGGCATCCCCAGAAGCCAAATTGGGTGGCCGTCTCTGAGGTAGCTGCAACCTTTTTCCAGACGGTTCTTGGCAGCGGGGGGGGGGGGGGAAGGACTCTGGCAGGCTGTTATTAAAAATGACCAGGGGTGGGGGGGAGAGAATGGGAAAAAGGTTCTTCAAGTGGGGAGGCCGCCTCAGAGAATGCTGGGAATGTTGGTGGGCCTGCTCCTGTTCTGTCTCACCACACCTGTGGGCTGGCTTGGCCTGTCACCCGAAAAAGTGGCCTGCCTCGGACCAGAAGGTCAAGCGCCGAGGAGACCTAATTAAAAGCTCATTACCAGAGACAATCTCTATTAGCATGCCAAACTTCATGCAAATCCATTAACTGCAGGGGATTTTTTTTCCCCCCCTGCCCCCTTCGGAAGCTTTCGAATTCCAGCCCAAGGCCTCAAGGGATTGGAAAATGTGGCCGGTTAATTTGCTGTTCTCTGTCTGTGAAAATTGGGGCTCGGCCCAGCTCGCTCTCTGGATTATTTCACATTCCAGCAAATTAGTTTTATCCGTTTTTCTGAGAACATTTTTCACAAAAGAGAGGTCTCTTGGCATCGGGCGGATGAAAAAAAGAGAGAGGGGGGGGGGAAAGCGATGGATAAAAAAGAACTGTCTAATCGGGAACAAATAACTTCCCCCCAAATGCAACTTTTCCTGTTGTTTTTCCCCTTTCTCTTTCTCCTTTTCGCTCTCTCTCGTTTCTCTTTCGACACTTGAGTTTGGCGTGTGTGTGTTTTTAAAACTTCCAGTGATGTGTTGCATCCAGATCTTTCTTGGCCCTCCCTTTCCCGGGCCCTCCCAAAGAAAAGGGCATTTATTCCATTGTCAAAGATCTCCAAACTTGTTAAGCGAAAAGTCAGTAAACGATACTATTGTGGGACTGGAGGCGGTTTATCTCCGAATGTGTGTGTGGGAGAGCCCCATGGGATGAAGTGTCCGGCTGGGGCTCGAATGAACCCAAATGGGTTGAAAGTAAACAGAGAAATCTGAAAGCTTTTGTGAGTGGAAAGTGGTTATCTGTTGCAGGTCGTGCCTCATTAACCACTAATAGAAGCCTTCCCTTGGCCTTATGGGATACTTCTCGCTGGTCCTTTATCCATCCCAAGGAGGTGATCTCTTCAGGGGTCTCTCTTGCTATTCTAAGGGTGGGCGGGCCAAGCGCTTGACCTTCAACTTTGCTAAGAAAAGGTTATCCTTTCCCTCTCCTTTCTATTTCTTTCGCCATTAAAACATTTCTTTATTTATGTTATTGATCACCGTAAGAAGTCTCGTGTCCAGGTCACGTGAAGTGATGGTATCGCTTTACGCTGCTCTGGTAAGACCTCACCTGGAGTCTTGTGTTCAGTTTTGGGCACTGCATTTTTAGAAGGATATAGACATGCTGAAACGGGTCCTGAGGAGGGCGATGAAGATGGTGAGGGGTCTGGAGACCAAGTCCTATGAAGAAAGGTTGAAGGAGCTGGGCATGTTTAGCCTGGAGATGAGGTGGCTGAGAGGTGATCTGATCACCATCTTCAAGTACTTGAAGGGCTGTCATAGAGAGGAGGGTGTGGAATTGTTTTGTGTGGCCCCAGAAGGTAGGACCAGAACCAACGGGTTGAAATTAAATCAAAAGAGTTTCTGGCTCAACATTAGGAAGAACTTCCTGACCGTTAGAGCGATTCCTCAGTGGAACAGGCTTCCTCGGGAGGTGGTGGGCTCTCCTTCCTTGGAGGTTTTTAAACAGAGGCTGGATGGCCATCTGACAGCAATGAAGATCCTGTGAATTTAGGGGGAGGTGTTGGTGAGTTTCCTGCATTGCGCAGGGGGTTGGAGTAGATGACCCTAGAGGTCCCTTCCAACTCTATGATTCTATACGAACGTAAGAAGCGCTTGTACAGATCAGCTCCCCTGGGGAAAATGGCTGCTTTGGAGGGGGGGGGCTCTATGGGGCGTTGTACCCTACTGAGGCCCCTCCCCTCCGCAAACCCCACCCTTTCCCAGATCCATCCCCAAAGTCTGCAGGTATTTCCCAACACAGACCTGGCAACCCCACTCCAAAGTGGCTATTTCCTTCAGGTGAACGGATCCCTGTGCCCTGGTGATCTGTTGTAATCCCAGGAAATCTCCAGCCACTACCTGGGGGTTCAGACAACTAATAGAAACCATGCTAGAAATGACACAATAATAACCAGGAGGATTGCCTACATCAGGGGTGTGTGGTCTCCTGCTATTAAAAAAGCTCCTGCTATTAAAAAAAGCTGCCCTCCTCCTCTTCTTCTCCTCCTCCTCCTCCTCCTCCTCCTCTTCTTCTTCTTCTTCTTCTTCTTCTTCTTCTTCTTCTTCTTCTTCTTCTTCTCCTCCTTCTTCTCCTCCTCTCCTCCTCCTCCTCTTCTTCTTCTTCTTCTTCTTCTTCTCCTCCTTCTTCTCCTCCTCTCCTCCTCCTCCTCCTCTTCTTCTTCTCCTTCCTCTCCTCTTCTCCTCCTCTTCTCCTTCTCCTCTCTTCTCCTCCTCTTCTCCTTCTCTTTCTCCTCTCCTTCTCCTCCTCTCCTTCTTCTCCTCCTTCAATTCTCCTCCTCCTCTTCTTCTCCTCCTTCTTTTCTTCTTCTTTTCCTTCTTCTCTTCTTCTTCTCCTTCTCCACGTCTTCTTCTCCTCTTTATCTTCTTCTTCTCCTCCTTCTCCTCTTCTTCTTTTCCTTCTTCTCTTCTTCTTCTCCTTCTCCACGTCTTCTCCTTCTCCTCTTTATCTTCTTCTCCTCCTCCTCCTCTTCCTCTTCTCCTCCTCCTCCTGCTCCTCTTCTTCTTCTTCTTCCATGATGATGGGAAAGACTGGTGAAACCAAGAGCTGGTGGAGGAGAAGCAGGAATCATTTTGTAGAAAAATAGGTGGTGGAGCTCATCCAGGGAGCATTATGCAGCTGCACTTACTATTCAGTGGGCAAGGGAGGTAGGTGGGGAGGAAGAGGAGGGGGAACCCTCAGAAAGGTTCAGGAGCTGTGCGCCTGTGAGCCCCTGCTGAATCCAAGGTCTGAGGGGAAGGAAGGGGGCTTTTGCCAGCAGAAGGAGGTGGGGTGTGGAGGCGCTGAGGGCCGGATGGCCTTCGGTGCAACAGAGTACCATTACCGCTCACTTTCGACGTCTTGCTCATAAACTGCCAGCCGGCCTGGCTTCTAAAGGAGTCCCGTCTGGTGAGGCTTTGGAAATGGCAATAATTACAAGCTGATGATGGATGCAAAGAGAAGAACAAGGGAGGGGGAGCTGCACTCCCTGCAAGGGCTCATCAGGAAGCGCAGTCTGGGACTGCGGGGAAATTACAGGCTGAATGCCTTTCTAGTGGAGACCTTTCGGTGTTCTTAATCACAGACTTTAAATGTTATAATCAACACTGTTGCCTCGCGCTGATTGACTCCCAGGGCAGACCGGCCTTTCTCTCTCCCCGTCTTTAAGGTTTTATTTTTATACTTCCTTTTTTTGGACAGCGACTCAAGAAGAGGAGTTTCTGCAGGAAGTGCTCCTTGGGTGGAGATCTCTGGATTCAGAATTAGGTTTGCCAGCTCCAGGTTGGGAAATAGCTGGAGGAGATTGGGGGCAGGGGGTGGTAGGGGTGGGATGGGACCTGGAGAGGTGGGATTTGGAGCGGGGAGGGACCTCGCCGTGCGACAATGCTGTAGGCTCCGCCTCCCAAAGCCGCCATTTTCTCCAAGTTGACTGATCTCTGTCGCCTAGAGATCAGTTGTGAGCTGGGGAGATCTCCAGCTGTGACCCGGAGGTTATAGCAACCAAACAGAGTCACGTGAAAAGGTAGAGCAGGAGGAGAGAGCCACGCAGGCACTCCCGTTAAATCAACCTCAAATCCTTAGAAATTCAATTATTTATAACAAAACTGTTCTTATCAGTTTAATATCTGATACGTCCTCTATCTGAGGACTATATATTAAATGGATTTTTGGGACTTAAGACCGAACTGTTTAAACAGGCTTTTGTGGTTGATTGAAAATGGGCTGCCACCGGACATCCCACAGAATGCTGGCGAGCATAGGCAGAAGTCAATACCGCCTAGATTGGACTGAGACAGCGCTAATAGTTTTAAATTGATAAGTAAATTATGGTTTTATATGTTTTATTGAATTGATTGTTTTTATGATGTCGTGAGCCGCCCTGAGTCCGCTTGCGGAGAGGGCGGGATATAAATGTAAAGTAATAAATAAATAAAATAAATAAAGTAGAAAATACAGCGTATCACAAAGTGGAAAGGAAAACTACTCCCGAAACAACCATTCTTATATTGATGTCCGACAGTCTGTTCCTTGAGATTGGAGTCGGGAAGTTGCGTGCAATGCTGTGAAAACAGAGTCCAATGCTCCAGTTCTTCTCCGTTAGCCGTCAATTGTCTGTCGAATGTAGGAGCGTTGGTCTCCAATATGAATAGTTTTAGTCCTTGCCGAAGCTCGTTGAAGCCTCGCGTGAAACGGGGCATTTAGCGCATCCCTGTTGCGTCTTGCCTTGCTGCGTTCCATCCAGATATTGGCCAACGGAGAAGAATTGGAGCATTGGACTCTGTTTTCACAGCATTGCACACTATTTCCCGACTCCAATCTCAAGGAACAAACTGTCGAACATCAATATAGAAATGTTTTTTTCGGGAGAAGAGAAGAAGAAGAATTGCAGATTTATACCCCGCCCTTCTCTCTGAATCAGAGACTCAGAGCGGCTTACAATCTCCTGTATCTTCTCCCCCCACAACAGACACCCTGTGAAGTGGGTGGGGCTGAGAGGGCTCTCACAGCAGCTGCCCTTTCAAGGACAACCTCTGCCAGAGCTATGGCTGATCCAAGGCCATGCTAGCAGGTGCAAGTGAAGGAGTGGGGAATCAAACCCGGTTCTCCCAGATAAGAGTCCACGCACTTAACCACTACACCAAACTGACGTAGTTTTCCTTTGCACTTTGTGATACGCTGTATTTTCTATAAATAATTTGTTATAAATAATTTGAATGTCTAAGGATTTCAGGTTGATTTAACGTGAATGCCTGTGCGGTTCTCTCCTCCTGCTGTGACCCTGTAGGTGTTCCTTCAAATATGCTGGCTGTTTGGCCTAACACTCTTAACACTTAAGAGAAATTGCTAAGAGGATTGTTGCAGCTTGAAGAAGCTCACGCCAAACAAGGGTTCAGAACGACCTTGTCCTTGGAAACGTGGATTATTGGCTGCATCTTTGGGCAGACATTAAAACATCTGGAGTACTACACCAGGATTGCATGGAAAAAAGATGGGAAGTTTTACCATAGGATGAAAAGAAAGACTCTTGGTGCTGTTGCTTCTTTTTCTATTAAGGACTAAAAGTTATGGTTGTTTTGTAATTTATGACGGCGGGATTTGTGTTTATTTTTGTTGACCTTGTGTAATTTAATAATAGAAGATGGTTTTCACGGTGGGTTATGTACCTTTGGATTTTTTGTGACCCGGAGGTTGGCAACCGCAGGCAGAATCCAGAACACGGATACGGGGTGGCCAACTCTGTGTAAGAAAATTCCTGGAAAGCTGGGGGTGAGGCCTGGGGATTAAGGTTGCCAGGTTCCTCCGCTATTGCAGTGGGGGACTTTTCATGCATGATGATGTCACCCAGAAGTGACGCCATTGCACCGGGTGCCATAGAGTTTTATTGCTATTCCTAGAGCATCATGCCGGGGATGCTCAAGGAATTGCAGTAAAACTCTATGGCACCATAGAGTTTTACCACAATTCCTAGAGTGTCCCCCCCCTCCGTGTGATCGGCCTGGCATGATGATGTTACGATGGGTGACGTCATTGTGCCATGCGTGCCGCACAGCAACAGGGTTCTTTGGGGGCAGGGATCCCCTCCAGCGGCCTCTTCCCTGATGGCAGGTTGGGGCCCCCCAAACCAGGGGATCCTCCACCCCCCGTTGTAGGGTTGCCAAGTCCAATTGAAGAAATATCTGGGGACTTTGGGGGTGGAGCCAGGAGACTTTGGGGGTGGAGCCAGGAGCAAGGGTGTGACAAGCATAAATGAACTCCAAGGGAGTTCTGGCCATCACATTTAAAGGACGGACACCTTTTCGATTCCTTCCTTTCATAGGAAATAATGAAGGATAGGGGCACCTTCTTTGGGGGCTCATAGAATTAGACCTTTTTGAAACTTGGGGGTATTTTGGGGAGAGGCACTAGATGCTATACGGAAAATCTGGTGCCTCTACCCCCCAAAACAGCCCCTCCGGAGCCCCAGATACCACGGATCAATTCTCCATGATTTTCTATGGGAATAAATCTCCATAGGGAATAATAGAGTTCCCAGCTAGGGTTGCCAAGTCCAATTCAAGAAATATCTGGGGACTTTGGGGGCGGAGCCAGGAGACTTTGGGGGTGGAGCCAGGAGACATTAGGGGTGGAGCCAGGAACAAGATTGTGACAAGCGTAATTGAACTCCAAGGGAGTTCTGACCATCACATTTAAAGGGACACCTTTTCAATGCCTTCCTTCCATAGGAAATAATGAAGGATAGGGGCACCTTCTTTTGGGGCTCATAGAATTGGACCCCCTGGTCCAATCGTTTTGAAACTCAGGGGGTATTTTGGGGAGAGGCACTAGATGCTGTACTGAAAATTTGGTGCCTCTACCCCAAAAAACAGCCCCCCCACAGCCCCAGATACCCACGGATCAATTCTCCATGATTTTCTATGGGAATAAATCTCCATAGGGAATAATAGAGTTCCCAGCAGACATTTCCCTCCCCTCCCCCCGCTTTCCGACGACCCTGAAGCGGGGGGAGGGCTCCAAACTGGGGGATCCCCTGCCCCCACCTGGGGATTGGCAACCCTACTGGGGATGCAGGTTGACCCTGCTTTGCTTCTAAAATTTGATGTGTTTGAGCTAGCCTGAGCCATCCTGGTCTATGGTGTTTCTACGAATAGGAACAAAAATGTGGATCTTTGAAAAAATAAACCGTCACTATTGTCATATCTCTAGTATGGACTGGAAGGAACCCCACGGGCTGTTCAGGGCTTTTTTTTTTTTGGAGCAGGAATGCACAGAAACGCGGTTCCGGCTGGCTTGGTGTCAGGGGGTGCGGCCTAATACACAGATGAGGCCCTGCTGGGGTTTTTCTACCAAAAAAAGGCCCGGTGAAACAATGGTGATGTCAGGGGGTGTGGCCTAACATGCAAACGAGTTCCCGCTGGGCCTTTTCTACCAAAAAGCCCTGACTGACCCTATCCAGATGTGCCTGTAGGTACAACTTGGATCTAGTGATGTTTTGTTTCTGTTGAGAGCCAGTTTGGTGTAGTGGTGAAGTGTGCGGACTCTTAGCTGGGAGAACTGGGTTTGATTCCCCGCTAGGCTTCCCAACCCTCCCGCCCTGGCGGGGGACCCCAGGATTTCCAGCCTCTTCTCCCGCTCCCCAAAAAAACGGAAGCGGGGGGAGGGGGGGAAATGGCACCAAGAAGGAGTTCTAGGACCTGGACTCGTGGCTCACCACGCTCCTGGCCTGCCTCCACCCTCCCCTTCTCTGATTTTACCTCAGAGGCGGAGCGGCCGATGGCACTGTGCTGCCGCCGCCTCTTCTCGGCTTCATTTTAGCTGCTCCTCCGAGATGGGCTCAGCCTGAGCCCATCTCGGAGGAGCAGCTACGGTGAGCAGAGAAGAGGCGGCAGCAGCGTAGCGGCTGCCTGCTCCGAGATGGGGCAGCTCGCCACGCTCCTTGGCGCCGTTTCCCCCCTCCCCCCTAGCTCCACCCCAGTGTCTCCTGGCTCCACCCCCAAAGTCTCCTGGCTTCACCCCCAAAGTCCCCAGATATTTCTGAAATTGGACTTGGCAACCCTATTCCCCACTCCTCCACTTTCACCTGCTGGCATGGCCTTGGGTCAGCCATAGCTCTGGCAGAGGTTGTCCTTGAAAAGGCAGCTGCTGTGAGAGCCCCCTCAGCCCCACCCACCTCACAGGGTGTCTGTTGTGAGGGAGGAAGGGAAAGGAGATTGTAGGCCGCTCTGAGACTCTGTCCTTGAAAGGGCAGCTGCTGGGAGAGCCCTCTCTAGCCCCACCCACCTCACAGGGTGTCTCTTGTGGTGGAGGAAGAAAAAGGAGATTGTGATCCGCTCTGAGACTCTGTCCTTGAAAGGGCAGCTGCTGTGAGAGCCCTCTCCAGCCCCACCCATCTCACAGGGTGTCTGTTGTGGGGGAGGAAGGGAAAGGAGATTGTAGGCCGCTCTGAGACTCTGTCCTTGAAAGGGCAGCTGCTGGGAAAGCCCTCTCCAGCCCCACCCACCTCACAGGGTGTCCATTGTGGGGGAGGAAGGGAAAGGAGATTGTGAGCTGCTCTGAGACTCTTCGGAGTGGAGGGCGGGATATAAATCCAATATCATCGTCGTCGTCATCATTTTGATCATGTCTCAAAACATGAGAACATAACAAGAACCCTTCTGGATCTGTAGTCCATCCAGTCCAGCATCCTGCCTAACACAGAGCCATTGAGGCCAAGATTTTATATCCAACTTTCCCTGATATTGCCATAGGGTCCTTTCCAACCCTTTCTGGCACTGGGGTTCAAACGTTTACTGCCTCTAAATGTGGAGGTTAAGAACATAAGAGTATTAGAACTGCCCTGCTGAATCAGAGTAGTCCGTGCTTTTTTGATAGCAGGAACTCCTTTGCCTATTAGGCCACACACCCCTGGTGTAGCCAATCCTCCTGGAGCTTACAGTAGGCCCTGGAAGCTCTTGGAGGATTAGCTACATAAGAGGGGTGTGGCCTAATATGCAAAGGAGTTCCTGCTGCCAAAAAAGCCCTGATTTAGGCCACACACCCCTGATGTAGCCAATCCTCCTGGAGCTTACAGTAGGCCTTGTACTAAGAACCCTGTAAGGAATTCTAGCAGGACCTCCTTTGCATATTAGGCCACGCCCCCCTGATGCAGCCAATCCTCCTGGAGCTTACAGTAGGCCTTGTACTAAGAACCCTGTAAGGAATTCTAGCAGGACCTCCTTTGCATATTAGGCCACATCCCCCTGATGCAGCCAATCCTCCTGGAGCTTACAGTAGGCCTTGTACTAAGAACCCTGTAAGGAATTCTAGCAGGACCTTCTTTGCATATTATGCCACACCCCCCTGATGTAGCCAATCCTCCTGGAGCTTCCAATAGGCCCTGTACTAAGAGCCCTGTAAGGAATTCTAGCAGGACCTCCTTTGCATATGAGGCCACACACCCCTGATGTAGCCAATCCTCCTGGAGCTTCCAATAGGCCTTGTACTAAGAACCCTGTAAGGAATTCTAGCAGGACTTTCTTTGCATATTATGCCACACCCCCCTGATGTAGCCAATCCTCCTGGAGCTTCCAATAGGCCCTGTACTAAGAGCCCTGTAAGGAATTCTAGCAGGACCTCCTTTGCATATGAGGCCACACACCCCTGATGTAGCCAATCCTCCTGGAGCTTCCAATAGGCCTTGTACTAAGAACCCTGTAAGCTCCTGGGGGAATTGGCTACATCAGGGGTGTGTGGCCTAACAGGCAAAGGAGTTTCTGCTACAAAAAAAGCTCCAAGAGCCGAAATCCATCCCCTCCAGTATCTTGTCTCAACACAGTGGCCAACCAGTTCCTCTGGAGGGCCAGCAACAGGGCAGACGTTCCCCGGATGTTGCCTCCTGGCGCTGATATTCAAACTCTAATCCCCTTTTAAAGCCATCTAATCCCATGGCCATCTCTACATCCTCGGGCAGCAGATTCCACATTTTAATCACTCGTCCTTTAAAGAAATATTTTCTTTTGTCCCTCCTGAATCTAAAAGGTAAAGGTTTTCACGGCAGACTTTTTACGGGGTGGTTTGCCCTTGCCTTCCCCAGTCACCTACACTTTCCCCCCAGCAAGCTGGGGACTCATTTTACCGACCTTGGAAGGATGGAAGGCTGAGTCAACCTGGAGCCAGCTACCTGAACCAGCTTCCGCCGGGATCGAACTCAGGGGTGAGCAGAGGGCTCTGACTGCAGTACTGCAGCTTTACCACTCTGTGCCACGGGGCTCCTGAATCTACTGCCCATGAATTTCATTGGATGCCCTAGAGTTCTAGAATGCGAGGGGGGTGGGGGGTGGGAATTCCTCGGTTAAGAAGACACACATGGTGACAGCTACCTGCAAGCTGGACTGCAGTTGTGGATTCCCCCGTAGCGATTTATGAACTTGGCCGACTATCATACGGATTCCTTCCTTTCCTTTCCGGGGTGGGGCAGGGGAGGGCAGCCACCGTGAGTTCCTTTGGTTCCGGAAATCTTTCCCTTAGGGTTGCCAAGTTCAATTCGAGAAAAATCTGGGGACTTTGGGGGTGGAGCCAGGAGACTTTGGGGATGGAGCCAGGAGACTTTGGGGGGTGGAGCCAGGAGCAAGGTTGTGACAAGGTTGTGGGGAGGGACAGTGGCTCAGTGGTAGAGCATCTGCTTGGGAAGCAGAAGGTCCCAGGTTCAATCCCTGGCATCTCCAAAAAAGGGTCCAGGCAAATAGGTGTGAAAAACCTCAGCTTGAGACCCTGGAGAGCCACTGCCAGTCTGAGAAGACAATACTGACTTTGATGGACCAAGGGTCTGATTCAGTATAAGGCAGCTTCATATGTTCAAGCAGAATTGAACTCCAAAGGGAGTTCTGGCCGTCACGTTTGAAGGGACTGCACACCTTTAAAATGATTTCTTCTTGAGGTTGACTCAGCCTTCCATCCTTCCAGAGAGCCAGTTTGGTGTAGTGGTTAAGTGTGCGGACTCTTATCTGGGAGAACCGGGTTTGATTCCCCACTCCTCCACTGGCACCTGCTAGCATGGCCTTGGGTCAGCCATAGCTCTGGCAGAGGTTGTCCTTGAAAGGGCAGCTGCTGGGAGAGCCCTCTCCAGCCCCACCCACCTCACAGGGTGTCTGTTGTGGGGGAGGAAGGGAAAGGAGATTGTAGGCCGCTCTGAGACTCTGTCCTTGAAAGGGCAGCTTCTGGGAGAGTTTGATTCCCCACTCCTCCACTTGCACCTGCTGGAATGGCCTTGGGTCAGCCATAGCTCTGGCAGAGGTTGTCCTTGAAAGGGCAGCTGCTGGGAGAGCCCTCTCCAGCCCCACCCACCTCACAGGGTGTCTGTTGTGGGGGAGGAAGGGAAAGGAGATTGTAGGCCGCTCTGAGACTCTGTCCTTGAAAGGGCAGCTTCTGGGAGAGTTTGATTCCCCACTCCTCCACTTGCACCTGCTGGAATGGCCTTGGGTCAGCCATAGCTCTGGCAGAGGTTGTCCTTGAAAGGGCAGCTGCTGGGAGAGCCCTCTCCAGCCCCACCCACCTCACAGGGTGTCTGTTGTGGGGGAGGAAGGGAAAGGAGATTGTAGGCCGCTCTGAGACTCTGTCCTTGAAAGGGCAGCTGCTGGGAGAGCCCTCTCAGCCCCACCCACCTCACAGGGTGTCTATTGTGGGGGAGGAAGGGAAAGGAGATTGTGAGCCGCTCTGAGACTCTTCGGAGTGGAGGGCGGGATATAAATCCAACTTCTTCTTCTTCTTCTTCTTCTTCTTCTTCTTCTTCTTCTTCTTCTTCTTCTTCTTCTTCCGAGGTTGGTCAAATGAGTACTCAGCTTGCTGGGGGGAAAGCGTAGAGGACTGTGGAAGGCAATGGCAGACCACCCTGTAAAAAGTCTGCCGTGAAAACGTTGTGAAAGCAACGTCACCCCAGAGTCGGAAATGACTGGTGCTTGCACAGAGGACCTTTCCTTTTTCCTTTTCCTTAGGAAATAATGGATAGGGGCACCTTCTTTTGGGGCTCATAGAATTGGACCCCCCCTCAGTCCAATCTTTTTGAAACTTGGTGGGTCTTTTGGGGAGAGGTACCGGATGCTATACTGAAAATTTGGTGCCTCTACCTCAAAAAACAGCCCCCCTCCGAACCCCAGATACCCGCGGATCAATTCTCCATTATTTCCTATGGAAATGTCTCCATAGGAAATAATAGCAGACATTTCCTTCCCCTCCCCCCGCTTTCTGATATCCCTGAAGTGGGGGAGGGTCCCAAACCGGGGGATCCCCTGCCCCGATCTGGGGATTGGCAACCTTACTTTCCCTCCCTCATGCCCCTTTCCCATTCTTTCTCCCCTCCCCTCCCAAGCGTGGACTCCCTTTTGCCATTGTGAAATGATTTCTTTATATTTAAACTGTCCCTTTCCCCCTACAGACTGGGATTGTTTGGAACAAAAGAGGAAAGGGACAGGTGGTAGAAACGACGTATGAAACGCAAGACAATTTGTCTCGTGATCATTAGGCCGCTGAGTGAAAAGTCAAAACACTTCATCTTTTCCCAAGGTACTCAGGTATCCACGAGATACTTTCCTTCCCCTCCCCAGACATACAGGTTTTCTTCTCCCACCAGAAGAGTGCCCCGAAAGAATGTCCCAGTTTTCTGCTCTTTTGATTGCCATTGGTAATGGCGACCAAGACAACTGTCATTTTCTCATTGTTTACCAGTGGTAGATACCGAGGAGAGATCTCTGTTCCTTGGATAAATGCGTCCAACCCTCCCTTCTCTCTGTTGACCAAAGCTAACTTTTTCACGCTACATTGCCTGTCGTGAACTGGGTGCGAGACGTTAACCAGAAGAGAGGGGAATCGAACCTTTTATCTCAGGACAAACAAACGACCCAACACCATATGGAGATAAAGTGCTTGATGCCAATCATGAGGTTCAGCAACAAGGTGGCCTTCGCTGGTGGGACTGGGACTGGTGTTCCCACTAAGCTGAGTTAGCATGAGCTAGCTCACGGATTTTTATTTCTTTATTCGACTTGTATCCCATCCTCCCTGTCGGAGCAGGCTCAGCGCGGTTCACATTAAGAGGTCATAAGACCAATATCAATAGACAAAAGCTAAAAAGAAGAATTGCAGATTTATACCCCGCCCTACTCTCTGAATCAGAGACTCAGAGCGGCTCACAATCTCCCATATCTTCTCCCCCCACAACAGACACCCCATGAGGTGGGTGGAGCTGAGAGAGCACTTCCAGAAGCTGCCCTTTCAAGGACAACTCCTACGAGAGCTATGGCGGACCCAAGGCCATTCCAGCAGCTGCAAGTGGAGGAGTGGGGAATCAAACCCAGTTCTCCCAGATAAGAGTCCGCACACTTAACCACTACACCAAACTGGCTCAATATGAAAGATACATATTGACCTGCGGAGGCCTTCTTCAGAGGTCAAATAAAGTTCCAGTTACACATATAAACCAACAAACAATTAATTTAAAATTGGTAAAGGCAGTCCCTTGTCTAATCCCCAGTCATTTCCGACTCTGGAGTGATGTCGCATCACGATGTTTTCACGGCACACTTTTTACGGGGTGGTTTGCCATTGCCTTCCCCAGTCATCTACGCTTTCCCCCCAGCAAGCTGGGGACTCATTTTACCGACCTTGGAAGGATGGGAGGCTGAGTCAACCTTGAGCCGGTTACCCGAACCCAGCTTCCGCTGGGATCGAACTCAGGTCGTGAGCAGAGCTTGGACTGCAACACTGCAGCTTTACCCCTCTGTGATGTTCCACTGGCCCTGATAAGGGAATTTTACTCTTAGGCTCTGAACTGGAAGGTGTATCTTTGCAATCAGATACATGTGTGGCCTTCCAAAAATTGTCTCATTCGTTTCCAGATTGGAACATTCCATTTGGGGTCCTGTCACTTTTGATGTTTTTATCCTTTGACCCCTCCCTTAGCACTCTAAAATTCCTTTGGAGGTTTTGGCTTGGTTGGTTTAGTTTCTCTTCCCCTCTCTTCGTAGGGTTGCCAGATCCAACTCAAGAAATAACTGGGGACTTTGGGGGGTGGAGCCTGGAGACTTTTGGGGGTGGAGCCTAGAGACTTTGGGGGGTGGAGGGGGGGGTGGAGCCGAGCCAAGGGTGTAACAAACATGACTGAACTCTGAAGGGAATTCTGGCCATTGCATTTAAAGGGACCGTACACCCTTCAAATGCCTTCCCTACCTCTGGAAATAATGAAGGATAACGTCACCCTCTTTTGGGGCTCGCTGATTGGATCCCCCTGGTTCAATCTTCTTGAAATTAAGGGGGGGGGGGTGTTATAAGAAAAGGCACTGGATGCTATGCTGAAAATTTGGTGCCTCTACCTAAAAAAAAAAAACGGAGTCCGTGATACTCACAGATACATTCTCCATTATACCCTAAGGGAATTGGTCTCCCTATGGAATAATGCAGATATCCTCCCCCCTCCTTTCTGATGACCCTGAATTGGGGGGAGGGCCTCCAAACCAGGGGATCCCCTGCCCCCACCTGGGGATTGGCAACCCTACCCCCACCCAATTCCTCCTTGTCCAATGGCCTTGTTACTGGATGTCTCGTGCTGCCTGATTGAATCCTTTTCCTTGATTTTGTAATCCACCTTGGGGCTGGCTGAGAAATGTGGGCTATAAATGAATGGAATAAATTCCCAACCTGGAACAGCCCCGAGCGGTTACTGTGTGCTGTCTTCAGCACTGCATGTGTATCAATGGCTACATGTACCCAGGGTTGCCAACTCAGGGCTGGAAAATTCCTGCAAAGACAGCTTCAAGAGGGGATTGGATAAGCATATGGAGCAGAGGTCCATCAGTGGCTATTAGCCACAGGTTATAGAAGGAACTCTCTGTCTGGGGCAGTGATGCTCTGTATTCTGGGTGCTTGGGGGGGCAACAGTGGGAGGGCTTCTAGTGTCCTGGCCCCACTGGTGGACCTCCTGATGGCACTTGGTTTATTTGGACACTGTGTGACACAGAGTGTTGGACTGGATGGGCCATTGGCCTGATCCAACATGACTTCTCTTAGGTTCTTATGTCAAGTTGATTCGAGGGTGGAGCCTGGGGAGGGCGGGGCTTGGGAAGCAGTCATTTTCTCCAGGGGAACTGATCTCTATAGTTTAACGATCGGTTGTGATTCTGGCCTCACTCGGAGGTTGAAAACCGCACTTGGAAGAAATGGCTGTATCGGAGGTTGGTCTTTATGGCATTTTACCCTACTGTGATCCCTCCCTTCCCCAGCTTCCTCCCCCATCTCCAGGAGTTTCCAACCTGGATTTGGCAACCCTAAGCTCTCAGACACCTAGGGATGTCTGGCAGGATTCATAGGGGTTTTTTTGTAGCAGGAACTCCTTTGCATATTAGGCCATGCACCCCTGATTTAGCCCATCTTCCAAGACCTTACGGGGCTCTTAGTACAGGGCCAACTGTCAGCTCCAGGAGGATTGGCTACATCAGGGGGCATGGCCTAATATGCAAAGGAGTTCCTGCTACAAAAAAGGCCCTGGAATAATAGAATTTCCCTCCAGTCTCCTTGGATAGCTGGATTTGGAAAAGGGCTCAGGGGAAAAAAAAATAGAATTACAATGTTCGTTTTGCTTGTTTTCGTAATCCTTTTGCATTGAACATCCTTTTCCCGCTTTGCAGCTACCCCCTCACCGGTGCCGTCTGAAAAACCAACCAACGCTGTGGTCAAACAGAGTTCAAAGTTCTTGTTAATGAGCCCAGCCAGACGGCATTGCTGGCAACGAGGTGCTTTTTCAGAAAACGCACCGGTTTTGCTCGGCAGGGTCCTCTTTCCTCTCCATTCCAGTTTGACGGAGGGGAAGAAAATATTCCCCCCCTCTCTCTCCCTCCCTCTCCCCCCCCCTTTCTTTTTTTGGAGGTCTCAGGTCTACATAGTAGTTACCTCTTTTCCTAAGCAAGCCGACGGAGTAATTTTTGGCAAAACGCTTGGCTTTGTTGTTGCAAACAGTTCCAAACCATAGGGCCGCAATTTTCTGGAAGGGGGGTACGTGTTTGATATTCTCGCTCAAGGCGAAGACAGATGTAACATTTCTAGCAGGGTGCCCGCGGGAGCCATGGTGCCCTAGATACCTTTCAAGCTGCCTGCCAAATGCTTTAAAAAGGGGGAGGGGCCAGGTGGGCGTTCCCCTGGCAGGACAGCCAATTGGCTGCGCTGATTGAAAGGCATCCCGTTAAACACGGCTTCTACCTACAATGTCGAACACTTGCTATTACAGTTACATATAACCAGGGCTTTTTTTTTTTTGTAGAAAAAGCCCAGCAGGAACTCAGTTGCATATTAGGCCACACCCCTGGTGTCACGATTGTTTTACCATTGTGGAAAAGGCCCAGCAGGAGCTTATTTGCATATTAGGCCATACCCCCTGATGCCAAGCCAGCCGGAACTGCTTTCCTGCTCAAAAAACGCCCTGCGTATAACCTTGCTCCCTGACATTTTGTGGTTGGCTCCGCCTTCTGCAGAAGCCATTTTTAATTGGTTCCGTTTCCTACAGCAGCCTTAAAAAAAAAATTGTGCAAACCACCAGTGCTCCCTCTAAGCTGTGGAGTCTTGTAAACAAAAATTCTACTTTGTGAGTCACTGGCGTTAAAGTTATGCATGAGCGATTTGGCTACTGTATAAATAGTTTGTATAAATAGTTTGCTCTGGGGCCATTTCCCCTGAGCTAAAACAAATGTGAATGAGCCGGAGGCTAAAAAACTGAGCTAGCTCACACTAACTCAGCTTAGAGGGAACACTGCTCCCCACCCTGTGTCAGAACTCCAGCTGTGCCTGTGAACTCCAAAAGGTCGCAGACCCCTGGTTTATAGGGTAGAGGTGACTATCTGTAAGCGTCAGATTTATTCCCAACACATTGGCTTACATCAGGAGTGGCCAAACTTGCTTAACATAAGAGCCACATAGAATAAATGTCAGATGTCTGAGAGCCGCAAGACATGAATGCCAGATGTTTGAGGGAAGGGAGGGAGGGAGAGAGGGAGGGAGGAAGGAAGATAGAGATAGATAGATGATAGATGTTAAAGTGATGCACACATTACGTCAACAAATTTGAAAAACGCAACAGTGGCCACAGGATTGGAAAAGATCAGTTTATATTCCAATCCCAAAGAAGGGTAATGCTGACTTCCGGGCTATGTCACCTTGAGCTCAGTGGGGGTCCGCGGAGCTTTTCTCTAGTGGCCCCCCTGAATCAGGCGGTTGGAGTGGTGCCATAGACGTGGCATCTCCAAGGGGACCCTGAAGGGGTTTCCTTTCGGCATGGGGCTTTGCAAGAAGCCAGGGGCATAGTGGTGGCTGTTCCTGTCCTTCTCATATGCCCCGAAGCTCCGTCGCCATGATCGCCATTACGGCAGTTCAAAGGAAGGGAAAGAGGCAGATTCCCCCCCCCCACTTTCCTGTGAATGAGGCTTCGAAAAGACAAAGAACAACTTTGAGCATTGGCAAGAATTTGAATTAGACTGAATATAGATACTCAAATCGACTCGGATTATAATTGAATATGTGTTAATGAGACTATTATCTGGCTATAATATGGTCTGAACAAAAACGAGATATTTTAGAGAGATTTGTCTTTGCCGCCTGAGTGCAACTGAAATGGCAACAATCAAAACACATGACTGGAAGAGATCTGGAGAGACTGACTAACTGGGTCTCGGAGTTACTTTTCAACTTGATTAATAGACTGAGTTATTTGGTAGAGAAAAATGGCATTACCAAGCAAAAATTTTTTTTTAAAAAAGATATAATGGTTACCATAACTTCTCTAAAGCAAGAGCTTGGTTCATTAACAGAGTTGATAAAAAAGCAAATGGGAGCTTTTATGTCAAAAGCTAGCGAAATCTCAAATCTACATGAGCAGAGTGTTAAAGAGATCTCGGTGATGTCTGTGGAACTGGAAATGGAGAGTGATCCGCTGGGAAACGAACAGAAGAAAACCAAAATGGAACCTTATTGCGCAGTTAAAAAGAAGGACCAGAAATCGAGACTGATTGAAGTTTTTTCAAGAGAAACAAGTGGCGTGGGATTCTTACTATTTTTACCAAGAGGGATGACTGCACTAAGAAGAGAGAAGGTACATCTCAGCAAAAAAATCAAGACGTGGAAAACTTTCAGGAAGAAGGGTCTTTGAATTGTTTCTCTCTCTGTGGGTAATTGGATATGGAATTCTCAACAAGAACTGACATGCGATTTTAAAAGGCCAAGTGAGATTTTTGGGTGATATTAAGCAATATGGATATAAGAGTTAAAGGATTGAAAAGTTTTGAAAATAATTTTATATAAATAAATAGTTAACTTGAATCAATTTTTAAGAAGGCAGACAACACAATTATTTTGTAATCTGGTAGATCTGCTCTTAATATGTTTGTTTGGAGAAATTGTTTATACTGAGACAGATAAATTACTATGTTTTTTTTCCTGCTTATTATTTTTCTCTCTACGTTTGATGATATTTTAAATCTGATTTATTTATTTTTTTCGTTTGAAATAAGTAAGTTAGACGGATAAAGATATTTGTTTCTTATGCTCATTTTAAGGACGACATTGTTAAAATAACAAGTTAGTCTGTATTTTTAATATGGTTAAGCTTAGCCAGTTAGTTCTGTGTTGAGACTTCTCTGACTTTTTTATACTTATATGTGCTGAAGAAGAGTAGTTTAGGCTTGTACTTTAAGTAATATTTTAGTGAAAAGTGTATAATGAAAGATAAGGATGGTAAAACATAAGGGGAAAATTTAGTACTTGCAGGTAGAAAGAATTGGGTATTTCATTTAGAGATAGAAATGTAACTGATATATTTGCATTTTTCTTTGTTTCTGGTCTCCCACTCAGTATCCATCCCTCCCCCTCTTTAATGCTTCTGTTTCTATGCTTATGCCTTTTCTTTTCATAGTTAAAATCAATAAAAATTATAAAAACAAAGAAGGGTAATGCCGAAGAATGTTCAAACTATCACACCATTGCACTCATTTTACATGTCAGCAAGGTCACGTTAAAGATCCTACAAGCTAGGCTTCAGCAGTATGTAGATCGGGAACTGCCAGACGTTCAAGCTGGGTTTCGGAGAGGAACTAGAGATCAAATTGCCAACATTCGCTGGATTATGGAGAAAGCACAGGAGTATCAGAAAAACGTCTATTTCTGTTTCATTGACTACACTAAAGCCTTTGATTGTGTGGATCACAACAAACTGTGGCAAGTCCTTAAAGAGGTGGAAGTACCAGACCGCCTCACATGTCTCCTGAGAAACCTGTATAAGGATCAAGAAGCAACGGATATGGAACAACTGATTGGTTTAGAATAGGAAAAGGAGTTCGACAAGGATGTATATTGTCACCCTGCTTATTTAATTTATATGCAGAATACATCATGCGGAATGCTGGCCTGGATGAAGCAGAAACTGGAATTAAGATTGCTGGGAAAAACATCAACAACCTGAGATATGCAGATGATACCACTCTAATGGCAGAAAGTGAGGAGGACCTAAAGAACCTCTTGTTGAGGGTGAAAGAGGAGAGCACAAAAGTAGGCTTGAAACTCAACATCAAAAAAACTAAGATCATGGCATCCAGTCCCATCACACCTTGGCAAATAGAAGGGGAAGACGTAGAAGTAGTGACAGACTTCAAATTTCTGGGATCCAAGATCACTGCAGATGGTGACTGTAGCCATGAAATTAAAAGACGTTTGCTCCTTGGGAGGGCAGCTATGGCGAACCTGGGCAGTATAATAAAAAGTAGAGACATCACCCTGCCAACAAAAGTCCGTATAGTCAAAGAGATGGTATTCTCAGTAGTAATGTATGGCTGTGAGAGCTGGACCATAAGGAAGGCCGAGCGCAGAAGAATAGATGCTTTTAAGCTGTGGTGCTGGAGAAGAATCTTGAGAGTCCCTTGGACTGCAAGAAGATCCAATCAGTCATTCCTAAGGGAAATCAAGCCAGACCTTTCCCTGGAAGGTCAGATGCTGAAACTGAAGCTCCAATACTTTGGCCACCCAATGAGAAAGGAGCACTTGCTGGGGAAGACCCTGATGCTGGGAAAGACAGAAGGCAAAAGAAGAAGGGGACGGCCAAAGATGAGATGGCTGGACAGCGTTTCTGATGTAACTAACATGAATTTGAGCAGACTTTGGAGGATGATGGAAGACAGGAGGGCCTGGTGTGACCTTGTCCATTGGGTCGCAAAGAGTCGGACTTGACTGTGAAACTGAACAACAAAAGAATATCTGTAAGCATCAGATTTATTCCCGACACATTAGCTTACATCCTACTGCTCCATTATTGGCAGCACTTTCTCTGGTCCTTCCCCTCTATGCACGAGGGGGAAAGAACTCCTAGGGGGAGGGTGGCGCAGCCCTTAGTTAGCTGAGGGAATCAGCAGGGTGTAACTCACTCTTTTCTCTTCTGGCTTGCTTGGCATCAGGGTGTGTGGCCTAATATGCAGATGAGTTCCTGGTGGGGTTTTACCACACAAAAAAAGACCTGTGTGAAACAATGATGATGTCAGGGGGTGTGGTTTAATATGCAAATGATTTTCTGCAGGACTTTTTCTACAAAAAAGTCCTGTGTGAAACAATGGTGGTGTCCAGGGGTGTGGCCTAATACACAGATGAGTTCCTGCTGGGCTTTTTCTACAAAAAATCCCTGATCTGTCTAATCCCCTATTTAGTCCATCTGTGCCCCCCCCTTTTTATCTATCTATCTATCCCATAGATGGATGGATCACGGCGTCCTCTGGTACTGAAGTCCGTAAGAACACAAAAGTCTCTAGGCTGGAGCTGAGTCCATCTAGTTCAGCATCCCGCTTTGGCCAATCTGGTGGAATTCTAGCAGGAGCTCCTTTGCATATTAGGCCACACACCCCTGATGTAGCCAATCCTCCTGGAGCTTACAAAAAAGAGCCTTGTAAGGTGGAATTCTAGCAGGAGCTCCTTTGCATATTAGGCCACCCCCCCCCCCCCGATGTAGCCAATCCTCCAAGAGCTGACAAAAAAGAGCCTTGTAAGGTACTTTGCCTTCCTCTGGGCATAGAGTAGGGGATGCCGGGAGAAAGTGTGTGTGTGTTGTGGGATAGTTTTGAATTTCCTGTGGTTTGCAAGGGGTTGGACTAGATGACCTTTGAGATCCCTTCGAGCTCTGTTTCTACATCCAGTAAATGTTGATGGTTTCAAATTAGGCATTTCTTGGTCCACCCTGCATGGGAATTTGCAGCCTGCAATGCGACCTGAGCAGCGACCAGTCCGGGGTGGGGGTGGAGTGGCTTTTGTTCCGCCATCCTATTTGATCCACAGGAGAACAAGGAGGACTGTTCCCCCTGCCTCCACTAGATGGCGCCACTGGTTTAGCTTGAAGAGGATCATAGATACGGCACTCCTAAACCTTTGGTTAGGAAGGCCTGCTGGGCACTCTGGCCCCCAGAGAGGGTTGAGAATGAGCTGGAAGGAAGGTTGGGCAGGAGAAACAAGTGGGGAAATGGCATATCAACAACATCTGCAGAATTCTTTTGGCTGCGCTTGTGAAACAAAACGTCTGGGAACGGCCAAGGTTCACATGATTGGCCTGTCGTCGAATGGGGGATTTTGAGAGTGACCAAGAACCTTTCCCCACTCCTTCTTTCCCTCCCCCCACCATTGCAGAAACCAGAAATCTCATTGCTGAAACACATTTCTGATGTATCATCCGCTATTTTTGTGCCGGTTCTTTGGCAGAGAAAGTAGTGCATATTCCGATGGACCCATGGACATTCTTGGGAATCCTCTACATTGGGCAGTGTTTCCATGGCAAATGTGCAGATGAGACGTGACTCAAAAGGAGCGGGAACCCGGCCTCTGGGCTTGTTGTATACGGGATCTGAAACGTGTAGGGTTGCCAAGTCCAATTTAAGAAATATCTGGGGACTTTGGGGGTGGAGCCAGGAGACTTTGGGGGTGGAGCCAAGATCAAGGCTGTGACAAGCATAATTGAACTCCAAAGGGAGTTCTGGCCATCACATTTAAAGCGACCGCACACCTTTCCAATGCCTTCCTTCCATAGGAAATAATGAAGGATAGGGGCACCTTCTTTTGGGGCTCATAGAATTGGACCCCCTGGTCCAATCGTTTTGATACTTGGGGGATATTTTGGGGAGAGGCACTAGATGCTGTGCTGAAAATTTGGTGTTTCTACCTTAAGAAACAGCTCCCCCAGAGCCCCAGATAACCGCGGATCAATTCTGCATTATTTTCTATGGGAATAAATCTCCCTAGGGAATAATAGAGTTCCCAGCAGACATTTTCCTCCCCTCCCCCCGCTTTCTGACGACCCTGAAGCGAGAGGAGGGCCTCCAAACCGGGGGATTCCCTGCCCCCACCTGGGGATTGGCAACCCTAGAAACGTGTATCTTGTATGGTGTTCTTGCCTGGCTCATGGGAGCCTGTAGGACTAAGCTTGGGGACTTGGGAACAATGGGCGGTAGGATCCAAATCCCTGCTGCCCTGCACCAATCACGGGCCACCTGCTGGTTTGAATGGGCCAATAGCATGCTAGCGCGGGAACCTGGAATGTATATATCAGGGGTGGGCAAACTTGCTCAACATAAGAGCCACATAGAGTAAACGTCAGGTGTTTGAGAGCCGCAAAACATGAACATCAGATGTTTGAGAGCCGCGAGATGTGAATGTCGGATGTTTGAGAGCCGCAAGGAAGGAAAGGTGGAAAGAAAGCAAATAGATGGGAAGGAAGAAGTGGAAAGAAACCAACTTTAACTATAAATGCAAGCTGGCCGATGGGGGGGGGGCGGGCTTCGAGAGCCACACAATATCTGTGAAAGAGCCACACGTGGTTCCTGAGCCACAGTTTGGCCACCCCTGGTATATATAGCTGGCCCTGTTGGCTAGGTATCCGGTCTTAGAGTGCAGCCCTATAATATGCTGTGCTAAGAAGAAGATCTGGATTTGTATCCCACCCTCCACTCCGTATCTCAGAGTCTCAGAGCGGCTCACAATCCCCTTTCCCTTCCTTCCCCACAACAGACACCCTGTGAGGTGGGTGGGGCTGAGAGGGCTCTCCCAGCAGCTGCCCTTCCAAGGACAGAGTCTCAGAGCGGCCTACAATCTCCTTTCCCTTCCTCCCCCACAACAGACACCCTGTGAGGTGGATGGGGCTGAGAGGGCTCTCCCAGCAGCTGCCCTTCCAAGGACAGAGTTGCAGAGCGGCCTACAATCTCCTTTCCCTTCCTCCCCCACAACAGACAACCTGTGAGGTGGGTGAGGCTGAGAGGGCTCACAGCAGCTGCCCTTCCAAGGACAGAGTTGCAGAGCGCCCTGCAAGCTAAAGAGCCCCAAGCGTTTTAACCTTTTGTAATGTACTGAGTCAGGAGACGGTTTGAAGGCAACATGCTTTATTCCGTGGTATATTACAAGAGAGAAAACCTGCGGGCCGGGTCCCGCTTATATACATTCCCCGGAACTGCCCCCCAGTCTGACCAGTCCAATCCTGGCCCGTCAAACTTCCCGCCACAGATCTTGATGGGTGGGGCGTCTAGCAGCTACATCCGGGGACCTGTGGGTTTCCCTGGGTCGCCTCTGTAGTGGTCGCCATGCGGTACATTAGCTTATGTTTCAAGACATAACACTCCTCCCCCCCTAGTTCAGGACACATTGTCTTGCAAATAAGCGGGGGCCTTGCATTCCCTGGTTGACCTCCTTGGAGTTACTTGTGGAGTAGGAGCGGTCACCGGGGCTGCCGGGGCCGCGGCTGTGGCGGACGGAGCGGTGGTTTCCCCATGTGGAGGTAGTGCTGGGCTATGGCTGTCCACCATCTGTTGCCCCTACTCCTGGGGGGTGCCCCCGCCCCGGTGCTGCTCTTCTGCCCGATTGGTCGGAGCAGTCGGCAGGGGCGGGGTAGCCCTCATTGAGGGTGCTGCTGTTGGTTCATCCTCGTTCCGTACTACAGCCGGCTCTTCCGGCAAGGTGCGGCGATGCATCTTATCTATATGCCTCCGCAGGATTTGGCCCCCCTCCGTTGAGACATCGTAGTGGCGGGACCCGGTCACGTGCAGCACCCGACCCGCTACACACTTGGGGCCGCTTGCGTAGCTCCTTGCGTACACCAGATCCCCCGGAAAAAAACCCCTAGCCGCTTCCCTGATCTCGGGAGAGCTGTGGAGGTCGGTGGCCAGGTCAGGGTGCAACCGGTCTAACCTTGTGATCAGCTTCCTTCCCATTAACAACTCGGCTGGGCTCACCACTGTGACTGGGTTGGGGGTGATTCTATTGTCAAATAGGAAGGCGGCCAGGCGGTGGTCCCAGTCCCCCTGTACTATGCATCCCAGGGCCTCTTTTGTGGTGCCTACCATCTGCTCTGCTTGGCCATTGGTGGCCGGATGGAAGGGGGTGGACCGTATATGTTTTATTAGGTATCTCTGCAAGAACTCTCGGAATTCCCATGAGGTGAATGCGGTCCCATTATCCGAGACGATGGTGTCAGGAATCCCGTACGTGCAAAGGACCATCCGCAATGCTGGGACCACCGCTGCTGTTGAGGTGGAGGCCACGGGGATAACTTCCAACCACTTGGTGTAAGCGTCTGCCAGAATGAAGAATGTTTGGCCCTGAATTGGCCCCGCAAAGTCAATATGTAACCTAGACCATGGCCTCCTATGGGCTTCCCAGTAGTGGACCGGGGCACTGGGCGGTTCGGGCCGGGACTCCTGGCAGGCTTGGCACCTTCGAACCCACCCCTCGATCTCTTCATCCATCCCCGGCCACCATACATAACTGCATGCTAGGGCCTTCATCCGTACAATCCCAGGATGAGTTTCATGTAGTTTCCAGCACTTGTTTCCGCAATGGGGGGGGGGGGGGGAACTACCAACCTGCTTCCCCAGAGAAGACACCCCTTGTGCGTGGACAGTTTTTCCCTGCGTGTTGTGAATGCCCTGAATTTTTCGGCCTGTTTTCCCTCGGGCCATCCCCTCCCCACCCAGTCGAGAACCTGCACAAGTATTTTGTCCCGCCCCGTGGCCTTCGCTTCCTCGGCGGCATGGAGGGGTCTCTCTGGTAGCGTTTCAATGAGCATCACATGGTGGGCTGGGGCCAGGGCCGGGTCCATGGAGGGCAGCGGCAGGCGACTGAGGGCATCCGCGTAGCCCATCGCCTTGCCCGGGTTGTGTTCCAGGGCATACGAATAAGAGTTCAGGAACCGATTCCACCGCAGGACTCGCTGCGACAGAATCTGTGGCGTCTGGCAGTCTGGGGCGAGGAGTCCCAGGAGCGGCTTGTGGTCCGTGGCGATCGTAAAATGTCTACCGTTCAGGTAGTCATTAAACTTATGCACCTCCGCCACGATTGCCAAGGCCTCCTTATCAATCTGGGCATAGTTGCGCTCTGCAGGGGTCAGGGTCCTGGAGTAATATGCTATCGGGACCTCCCTCCTGTCCGGGAGTTGGTGACCCAGGACAGTGCCCACCCCATACGACGACGCATCACACGCTAAGACCACCGGCAGGGCTTCATCAAAATGGTGGAGCACGTTATTGGATACAAGGAGCTCCTTGACCGCCTGAAAAGCGGCTGCCTGCTTCTTTCCCCAGACCCATGGGATGTTTTTATCTAAGAGCCTGTGGAGGGGTTCTGCTATGGCCGCTTTGTGGGACAAAAATGAATGATAAAAATTTAATAACCCCAAGAAACTTTGTAGCTCCGCCTTGCATGTGGGGGGCGAGGCATCCACTATGGCCTTGGTTTTGTCGGCCGTCGGGTGGATCCCTGCAGCGTCCACCGCAAACCCCAAGAACTCCACCCTCGGCACCCCGAGGGAACACTTTTCCCACTTGACTTTCAGTCCGGCTGCCTGGAATCCTCGGAGTACCTCTCGCAGATGGTTGCTGAACTCCTCCGCATCTAGTGCGGCGATCAGAATGTCATCGAAAAACGGTTTCACCCTGGGGATCCCTTTGAGGAGAGAATCCATCAGGCTCTGAAAGACCCCCGAGCCACACTCACCTCAAATTGCAACCGCCACACCCTAAAAGCTCCCCCGTGGGTCACTATGGTCTGGGCCTCCGCCGTCTCAGTGTCCACTGGAAGCTGCTGGTACGCCTGGGCCAAGTCCAGCTTCCTCAAAATTTTTGACCCTGCAAGTGCTGCCAAAACGTGACTGACTACGGGGACGGGGTAGGGGTTATCTTGTAGTGCCTTGTTTATGGTGCACTTGTAATCGGCGCATATGCGCATGTCCCCATTTGGCTTCACCGGGGTAACTATCGGGGTTTCCCATGTGGCGTAGGAAACCAGTTCTAGCACTCCCTGAGCTGTGAGGCGGTCCAACTCTGCTTCGATTTTGGGCTTCAGAGCAAACGGAACCCGCCTGGCCTTTAGCCATATCGGCCTCACATGGGGGTCGATTGGAAAGGATATGGGAGGACCCTAGGGCCCCATCAAACACCTCCGGAAATTCCTGGCACACATGCTCGAACACCTGCGTCCCAGCTGCTGCACTTCCACAATCTGAATTCCCAACGGTCGAGACCAGGCCAAGCCCAGCAGTGTGGTGAGCTGGCGTTTGACAACAAGTATATCCAGTTTCCCCCTAAAGCTCTTAAACTCCACCCTCACCGTGGCCCATCCCAGGATCTGTACGGGGTTCTTTTGGAAGTCCCATAGTATGAAACCAGCCGGTCGCAGCCTGGGCCGGCCACGTGGGCACAGTTTTCTTAGGGACTCCTCCGAAATTATGGAGATGGAGGAGCCCGAGTCCAGTTCCATCAGGCAGGGGCTGCCCTCGATCCTGATCGATACCTTGACCTTGTCGGGGGTATTGTTGGGCAAGTTCATTACCTTCAGGCTGGTCGAGGCGGTCGAGTAGTCCTCGGTCGAGTCTCGGTTGGTGGACTGGCGTCTGCGGGCGGCCTTGGCCCGACAAGCCCGTGCAATGTGGCCCATTTTCCCGCAGTTCCTGCAGTCAACATTGCGATAGGGGCAGTCCCGCCGCTCGTGCGGGTCCCCGCAGCTTGCGCACTTGGTGGTGGTTGGTTTCTCCGTTGCTCATGGCCGCTGGGTCGCTCTCGGTCCCATCTCTGGTTGGCGGCGTAGCTGGTGTGTTTCCTCCTCCTCTGGGTGGCTCGGCGCCATCTCCTCCTGGTGTACGGCTTCTGCCTGCGGGTTGTGGAAAGCTTTAGTGGCTCTCTTGAACGCGGTGGCCTCATTGAAGGCGCCCTGGAGGGTGAGCTCTTCCTTTGCGAAGAGCTTTTGCTGTGGTCTTTTGTCCCTCAGGCCCCAGGCAAAACGGTCCCTCAGGGCCTCCTCTAGCTTGTTGAAGCTACAGTTTCCCGCAATTTGGCGGAGAGCAGCCAGGTATTCGGCTGCTGTCTCTCCCACCTCTTGGTCCCTCTTGTGGAAGAGGAATTGGCAGGCGATGATTGAGGGCTGTGGCAAGAGGTGCCCAGTAAGGAGTCGGACTATCTCCTCGTACGTATTCTCCGTGATCCTCGTGGGGGGCCGAGAGACCCTTGGCGATCTCAAGTGTGGCCTCCCTGCAGACGCAAAGAAGCACGTCTCTCTTACGCCTGTCGTCCGTTATCATGTTTGCTCAAAGGTAGCAATCGACCCGCTCTGTGTAGGTCTCCCACCTCTCCGGTTTAGCGGGGTTGAATTCTTCGAGACGACTCATCGCTCTGCCCGGGTTAGCCATGGTGGCTCCGGCAGCAGGTGCTTCCGTCTCCCTAGACGGTGTGCCTTCTTCGTCTCTGGCCAGCTCTGCGAAGTCCCTCTTCGAGAGTTACCTGGCTAGGATCCCACCTTCGTCGCCACTGTAATGTACTGAGAGACGAGACGGTTTGAAGGCAACATGCTTTATTCGGTGGTACATTACAAGAGAGAGAACACGCGGGCCGGGTCCCGCTTATATACATTCCCCGGAAGTGCCCCCCAGTTTGACCAGTCCAATCCTGGCCCGTCAAACTTTCCGCCACAGATCTTGATGGGCGGGGCATCTAGCGAGCTACATCCAGGGACCCGTGGGTTTCCCTGGGTTGCCTCTGTAGCGGTCGCCATGCGGTACATTAGCTTATGTTTCAAGACATAACACCTTTCTTCCTAGGGAAAGTGTTCCAACCCTTGAATGATTCTAGTTGCCCTTTTCTGTGCTTTTTCCAATGCTATAATATCTTTTTTGAGGTGAGGTGACCAGAATTGTACACAGTACTCCAAATGAGGCCACACCATCGATTTATACAGGGGCATTATGATACTGGCTGATTTGTTTTTAATCCCCTTCCTAATAATTCCCAGCATGGCGTTGGCCTTTTTTA
The DNA here is from genome assembly GCF_032191835.1 of Heteronotia binoei. Classification (NCBI taxonomy): domain Eukaryota; kingdom Metazoa; phylum Chordata; class Lepidosauria; order Squamata; family Gekkonidae; genus Heteronotia; species Heteronotia binoei. The sequence goes on along the minus strand of NC_083243.1, from coordinate 10,218,244 downwards.
TTGCAACTGCACACTGTCTTGATATTTTCAGTGAGTTTCAGTGAGTAACCACTTCAACCCTTCCCTTCTCCAGGTTTAACACACCTTCAGCCTTCCCTCATAGGCCTTATTTCCCAGAGCCACGTAAACATTAACTTATGCCTCAACTTGTATAATCAGAACATCATGTTCTCCCCCACCCCATAAAGATCACATTTCTCTCCCCCAATCCTTTTTTTGGGGAAAGTGGCATTTTCTGTGAAGAAGAAGGTATTGGGTTTATATCCCGCCCTCCACTACAAATCTCATATCTCCTTTATCTTCCTCCCCCACAACAGACACCCTGTGAGGTGGGTGGGGCTGAGAGGACTCTTACAGAAGCTGCCCTTTCAAGAACAGCTCTGCGAGAGCTATGGCTGACCCAAGGCCATGCTAGCAGCTGCAAGTGGAGGAATGGGGAATCAAACCCAGTTCTCCCAGATAAGAGTCTGCACACTTAACCATTACACCAAACTGGCTCTGGAAGAAGAAGAAAGAAAAAGAAATTCTTTCTTTCTGCAGCTCTGGGGGTTTTTTGCCCTGGTAGTCGGTTGCTCAGGCAACCCATCGGCCCAACTGCCGAGTCCATCTGAGGTAAAACCAGAGCAAGGAAGCTGTCTGGAAGCAGGGACTGTGGATGAAAGATACTTCTTTCGTTCCTGAGCGCGTCCCCCTCTGCTTGGCCTGTAAACAAAAGAAGAAAAGGCCCTGGTTCTCAGATGCCACGAATCCCGCGCCCTTTGATTATCTTCTGTGGTCGTGAAGCCAAGCTGCGGTGTTTAGCTTACACGAGGCAATTAGGAGTTTCATTTCCTTGCATGATTCATCTCGGCAAGAAGACAACTCCAGAAAATATTTGGTCCGGGGGAGGAGAGGGCTCCAGGAGGAAGCGATGTGAGAAATCAGCTGGCCAAATCAGATAGCCATGGAAGGCCTCGACCTCGGTTTTTCAGGCGGGCCACATCATAACATGATAAAAAAGGTAAAGGTAGTTCCCTGTGCAAGCACCAGTCGTTTCCAACTCTGGGGTGACGTTGCATCACGACGTTTTCATGGCAGACTTTTTTATCGGGTGGTTTGCCACAGGACCGGATCTACTGACACTGTGCGATTGCAATAAAAAAGGCCAATTCCATGCTGGGAATTATTAGGAAGGGAATTGAAAACAAATCAGCCAGTATCATTTTGCCCCTGTATAAATTGATGGTGTGGCCTCATTCAGAATACTGTGTACAATTCTGGTCACCACACCTCAAAAAGGATATTCTAGCATTGGAAAAAGTCCAGAAAAGGGCAACTAGAATGATTACAGGCTTGGAACCCTTTCCCTAGGAAGAAAGGTTAAAACGCTTGGGGCTCTTTAGCTTGGAGAAACGTCGACTGCGGGGTGACATGAGAGAGGTTTACAAGATTATGCATAGGATAGAGAAAGCAGGGAAAGAAGTCCTTTTCTCCCCTTCTCACAATACGAGAACTCGTGGGCACTCAATGAAATTGCTGAGCAGTCGGGTTAGAACGGATCAAAGGAAGTCCTTCTTCACCCAAAGGGTGATTAACACGTGGAATTCACTGCCACAGGAGGTGGCGACAGCTACAAGCACAGACAGCTTCAAGAGGGGTTTTGATAAAAATATGGAGCAGAGGTCCATCAGTGACGATCAGCCACAGTATATATACAGTCTAACACTCTGTCACACAGTGGCCACATATATATATATATATATATATATATATATATATATATATATATATATATGGCCACTGTGTGACACAGGTTTTGGACTGGATGGACCATTGGCCTGATCCAACATGGCTTCTCTGATATTCTTATGTACATGTTTTTTGAGGTGGGGGCAAAATTAAAAAAATGGCGCCCCCTTATGGGCCCATCCTATCTTATGGCCCCATAGAATAGACTGGACTCCATACTCAATTTGGTGCCCCCCCTCCAGTGGTGCCCGGGGCAAGCCCCCCCCCTCTGCCCTCCCCCCCCCCCAGATCCGGCCCTGGTTTGCCATTGTCTTCCCCAGTCATCTACACCAGTGGTCCCCAACCTTTTTGGGGCTCTTTAGCTTGGAGAAACGTCGACTGAGGGGTGACATGATAGAGGTTGACAAGATAATGCAGGGGATGGAGAAAGTAGAGAAAGAAGTACTTTTCTCCCTTTCTCACAATACAAGAACTCGTGGGCATTCAATGAAATTGCTGAGCAGACAGGTTAGAACGGATAAAAGGAAGTACTTCTTCACCCAAAGGGTGATTAACATGTGGGATTCACTGCCACAGGAGGTGGTGGTGGCCACAAGCATAGCCACCTTCAAGAGGGGTTTAGATAAAAATATGGAGCAGAGGTCCATCAGTGGCTATTAGCCACAGTGTATGTGTGTATATAAAAATTTTTTTTGCCACTGTGTGACACAGAGTGTTGGACTTGATGGGCCGTTGGCCTGATCCAACATGGCTTCTCTTATGTTCTTATGTTTTTGGCACCAGGGATCGGTTTTGGGGATGACAATTTGTCCACAGACCGGTGGGGAAGGAAGTGATGGTTTCAGGATGATGCGATTGTGCACTTTATTTCTATTAGTTTGGTGTAGTGGTGAAGTGTGTGGACTCTTATCTGGGAGAACCGGGTTTGATACCCCACTCCTCCACTTGCAGCTGCTGGAATGGCCTTGGGTCAGCCATAATTATCGCAGGAATTGTCCTTGAAAGGGCAGTTGCTGTGAGAGCTCTCTCAGCCCCACCCACCTCACAGGATGTCTGTTGTGGGGGAAGAAGATATAGGAGATTATAAGCTGCTCTGAGTCTCTGAGATACGGAGTGGAGGGTAGGATATTGTTGCAGAAAAAAAATTGGTTGGTTCTCTTATGAAGACAGTCCATGAGGGATTTAAGCCATTTTTAAATCTATTGTTGACATATTCTTCTTATTATTACATTGCAATATATAATGAAATAATTATACAACTCACGGCCCAGTTGCGACCAGTACCAGTCCATGGCCCAGGGATTGGGGACCCCTGATCTACACTTCCCTCCCCGCCCCAGCAAACCGGGTACTCATTTTACCGACCATGGAAGGATGGAAGAGTGAGTCAACCTTGAGCTGGCTACTTGAATCCAGCTTCCGCCAGGATCAAACTCAAGTTGTGAGCAGAGAGCTTGGACTGCAGTACTGCAGCTTTAACTCTCTGCGCCGTGGGGCTACCTCATAGCATGATAGAAAAGGTAAAAAAAAAGGAGATGTGATTTTATGGCATTTATAGAACAAATTTAGAGTCCAGAGGCACCTGGGAGATCAAGTTTATTTCGGGGTATATGCTTTTGTGTGCACACAAGTGTCTGCATGTTGATCATAAAGGTGCCACTGGAATCAAAACTGTATGTTGGTCTTAAAGGTGCCATTGCTTCAGACCAACACAGAGACCCTCTTGAATCTATGGCATTTATAGATTTCCTTTTATTCATTAGCAGGGATTTTTTTGTAGAATTTTTTTTTTTTGCTGGGAATTTATTCACATATTTGGCCATCCCCCTGACATCACCATTGTTTCACACGGGGCTTCTTTTGTAGACACAGCCCAGCAGGAACTCATTTGCATATTAGACCACACCCCCTGAGATCACCATTGTTTCACACGGGGCTTCTTTTGTAGACACAGCCCAGCAGGAACTCATTTGCATATTAGACCACACCCTCTGACATCACCATTGTTTCACACGGGGCTTCTTTTGTAGAAACAGCCCAGCAGGAACTCATTTGCATATTAGACCACACCCCTGACATCACCATTGTTTCACACGGGGCTTCTTTTGTAGAAACAGCCCAGCAGGTACTCATTTGCACATTAGACCACACCCCCATGAGATCACCATTGTTTCACAGGGGGGGCTTTTGTAGAAACAGCCCAGCAGGAACTCATTTCCATATTAGGCCACACCCCCTGACAGGACCATTGTTTCACACAGGGCTTCTTTGGTAGAAAAAAGCCCATCAGGAACTCATTGCATATCAGGCCACCCCCCCCCCCCGACATCACCATTGTTTCACACAGAGCTTCTTTTGTAGAAACAGCCCAGCAGGAACTCATTTGCATATTAGGCCACACGCCCTGACAGCACCATTGTTTCACAAAGGGCTTCTTTGGTAGAAAAAAGCCCATCAGGAACTCATTTGCATATCAGGCCACCCCCCCCCCCCCGACATCACCATTGTTTCACACAGGGCTTCTTTTGTAGAAAAAAGCCCAGCAGAAACTCATTTGCATATTAGGGTACACCCCCTGATGGGAAGCCAGCCAGAACTGTGTTCCTGTGCATTCGTGCCCCAAAAAGTACTGAGTAAAATAGATAGTAAATAGTTAACTAGAACCTCATTACAGGGTGGAGAAAAACTCCACCCTGTAGTCTGTTTACTTTCATTTTCCTGTGTTAGTCTGAAGAAGGTGGTTGAAATACAGCAGATTGTTACATTCAGCAACTCCTGTGAGTAAAGCAATCTATACCATTGCCCCAGAGAAATCACAAAAGTGTGGGCTAGCAAACTGTGTGTTTATTTTGGCTGCTTTGTGAGTGTGTGTGTGTTCCTTAATAAAGCCATGCTTAGTAATGCTACCCAAACCTGGCAAAGGACTTGTGGGGATATGACAAAATTCATTTTCATTTAGTTGAAGTGCAGCTGCTGGGGAACCCTTTAAAGCAGGGGTCCTCAAACTACGGCCCGCGGGCCAGATGCGGCCCGCTGAGGACGTTTATGCGGCCCGCCGGGTTATGGCAAAATCAGACCGGAAGTGACGTTCGACCTAAACTTGCGTTAGCAACGCACACTTCCGGCACTGGCTGAGGCGGCGGAGACAGAGTGTGAGGTGATACCAAGGTGAGGTGAGTTCCCAGGCCGGGGTGTGTGGTGTGGGGAAGGGAGAGAGATGCAGAAGACGGAGAACTGACGGCCTGCGGCCTTGTACAGTAACGGCAGTCCGGCCCTCCAACAGTCTGAGGGACAGTGAACTGGCCCCCTATTTAAAAAGTTTGAGGACCCCTGCTTTAAAGGCTAAAAAGAGGAGGAAGAAATAAACACTATTCAGGGGAACTGCATTGCTCCATACTCAAAGTCTCCAGGCTCTACCCCCTAAGTCCCCAGGTATTTCCTGAGTTGGACCTGGCAACCCTAAGTGGATCCTCACTGGTCTGCCCAGTTGTTGGGCCTCCAGAGGAACTGGTTGGCCACTGTGTGAGACAGGATGCTGGACTAGATGGACGCTCCCTGGTCTGATCCAGCAGGGCTCTTCTTCTGTTCTTATGAAGGCCTCGGCCTCTCTACTCTGTTGTTGGCCCTCCAGAGGAACTGGTTGGCCTCTGTGTGAGACAGGATGCTGGACTAGATGGACCCTCACTGGTCTGATCCAGCAGGGCTCTTCTGACGTTCTTATGAAGCCCTCGGCCTCTCTGCCCTGCTGTTGGCCCTCCAGAGGAACTGGCTGGCCACTGTGTGAGACAGGATGCTGGACTAGATGGACGCTCCCTGGTCTGATCCAGCAGGGCTCTTCTGATGTTCTAATGAAGGCCTCAGCCTCTCTGCCCTGTGGTTGGCCCTCCAGAGGAACTGGTTGGCCTCTGCGTGAGACAGGATGCTGGACTAGATGGACCTTCCCCGGTCTGATCCAGCAGGGCTCTTCTGATGTCCTTAAGATGCTCAGAAGTACAACGAGTTTAAAATAGAATGAGGAGATGAATGTTTGCATAGAACAATGCTTTTGAATTCTTCCGAGGGAAGGCAGGGGAGATAAATGCTTGGAGGGGACACCAAAGGAACGTGCCACTTATGTTTTCGCCTCTCTTGGGGGGTGGGGGATGGGGGCTTTGTTACTAGTCTTTTGGTTGGAAGCAATTCCTTGTCTCCCTAGGCAGTCCTCAGGCATGGTCGGTGGTCCCAGTCTTTGGCTTGGCTTCTGTGTTTAGCTGTTCTTTGACGTGACAGACATCAGCTGCGGCTCAGCCAGCTCCCTGTTTGTGCAGCTTAATTGCTCACTTCCTTTTAATGCAGCCTGGATTCCTCCCCTCCTCCTTTTTTTATGAGGAAGGCTGTAGGAAAAATTACATTCAACGATACGGCTCCCCTGTTAATTAAGGTTCTTCCCCAACACACTAGCGGGACAGGTCAACGAGTTGGGAGTGTTCAGGGTTCCTTTGGGATGCTTTTTCTCAGCTGGAAGGGCAGCTGTCACTCCTGGGGGGGGGGGCTTGAATCCTTCAAAGCAGAGGTCCCATGACAGAGAGTGAGTATAAAGGGGCAGTCTTCGCAGTGGAGGACAGTAAGCTGTGGGGTGCCACAGGGCTCAGTACTGAGCCCCATGCTCTTTAACTTGTTCATTAATGATAAGGGTTTGTAGAATCTTTTGGGCTCAGGTGCCGTGTTCGACTGGAGAAAGTTTTTCTTCCAGACGTTTCGTTCTCAGCTGCGGAGAACATCCTCAGTGGCGTTGCAGCCGGAGCAGGTGCTCTGACCTTCTTGGCTGCTGTGCATTGAGTGAGGCCGGGGCTGCTGGAGAGCTGCTATTTCTAGGCTGGAGGGGGTGTGGTGAAAAGGCAATAGCTTTGTGGATGTGCCCATTGTTTGGTGGGGCTTCCTGGAAGGGTAGTGATAAGGAAACTGGCTGTTGAATGTGACCATTGTTCTGTGTTAATTGCTGGGAGGGTTGGAAGGGGTGTGAAGATAAGAGGATGGTTGTTGACTGTGCTGATTGTTCTGTGGAATGTGCTGGTTGTTCTGTGAATTTCTGCAATTTATAGTCTGTAGGGTGTTTTGCAGAGCTGGATACCAAGATTGGTGGATGGAAATGCCTTCTTCCTTTCTGTTAAAGTTGTGCTGCTGTTTGTAAATCTCAATAGCTTCTCTGTTCAGGCGGGTATGATAATGTGAGGCCGTAGAAAGGACTTCAGTTCTTTCAAAGTGGATGACGTTCATTAATGATTTGGAGTTGGGAGTGAGCAGTGAAGTGGCCAAGTTTGCGGATGACACTAAATTGTTCAGGGTGGTGAGAACCAGAGAGGATTGTGAGGCACTCCAAAGGGATCTGTTGAGGCTGGGTGAGTGGGCATCAACGTGGCAGATGAGGTTCAATGTGGCCAAGTGCAAAGTAATGCACATTGGGGCCAAGAATCTCAGCTACAAATACAAGTTGATGGGGTGTGAACTGGCAGAGACTGACCAAGAGAGAGATCTTGGGGTCGTGGTAGAGAACTCACTGAAAATGTCAAGACAGTGTGCGATTGCAATAAAAAAGGCCAACGCCATGCTGGGAATTATTAGGAAGGGAATTGAAAACAAATCAGCCAGTACCATAATGCCCCTGTATAAATCAATAGTGCGGTCTCATTTGGAATAGTATGTACAATTCTGGTCACCGCACCTCAAAAAGCATTGGAAAAAGTCCAGAAAACGGCAACTAGAATGATTAAAGGTTTGGAACACTTTCCTTATGAAGAAAGGTTAAAACGCTTGGGGTTCTTTAGCTTGGAGAAACATCGACTGCGGGGTGACATGATAGAGGTTTACAAGATTATGCATGGGATGCAGAAAGTAGAGAAGGAAGTCCTTTTCTCCCTTTCTCACAATACAAGAATTCATGGGCATTCAATGAAATTGCTGAGCAGTCAGGTTAAAACGGATAGAAGGAAGTACTTCTTCACCCAAAGGGTGATTAACATGTGGAATTCGCTGCCACAGGAGGTGGCGGCAGCTACAAGTATAGCCAACTTCAAGAGGGGGTTAGATAAAAATATGGAGCAGAGGTCCATCAGTGCCTATTAGCCACAGTGTGTGTGTGTGTGTATTGGACTGGATGGACTGGATGGGCCATTGGCCTGATCCAACATGGCTTCTCTTATGTTCTTATGTCCCCAACCTTTTTGGCACCAGGGACCGATTTTGTGGAAGGCAACTATTCCACGGACCGGGGCTGTGTGTGCGATGATTTCGGGATGATAAAATTGTGCACTTTATTTTGGTATGGTGGTCAAGTGTGCGTACTCTTCTCTGGGAGAACTGGGTTTGATTCCCCGCTCCTCCCCTTACAGCAGCTGGAACGGCCTTGGGTCAGCCACAGCTCTCGCAGAGTTGTCTTTGAAAGGGCACAGCCTGGGGTTTAAAAGGGAGACCTCTCTCAGCCCTACCCACCACACAGGGTGTCTGTTGTGGGGGAGGAAGATAAAGGAGATTGTGAGCTGCTCTGAGTTTCGGAGTGGAGGGCGGGATATAAATCCAATGTCTTCATCTACCTCACAGGGTGTCTGTTGTGGGGGTGTGGGGGGAGGTAAAGGAGATTGTGAGCCGCTCTGGGACTCTTCGGAGTGGAGGGCGGGATATAAATCCAATATCTTCATCTACCTCACAGGGTGTCTGTTGTGGGGGAGGAAGGGAAAGGAGATTGTGAGCCGCTCTGAGACTCTTTGGAGTGAAGGGCGGGATATAAATCCAATATCTTCATCTACCTCACAGGGTGTCTGTTGTGGGGGAGGAAGGGAAAGGAGATTGTGAGCTGCTCTGAGACTCTTCGGAGTGGAGGGCGGGATATAGATCCAATACCTTCATCTACCTCACAGGGTGTCTGTTGTGGGGGAGGAAGGGAAAGGAGATTGTGAGCCGCTCTGAGACTCTTCAGAGTGGAAAGTGGGATATAAATCCAATATCTTCATCTACCTCACAGGGTGTCTGTTGTGGGGGAGGAAGGGAAAGGAGATTGTGAGCCCCTCTGAGACTCTTCGGAGTGGAGGGCAGGATATAAATCCAATATCTTCATCTACCTCACAGGGTGTCTGTTGTGGGGGGGGGGGGAAGGTAAAGGAGATTGTGAGCCGCTCTGAGACTCTTTGGAGTGGAGGGCGGGATATAAATCCAATATCTTCATCTACCTTGCAGGGTGTCTGTTGTGGGGGAGGAAGATAAACGAGATTGTGAGCTGCTCTGAGTTTCGGAGTGGAGGGCAGGATATAAATCCAATGTCTTCTGCTTATTACTACATTGTAATATATAATGAAATAATTATACAACCCTCGGCCCGGTTGCTAACAGGTCACATCCTGGTCCACAGCCTGGGGGTTGGAGAAGCAGGGGTGTCAAACTCATGTTGCTATGAGGGCCAACATAAATGAGGCCTTGTCGGGCTGGGCCTGACCATGTTGGGCCAGGCCTTGTGTGTACCTCTTTAAGATTAGATAGCAGAGATATTAACTTTATAAAGGACACATACAAACACAATTAAAGATTTTTTTTAAAAAAAAAACTTAAAACATGCTTAAAACTTTAGCACTCATTGGTCTTAAAGGTGCTGTCTTTGTATTTCTCCCACGGGATTCAGGGAACTGGGCAAAGGAAACTCTGGCTCTTTCCTTACTTCCCCAGGGACTTGGGTGGAGGGAGGGGCCTCAAACAGAAGGAAGAAAGGGCTTGGCTCAGCAGCTCTGCTGTGTGATTGAGAGAGCCTGGCAAAGCAACCTCTGCCTCCCCCCACCTTCCTCCCCAAGGGAGGCGCCTCAGCCAATGGAGAAAACAGAGGTTTTGCTCTGTAGGTCCTGTGCGATTAAGCAAGCCTTGCAAAGCAAGCTGTTATGCAGAAGGAAGCAAGAGAGAGGGAGAAGGAAGCAGACGACTCGGGGGCCTGATAAGAACCCTCCAGGGGGCTGATTTGGCCCCTGGGCCGCATGTTTGGCGCTCTTGCTTTAAAGGGCTGCCAGGTTTGATTCAGGAAATATCTGGGGACTTGGGGGATGATTGCGTCAGCGCCTATTGGAAATTTGATCAAGTGGTCTTAGTTGATGTCAAAAAAGAAAAACTGAGCAGATTGGTTCTTCGAAGAAGCATTTTATGTGAAACGTGATCCAAGTTGACGGGCACATAAAGGGAACATTACCTTTGGAGCCAGGATTTGTCAGGAATTTGGACACAACACAGGATTGGACAAGAAGGGGGAAGGACTGGACATTGAAATGCTGTGGATCCTTTCCTTTTGTGAAATATTTTGGTATACTGCGTATTTGGTATTGTTGGAAACAAACATAGATAAATAAGAATTACTTTGTGTGTGTGTGTGTGTCTGTGTGTGTATGGCTGTGAGAGCTGGACCATAAGGAAGGCCGAGCACAGAAGAATAGATGCTTTTGAGATGTGGTGCTGGAGAAGACTCTTGAGAGTCCCTTGGACTGCAAGAAGATCCAATCCGTCAGTCCTAAGGGAAATCAAACCAGACTGTTCCCTGGAAGGTCAGATGCTGAAGTTGAAGCTCCAATCCTTTGGCCACCCAATGATAAGGGAGCCCTCACTGGAGAAGACCCTGATGCTGGGAAAGACAGAAGGCTGAGTGCAGAAGAATAGATGCTTTTGAGCTGTGGTGCTGGAGAAGACTCTTGAGAGTCCCTCGGACTGCAAGACGATCCAATCCGTCAGTCCTAAGGGAAATCAACCCAGACTGTTCCCTGGAAGGTCAGATGCTGAAGCTGAAGCTCAAATACTTTGGCTACCCAATGAGAAGGGAGTCCTCCCTGGAGAAGACCCTAATGCTGGGAAAGACAGAAGGCAAAAGAAGAAGGGGACGGCCAAAGAGGAGATGGCTGGACAGCGTTACTGATGTAACTAAGACAAATTTGAGCAGACTTTGGAGGATGGTGGAAGACAGGAGAGCCTGGCGTGACTTGGTCCATGGGGTCGCAAAGAGTCGACTGTGTGAATGAACAACAACAACATATATATATATATATGTTGCCTAATGGATATATATAAAATTGTGTGTTTTGTACACAGTTGTAGTTGTTTTCTGCAGTAGGGTTTTGTGGCAGGCCTCTGGCTGAGAAGTGCATAGTCTTGAGGCATGGGATATCATCCTAGCCCTTACCCAGTAAGCTTCCTAGATGGAAATTGTTCTGGGAACCAGATGTCAGCCATGTGGCGCTCCATTGTGGGATACCGGTGCAATGATTCTGAGGCCAACTGAAGACATTTGGGAGATTTTGCCCATAATTTCTGGAAATCCAGATTGTTGTTTACGATGGCATTTTCTCATGTGGAATCTTTACCTTCCCTTGTAGTGAAGTTTTCTTTTCTTGCGGTTCACATAATCGTTGGAAAGGAGAAATGTTTTTCCCCCAAGGGTCAGGGAGGCAGGGAATAAATGAAAGGGATTATTTGATGTATTTGTTCATGCCTATGTTCTGTTTATTTCTTAAAACGACTGGAATATAGTTTTACTTTTTTTAAAAAAAAGGACAGGTTTTTTTTCCCTTTAATTCATCGAAGAGAAATTTTTATTTGGAACAAAATCAACGGACAGTCCAGTGTCTTAAGGCCTCTTGATTCTTCCCTCAGAAATGTTCCTTTCATAATGTGCCACGAGACAGGCCTTTTGTTCCTCATTCTTCCAAAAGACCCCTTTCTTTCTTTTCGTAATTCATATGCGAAGATTCCACAGATAGCTTCGAGAAGTGAGGATGTACAAATGAATCTGATGATAATAAAATCGGTCCAGTGAGGGACCCGATCTATCAAAACAGCTTTCGGCTCGGTGAGTGTGCCCCCTCCTCCACACACCACAATGCCTGGGTTAGAACCAGATGCAAAATCGCTTTAATTGCTGTAGTGACAGATTGACGGACGTTTTCATGACATGGCCAAAAAAAATCTGATTGGAGATGCTTCCAAGAGCTTTTGTGAAGAAGAAGAAGAAGAAGAGGAGGAGGAGAAGGAGAGGGAGAAGAAGAAGAAGGAGGAGGAGGAGGAGAAGAAGAAGAAGAAGAGGAGGAGGAGGAGGAGGAGAAGGAGAGGGAGAAGAAGGAGGAGGAGGAGAAGGAGGAGAAGGAGGAGGAGAAGAAGAAGAAGAAGAAGAAGAAGGAGAAGGAGGAGAAGAAGGAGGAGGAGAAGAAGAAGAGGAAGAAGAGAAGGAGAGGGAGAAGAAGGAGGAGAAGAAGGAGGAGGAGAAGGAGAAGAGGAGGAGGAGGAAGAAGATTAATGGGATGGTAATAGGGTTGCCAGGTCCACCTCAAGAAATATCTGGGGACTTTGGGGGCAGAGCCAGGAGACTTTGGGGATGGAGCCAGGATCAAGGGTGTGACAAGCACCATTGAACTCCTAGCTCCACCCAAAGTCTCCTGGCTTCACCCTCAAAGTAGTTCTTGAATTGGACCTGGTAACCCTGAGATGGATTATTGATCTGATCCAGTAGGGTTCTTTTATATTATTATGAAGGCCTGGGGCTCTGTGCCGTTGTTGGCCCTCCAGAGGAACTGGCTGGGCACTGTGTGAGCAGAGCCAGCACGTCCATTAGGCAACATTCGGCAGCTACCTCAGGTGCTTGCTCTTGGGGGGGGGGTGCGTTGTTTCTGGGAGCTGAGGGGTTGGAGGAACTTTTCCAACCCCTCAGCACTCAGAAACAACACGGCGCTTTCAGTCCTGGGCGCTCTCCGTCTGCCTGCTGGAGAAACACCCTCAGATCTCCTAGAACAGCCGTTCCCAACCTTTTTGGCACCAGGGACCAGTTTTGTGGAAGACAATTTTTCCACGGACCGGGGGGAGGGGGGGCAACGGTTTCGGGATACAATTGTGCGCTTTATTTTGGTGTGGTGGTGAAGTGTGTGGACTCTTATCTGGGAGAACTGAGTTTGATTCCCTGCTCCGAGGCTGGAATGGCCTTGGGTCAGCCATAGCTCTCGCAGAGTTGTCCTTGAAAGGGCAGCTGCTGTAAGAGCTCTCTCAGCCCCCCCCCACCTCACAGGGTGTCTGTTGTGGGGGAGGAAGATAAAGGAGATTGTGAGCCACTCTGAGATTCGGAGTGGAGGGCAGGATATAAATCCAATGTCGTATTATTATTATTATTATTATTACTACATTGTGATATATGGAGTGCCCCGTGGCACAGAGTGTTAAAGCTGCTGTACTGCAGTCCTAAGCTCTGCTCACGACCTGAGCTCGATCCCTGGTGGAAGCTGGGTTTTCAGGTAGCTGGCTCGAGGTTGACTCAGCCTTCCATCCTTCTGAGGCCAGTCAAATGAGTCCCCAGCTTGCTGGGGGGGGGAGTGTAAATGACTGGGGAAGGCAAGGACAAACCACCCCGTCAAAAGTCTGCCGCGAAAACGTTGTGAAAGCAATGTCACCCCAGAGTCGGAAACGACTGGTGCTTGCACAGGGGACCTTTCCTTTGAACATATGAACATATGGAGCTGCCTTCTACTGAATCAGACTCTGGGTCCATCAAAGTCAGTATTGTCTTCTCAGACTGGCAGCGGCTCTCCAGGGTCTCAAGTTGAGGTTTTCCACACCTATTTGCCTGGACCCTTTTTTGGAGATGCCAGGGATTGAACCTGGGACCTTCTGCTTCCCAAGCAGATGCTCTACCACTGAGCCACCGTCCCTCCCCTTTCCTTTCCTGTGATATATAATGAAATAACTATACAACTCGCGGCCCAGTTGCTAACAGGCCACGGACTAGGGTTTCCAATCCCCAGGTGGGGGCAGGGGATCCCCCGCTTTGGAGGCCCTCCCCCCGCTTCAGGGTCGTCAGAAAGCGGGGGGAGGGGAGGGAAATGTCTGTTGGGAACTTTGTTATTCCCTATGGAGATTTATTCTCATAGAAAATCGTGGAGAATTGATCCGCGGGTATCTGGGGCTCTGGGGGGGGGCTGTTTTTTGGGATAGAGGCACCAAATTTTCAGTATAGCATCTAGAGCCTCTCCCCCAAATACCCCCCAAGTTTAGGATTGGACCAGGGGGTCCAATTCTATGAGCCCCAAAAGAAGGTGCCCCTATCCTTTCATTATTTCCTAAGGAAGGAAGGCATTGAAAAAGTGTGCCGTCCCTTTAAATGTAATGGCCAGAACTCCCTTTGGAGTTCAATGATGCTTGTCACAGCCTTGATCTTGGCTCCACCCCCAAAGTCTCCTGGCTCCATCCCCAAAGTCCCCAGATATTTCTTGAATTGGACTTGGCAACCCTACCACGGACCGGTCTCGGTCCTCGGACCAGGGGTTGGGGACCCAGGCCCAGAGAGGCTAAATTGACAAGAACAACCAGCGGTATTCAGAACACCATCTTCCACCTGCAATCTAAACAATATTTCACTGCCTCTGGATTCTCTTCCCTCCATATGCCGTATGTGTCGACAGTACCAGGCCTCGGTGGTCCAGCCGGCACCCCTTGACAATCCATCTTAGCCCTTTTGTTTGCAACAGACGGATTCCCCTTGGGGCACTCCCATCCTTTGCTTTGTGAAAGGCAGCGCTGTCGTCTTCCGGCTCTCTGCTGCTCTTGCGGAACTCTAACCCCACTCCCCGGCCCTGCCTTTGGTCTGCGGCCGCTTGGCAGAGGGCGGCTGGCGCACAGACCCCGTAATTATTGCTTCCCAATTTCTAATATAGCAACATGCGGACGGGTTTGCGGTAGGGAGGAAGGCGATGCTTTGGGCAGCCAGAGCTGGAAATAGAAGAAGGGACCGTTTCACTCATTTGAGGGAAGGAAGAAGAGGCCTTAGGGGGGAACGTTAGGAAAAGCGGGCATTGCGCCAGTTCCGCCAGTTGCTCAGACAGCGCTTGGAGTTGAAAAGGCTCTTCGCTTTCTCTCTTGCTGCTCCTGATGCCTGTGGGTCTCTCCTAGAAATAGGGTTGCCAGCCCTCACGGTTAGGGTTGCCAACCTCCAGGTGGTAGCAATACAACAGAGAATCACGGACAAGCGAATTGCAACAAGGGACAACATCCGTGGAAAATAACTTAACACAGTCCAGAGAGCCAATTTGGTGTAGTGGTGGAGTGCGCGGGCTCTTATCTGGGAGAACCGGGTTTGATTCCCCACTCCTCCACTTGCACCTGCTGGAATGGCCTTGGGTCAGCCATAGCTCTGGCAGAGGTTGTCCTTGAAAGGGCAGCTGCTGTGAGGGCCCTCTCCAGCCCCACCCACCTCACAGGGTGTCTGTTGTGGGGGAGGAAGGGAAAGGAGATTGTAGGCCGCTCTGAAACTCTGACCTTGGAAGGGCAGCTGCTGGGAGAGCCCTCTCAGCCCCACCCACCTCACAGGGTGTCTGTTGTTGGGGAGGAAGGGAAAGGAGATTGTAGGCCACTCTGAGACTCTGTCCTTGGAAGGGCAGCTTCTGGGAGAGCCCTCTCAGCCCCACCCACCTCACAGGGTGCCTGTTGTGGGGGAGGAAGGGAAAGGAGATTGTAGGCCACTCTGAGACTCTGTCCTTGGAAGGGCAGCTGCTGGGAGAGCCCTCTCAGCCCCACCCACCTCACAGGGTGCCTGTTGTGGGGGAGGAAGGGAAAGGAGATTGTAGGCCACTCTGAGACTCTGTCCTTGGAAGGGCAGCTTCTGGGAGAGCCCTCTCAGCCCCACCCACCTCACAGGGTGTCTGTTGTGGGGGAGGAAGGGAAAGGAGACTGCAGGCCGCTCTGAGACTCTGTCCTTGAAAGGGAAGCTGCTGGGAGAGCCCTCTCCAGCCCCACGCACCTCCCAGGGTGTCTGCTATGGGGGGAGAAGATAGGGGAGATTGTAAGCTGCTCTGAGTCTCTGATTCAGAGAGAAGGATAGGGTATAAATCTGCATTCTTATTCTTCTTAATCCATCCCTGTTTGGTGTAAAGGTTAAGTGTGTGGACTCTTATCTGGGAGAATGGGGTTTGATTCCCCACTCCTCCACTTGCAGCTGCTGGAATGGCCTTGGCTCAGCCATAGCTCTGGCAGAGGTTGTCCTTGAAAGGGCAGCTGCTGTGTGAGCCTTCTCAGCCCCATCCACCTCACACGGTGTTTGTTGTGAGGGAGGAAGATAAAGGAGATTGTGAGCCACTCTGAGACTCTGAGTGGAGGGCGGAATATAAATGCAATGTCTTCTTCTTCTTTTTCTTATGATTATTATTCTGCAGTCTTCTTCTTCATCCATCCCTGTTTGGTGTAGAGGTTAAGTGTGCGCCTCTTATCTGGGAGAACTGAGTTTGATTCCCCGCTCCAAGGCTGAAATAGCCTTGGGTCAGTCATAGCTCTCGCAGAGTTGTTTTTGAAAGGGCAGCTGCTGTAAGAGCTCTCTCAGCCCCCCCTCCACCTCACAGGGTGTCTGTTGTGGGGGAGGAAGGTAAAGGAGATTGTGAGCCACTCTGAGACTCTGAGTGGAGGGAGGAATATAAATCCAATGTCGTCGTCTTCTTCTTCTTCTTCTTCTTCTTCTTCTTCTTCTTCTTCTTCTTCTTCTTCTTCTTCTTCTTCTTCTTCTTCTTCTTCTTCTTCTTCTTCTTCTCCAATCAAGTTTCAATATTGTTATTTTCAAACTCTTCATAATATTTTCGCAATGATCATTTGACAATCAGCAAATATACAAATAATTTTTAAATTTGCTGAAAGCTATATAATGTCCTTTATGATGACAAAGTGCTAGTAGAAGAAGAAAGTCCTTTAAAATTTTCAAGCGGAGCAGACGTTCCAATTGGCCCTCTACATGGATTCATTGACATCTGCCTCCGTTCCTGAGGACTGGAAGGTAGCAAATGTCACCCCCATCTTTAAAAAGGGCTCCAGAGGAGATCCGGGAAATTACAGGCCTGTCAGTCTGACTTCAATACCGGGAAAGTTGGTAGAAACCATTATCAAGGACAGAATGAGTAGGCACATTGATGAACACGGGTTATTGAGGAAGACTCAGCATGGGTTCTGTAAGGGAAGATCTTGCCTCCCTAACCTGTTACATTTCTTTGAGGGGGTGAACAAACATGTGGACAAAGGAGACCCGATAGATGTTGTTTACCTTGACTTCCAGAAAGCTTTTGATAAAGTTCCTCATCAAAGTCTCCTTAGTAAGCTTGAGAGTCATGGAGTAAAAGGACAAGTCCGCTTGTGGATCAAAAACTGGCTAATTAATAGGAAGCAGAGAGTGAGTATAAATGGGCAGTCTTCGCAGTGGAGGACGGTAAGCAGTGGGGTGCCGCAGGGCTCGGTACTGGGTCCCATGCTCTTTAACTTGTTCATAAATGATTTAGAGTTGGGAGTGAGCAGTGAAGTGGCCAAGTTTGCGGATGACACTAAATTGTTCAGGGTGGAGAGAACCAGAGAGGATTGTGAGGAACTCCAAAGGGATCTGTTGAGGCTGGGTGAGTGGGTGTCAACGTGGCAGATGCAGTTCAATGTGGCCAAATGCAAAGTAATGCACACTGGGGCCAAGAATCCCAGCTACAAATACAAGTTGATGGGGTGTGAACTGGCAGAGACTGACCAAGAGAGAGATCTTGGGGTCGTGGTAGATAACTCACTGAAAATGTCAATACAGTGTGCGATTGCAATAAAAAAGGCCAACGTCATGCTGGGAATTATTAGGAAGGGAATTGAAAACAAATCAGCCAGTATCATAATGCCCCTGTATAAATCGATGGTGCGGTCTCATTTGGAATACTGTGTGCAATTCTGGTCAGTGCACCTCAAAAAGGTTATTGTAGCATTGGAAAAAATGCAGAAAAGGGCAACTGGAGTGATTACAGGTTTGGAACACTTTCCCTATGAAGAAAGGTTGAAACGCTTGGGGCTCTTTAGCTTGGAGAAACATTGACTGAGGGGTGACATGATAGAGGTTTACAAGATTATGCATGGGACGGAGAAGGTAGAGAAAGAAGTACTTTTCTCCCTTTCTCACAATAAAAGAACTCATGGGCATTCGATGAAATTGCTGAGCAGTCGGGTTAGAACGGATAAAAGGAGGTACTTCTTCACCCAAAGGGTGATTAACATGTGGAATTCACTGCCACAGGAGATGGTGGCGGCTACAGGCATAGCCAGCTTCAAGAGGGGGTTAGATAAAAATATGGAGCAGAGGTCCATCAGTGGCTATTAACCACAGTGTGTATGTGTTGTGTCCTAGGCTCAAATGGGAGAACTGTTACTTTTGGAGGGAAGCTGAACAAGCCAAGCTTGTACTCCACACCAGGGTTCCAGAGAAGGCCTAAGCGTGCCCAATCAGGGGAAGGATTGAAACATAAGTAGCCAATCAACATCTAGGCTCATACTGTACCCTGATAGGCCCTTAGGGCCCTGTAAATAGCCAATCCATGTACATAGTTAAGGACCAATCAGAAGGGGGCAAGAATTGTATAAAGGAGCAGGAAGTTTGAATAGAGCTCAGTCTGTGTGTGTGTTCCTGAAGTAAAGCTTGCTGAAATCACTCTCCGACTCTGGTCTCTTACTGCGCCAACCCCAGTACTTTACACTGGCGACGAGGATGGGATGCCAGTAAGAACCAGCAACAGAACCAGGAACATGGAAAGGTGGCTAAATCCAAGCCATCTGGGTCCACACCTCCGCTCTGCGCACACCCCAGCTCGCAAGCCGCCCAGACACGCTGCCAAGAATGGAGGCTCCAGCTAACCTCCTACAGCCCTTTAGCATCGATCGCCCTGAGCTGTGGGACTCGTGGGTCGAAGGCTTCCAGTCATACCTGACCTTCCGGAAGATTACAGAGACTACCATGCAGAGAGCTCTGCTTATCAGTACGTGTGGCACGGAGACCGTGGACTTAGCCAGGGCTCTTCTCCAACCCAGGAAGCTCTCAGAGACGCCGGGGGACAACATCATCAGCGCTCTGGAGAAGTATTTCCAGCCCCAGCCAACCAAGCTCACCCGGCACTGGGACTTCTGACAAAGGACACAGAAGGCAGGCGAAACCACGATGGCGTTCTTGACAAGCCTGCGCCGGGTGGCAAGCCGATGCAGTTTCGCAGACCTCAACGAAGCCCTTCTCGACCAGTTTGTATGGGGCTCGAGGGACGAAAAACTAGTACAGAAACTCCTGTCCCTCTCCGAGTGCGACCTAACAAAGGCAATCGATGTGGCCACCAGCTGGGAGAAGGGCAGATCAGCAGAGCCACGGCTGACAAGACAGGCTGCGGCACACCAGATCAACCCTGAACCATCTACAGAGGACTCAGATGAGGACAAAGCTCTACAAACCGGCTATCGTTCAGCAGGAAGGAAGACCACCCATGTCCCACAGGACATGAGACACAAGAGAGCATGTGCAAGTTGCGGGGGCCAGCACGAGCGGAAGACCTGCCGATTCCGGAATGCCACCTGTCGACTCTGCAACAAGGAAGGCCACATCGCCTGCGCCTGCAGATCCAAATCCCGAGCACGCGTCCCGCAAAGATCTGCACACTCCAAAGGCCAGCCAGACTTCGAGACACACGCTCTCCACTCCCACCCATACCCGGTACAGTACCTACCCTCGCCAGTCAGGCCCTCCAAAATCCAGGTCAATGTAGGGATCGGGGGGCTGCCCTGCCAAATGGAGGTGGACTCTGGGTCAGCATCATCTATTATAGCGGCAGAGACATTTTTTAAAATTCCCACCAGGCTGAGGCCTCGTCTCAGGGACCCGGGGTTTAACTTAGTGGACTTCCAGAAGAATAAGGTGCCTATCTTGGGAGTGGGTCCGGTCCCAGTCCAATACAAGGGGTTCAAGGGCCAGCTACAAGTGCTAGTGGTCAAGAAGCACCTTACAAACCTTTTGGGTCTCGACTGGTTCAAGCCCCTGGGAATAGAGATCAGGGGGGTCAATAAGACTGTCGGAGTGGACTTTAACAAGGTTTGCGAAGAGTTCCCGGCCGTTTTCGATGGCACCTTGGGCTGCTACACGGGTCCCCCGGTTACACTACACCTCGACCCCACAGTGCGGCCTATTAGGCTTAAAGCGCGGCGAGTTCCATTCGCGCTCAAGCCTAAAATTGAGGAGGAACTGGATAAACTGATTGCACAGGGAATACTAGAGCCTGTCACCCACGCAACCTGGGAAACTCCCATCGTGACTCCAGTCAAGCCCAGTGGGGAAGTGCAGATTTGTGCAGACTATAAGTGCACCCTCAACAAGGCTCTTCAGGCCCACGCATACCCTGTGCCCATCGTCAGCCACTTTTTAGCCACCCTAGCCGGCGCAAAATTTTTTGGCAAGTTGGACTTGGCCCAAGCTTACCAACAGCTGCCGGTGGATGAGGCCATGGCCAACGCCCAAACAATTGTGACCCACCGGGGGGCCTTTAGAGTAAAGCGGTTGCAATTTGGCGTGAGTGTGGCTCCGGGGTTGTTCCAGGAACTCATGGACTCTCTTTTAAAAGGACTTCCCGGAGTCACTCCATTCTTCGATGATGTGCTGATCGCGGCAGCCTCGCCTGAAGAATTCGCCGCCCGCCTTAGAGGAGTCCTACAACGTTTTGAAACAGCCGGCCTCAAGGTCAAACGGGAGAAGTGCCTCTTGGGCGTGGATTGGGTGGAATTCCTGGGGTTCTCCATCGATGCCCAGGGGATCCACCCCTCCAACGCCAAGCTGCGTGCCATCAAAGATGCTCCAGCACCCACCAACAAGCAAGAACTCCAGGCCTTCCTCGGCCTCCTAAACTTTTATCATGCTTTTCTCCCCCACAAGGCAGCGGTGGCCGAACCCCTGCACCGGCTTCTAGACAAGAACCGACCCTGGGTGTGGGGCCGCCAGCACGCTAAAGCCTTCCAGGATATCAAGGGCCTCCTGATGTCCAACTCCGTCCTTGCCCATTTCGACGAGACCCTGCCCTTGGTCCTTGCATGCGACGCATCCCCTTATGGCGTGGGGGAAGTTCTGGGCCACCAACTCCCTGATGGGACCGAAGTCCCTATCGCGTACTACTCGCGGACCCTCTCGTCGGCGGAGCGGAACTATGCCCAAATCGACAAAGAAGGGTTGGCAGTCATGGCCGGCGTCAAAAAATTTCATGATTACATCTACGGCCGGCCCTTTACCCTCTATACGGACCACAAACCCCTCTTGGGCCTCTTTGCATCGGACCGGCAGACCCCTCAGGTGTTGTC
This sequence comes from Heteronotia binoei, assembly GCF_032191835.1. Lineage (NCBI taxonomy): Eukaryota > Metazoa > Chordata > Lepidosauria > Squamata > Gekkonidae > Heteronotia > Heteronotia binoei. Next base: position 10,197,385 of record NC_083243.1, on the reverse strand, counting down.
CCCACGGGTCCTCCGTTGGTCCATTTTTCTAGCCAGCTACACCTACACCCTAGTGCATCACCCGGGCAAGGCAATGGGCCATGCTGACGCCCTGAGCCGCTTGCCCTTGCCTGATGTGGATCCTGATCCAGCCCCGGCTCATCAGATCCTACTGATGGACATGCTTCCGGACAGGCCATTGCTCGCCCGCGACGTTGCTGCCCGCTCCGCTCGTGATCCAGTCCTCTCCCGTGTCTTGGACTGGGTAGGGAGGGGGTGGCCCAAGGGCTCGACTGGGCCGGAATTTACTCTGTTTGCAGCCCAGAAAGATGAACTATCCACCCACAAAGGCTGCCTACTATGGGGCAACAGAGTCGTCATCCCCAAACCCTTGCAAGACCAAGTGCTGAGAGCCCTGCACGAGGCACACCTGGGCATAGTCCGCATGAAGGCTCTCACACGGAGCTATGTCTGGTGGCCCGGCCTCGATGCAGAAATTGAGGCTTGGGTTAAAAGGTGCCCGACATGCCAGGTGTCAAGGCCTAACCCCCCACGTGGCACAGTGCAATCATGGGAATCCACCAAACCCCCCTGGTCAAGACTGCATATGGACTTTGCTGGCCCCTTCCATGGGCGGACTCTACTCATACTAGTGGATTCATACTCCAAGTGGTTGGGGGTGGTCCAGGTGCCCTCGCCATCGTCGCAGGCGACCATCACAGCTCTGAGGGCTATCTTTGCAACCCACGGGTTGCCGGAGACCATCGTCACCGACAACGGCACAGCATTCACGTCCGCAGTGTTCCAGGACTTCTTGGCCAGGAACCTCATCAGGCACATTCGCTCTGCCCCATTTCATCCAGCCACCAACGGCCAGGCAGAGTGGATGGTGCACACGGCAAAGGAGGCCTTGAACCGTCTGGGCCCCTCAGACTGGCCAAAAGACATGGCGTGTTTCCTAATGGCCTACCGGACCACACCCACCGCTTCCACAGGTCGCAGTCCAGCCGAACTCCTCATGGGCCGCCGCATCACCACCCTGCTGGACAAGCTGCACCCTGACCGAGCCCCAGACAGGTGACCGGCGCCGGAACACCTTAAAGCCCCCAGAGGGTTCTACCCAGGTGAGACAGTGTGGGCACGGAACTATGCCACCACTGGCCCCGCCTGGCTCCCTGGAAAGGTGGACCACGTCACCGGACCGGTCTCCTATGCAGTGGCCTTGGAGGGTGGACATCTCCTGAGGCGACACATCGACCAACTCCGAGGTCACCTGCCTGCCGGGGAGCCAAGGTCAGAGGCTCCAGATCCGGACAACGTAAGTCCCCGAGAGCCTGACACAGAACAGGGTTCCGTGGAGCCCGCTTCGGCCCAGCAGGAGGAGACCCCCGACCGCGCAGCGGAACCCAGGTCTCCCGAGGCCGCCGTCCCAGATGTCTCCAGCTCTGCAGCCGCGGAACCACCAACCGAGTCGGAACGCCCAGTCCCCTCGGAGCTCCGACGCTCGACACGAGACCGCCGCCCTCCGGCATATCTCCAGGACTATGTCACCTGATAGCTGGAACTATGGGGGGAGGGGTGTTGTGTCCTAGGCTCCAATGGGAGAACTGTTACTTTTGGAGGGAACTGTTACTTTTGGAGGGAAGCTGAACAAGCCAAAGCTTGTACTCCACACCAGGGTTCCAGAGAAGGCCTAAGCATGCCCAATCAGGGGAAGGATTGAAACATAAGTAGCCAATCAACATCTAGGCTCATACTGTACCCTGATAGGCCCTTAGGGCCCTGTAAATAGCCAATCCATGTACATAGTTAAGGACCAATCAGAAGGGGGCAAGAATTGTATAAAGGAGCGGGAAGTTTGAATAGAGCTCAGTCTGTGTGTGTGTTACTGAAGTAAAGCTTGCTGAAATCACTCTCCGACTCTGGTCTCTTACTGCGCCAACCCCAGTACTTTACAGTATGTATGTTAATTATTGGCCACTGTGTGGTACAGAGTGTTGGACTGGATGGGCCGTTGGCCTGATCCAACATGGCTTCTCTTATGTTCTTCTGTGACACAGAGTGTTGGACTGGATGGGCCGTTGGCCTGATCCAACATGGCTTCTCTTATGTTCTTATGGATAGCAGCATATTCTACACGTTTCAATGAGATTGCGTCTTCATCAAGGAGGGAATAGTTGAAAGGCCACAATTTCTGTACACGTAATACAAAAATCATGAAATATATTTCCGTATTTGTAAAATACAAGCTATAATAATGTGAACTACTCAACAATAATTTGTCTTTACAGCGGACCCAGCAAAATGTCTTATGAATGGAGAAAAATCTCATTGAATGCACGAAAGAGAATGCTGAAATGATCGTTTCCAAAGCTAATGAGAAACAGCTGAATGAAAAGTTAAAGAGGAAGAAGACATTGGATTTATATCCCGCCCTCCACTCAAGAGTCTCAGAGCAGCTCACAATCTCCTTTATCTTCTTCCCCCACAACAGACACCCTGTGAGCAGAGGCGTCACTAGGGCAGGGCCAAGGGGGCCATTGGCCCCCCCTAGAGCATTCTCATTGGCCCCCTAGGGCTCTTTGAAGGCAGCAGGCGGCAAGCAATCACAGTCTTTATTGGCGGGAGACGCGGGGAGGCTCTTTCAAGGCAGTGGCGAAGCGAGAGAAGGCCGGGAGGGAAGAGGAAAGCGCAGCTCTCCGCAGGCAGGCATCAGAGGGCGAGCAGGCAAACCAGGGAAGGGAGGACGTTGCGAGCCAACCAGCGAGGGAAAGGAGGCTTTAGACGCGCGGGGCGCAGGAGGGAAGGGAAGGGGGCAGGCAGGCAGAGAGCGAGGGAGTCCCTCACGCAGGAGGAAAACAGGCGGCATCGGCCGCGCTCGCAGCAGCAAGAGGAGGAGCGGGTGAGGGGTAGCGCAGGAGCATTGCCGGCAGTGCGCATGAGCGCCAGTGCTGAAGACTCCGCACCGCAGGCGCTGCTGCTGGCGGTGGGGGAGGAGGGGGCAGGCGACGAGGACCCGAAGCGGGCTTCTTTCTCGCTGGTTCTCGCCAGGTGCGCTGAGCTCCCCCAGCCGCCGCTCTCGGCTAGCAACTGGTCTTGCACAAGCCCGCGCCGCCGCCAGCGCCTTGGGAGGGACGGACTGATGGAAGAAGTAGTTTGCAGGACGAGCAGCGCCTCTCCTCAAGTTTCGGGACGGTTACCGTCCCCAAATCTTTCGGCTTCTCCAGGCGGAGGCTTCCTTTGTTCGAACGCGAGGGATTTAGCACCTCTGGGCAGCGCACGAGGACTGCTGCTCTTCCCTCCGAGTCCGGCACACTTGGCCCCAGGGTGCAACCGACTTGGCCCCAGGGTGCAACCCACGCACTTGGCCCCAGGGTGCAACCCACCCCAGTGACGCCACTGCCTGTGAGGTCGGCGAGGTTGAGAGGGTTTTCACAGAAGCTGCACTTTCAAGGACAGAGTCTTAGAGCGGCCTACGATCTCCTTTCCCTTCCTCCCCAACAACAGACACCCTGTGAGGTGGGTGGGGCTGAGAGGGCTCTTCCAGCAGCTGCCCTTCCAAGGACAGTCTCAGAGCGGCCTACAATCTCCTTTCCCTTCCTCCCCCACAATGGACACCCTGTGAGGTGGGTGGGGCTGAGAGGGCTCTCCCAGAAGCTGCCCTTCCAAGGACAGAGTCTCAGAGCGGCTTACAATCTCCTTTATCTTTCTCCCCCACAACAGACACCCTGTGAGGTGGGAGGGGCTGAGAGGGCTTTCCCAGCAGCTGCCCTTTCAAGGACAACTCCTGCCAGAGCTGTGGCTGACCCAAGGCCATTCCAGCAGCTGCAGGTGGAGGAGTGGGGAATCAAACCCGGTTCTCCCAGATAAGAGTCCGCAGACTTAACCACTACACCAAACTGGCTCTAAAGAGACTAGAATAAAGACAAGCCACCAACTTCTTTTCTCTGGCTGTAACTATGTCTTATAAATAACATGAGAGGTCCAAGCTGTTATTGAGACCTCTGGGAGACAGAGTGTTAAGTTTGAACGTACAATAAGCCTCCTCTCTTAACAAAAATCTGCGTGCATCTGCAAGCCCCCTCTCCAAACCCTGCCCTCTTTAAGTTCCACCTCCCCAAATCGCTGAGAACTTCCTGACCCTAACCCACAAGAGCAGGAATTGGTTATGAAATTCCTCAACGCATAGCAGCCAAGAAAGTCAGAGCGCCTGCTCCGGCTGCAACGCCACTGAGGATGTTCTCCGCAGCTGAGAACGAAACGTCTGGAAGGAAAACTTTCTCCAGTAGAACACGGCACTTGAGCCCGAAAGATTCTACAAACCCTCATGATGTTACCAGCTGTGAAAACCTGAAATCTTTGGTTATGAAATACATCTTGGTTTTTCCCATGTTGCACTGCCAGGGCCAACGCATGGGAGTTGGCCAAGTAGGTGGCCGCCTAGGGTGCCACCTGGCCTAGGGGCACCACGAGGCACCCCCTCTCCTCGCCACCCTGCGGCTTTCGCAATCCCCGGTTCCGTTCCAGACCTGGGGGACGCGAAAGCTGACAGCGCCTGCCCAGCGTTCCCTCTAAACTGAATGAGTGTGAGCCGGCTCACAATTTTTTTTAGCCCCCAGCTCACCCATTTTTGTCTCTAGAGCAAATTAATGGATGCAGTCACTCACAACTTTCATGCCAGTAGCTCACAAAGTGGAATTTTTGCTCACAAGACTCCACAGCTTAGAGGGAACGTTGGTTCCAGTGTACCAGATGTAGGGTTGCCAATCCTCAGGTGGAGGCAGGGAATCCCTCGGTTTTGAGGCCCTCCCCCCGCTTCAGGGTCATCAGAAAGCAGGGGGAGGGGAGGGAAATGTCTACTGGGAACTCTGTTATTCCCCATGGAGATATTCCCATAGGAAATAATGAATTGATTCGCAAGTATCTGGGGCTCTGGGGGGGGGGCTGTTTTTTGAGGTAGAGACACCAAATTTTCAATATAGCATCCCGTGCCTCTCCCCAAAAGACCCCCCAAGTTTCAAAAAGGTTGGGCCAGGGGGTCTAATTCTATGAGCCCCAAAAGAAGGCGTCCGTATCCATTATTTCCTATGGAAGGAAGGCATTTAAAAAGGTGCGCGGCCCTTTTAAATGTGATGGCCAGAGCTCCCGTTGGAGTTCAATGATGCTTGTCACACCCTTGCTCCTGGCTCCACCCCCAGTGCCTCCTGGCTCCACCCCCAAAGTCCCCAGATATTTCTTGAATTGGACTTGGCAACCCCAACCCGACGAGTGGGTTTAAGAATTTTAAAAACCCTTGGAAACAAAGCGGGACAAAATCAAGGCCAAGATCCAGCTGGCTGCAGTGGTGAACAGCCAAAGGCCCTGGGATAATTGCAACCAGGACACTATGCTGCAGATAGGACCCCCCCCCCTGTCCCCCTCCCGCTCCCACTCATCCCCAGCATCGGGTAATCAGAGGTCTGCGAAAGTCCTTGCGTGCTTTGACAGCTGCTGGTCTATCAGTGACAGATTAAATAGCAGGGTGTGCCTCTATCGTGATGAAGCAGTTACCGGGACGGGGAAAAAGCACCCTTTGTGTCCACACCGCGGACGGAGCCCCGGACAACGCGGCCTCTGTTGACGAAAGGAACTGGCCGGTGGACAGGGGTAGCGTTTCGCTCCCTCTCCGGACGACGTTGCCAACAATTTCCAGGGCAAAAAAAATAAGCCTTATTATAAATTAGGAAGCCATCTTTTCCAAGCAAGCTATTGTCTATTCTTTGAGGCCTTATCCATTCTGGGGATCGTTCCCTGAGTCAAGGGGAGGGTTCCCTTCTCGGCCAATGGGAATCTGAGTCAGTGTTCCCTCCACTGGGCTTCTGAAATTTCACCGGGTGCTGACTATGGGGTGTCAGGCGAAGCTTCACTGCCGTAAAGACTGTGGATTTGTTTGCTTTCACCAGAGGGGTCCGTCCTGAGGTACACGCGCCTCATGACGTATGAGTGGCAAGTATGGTTCCCAGGGTGTTTTTTTGTAGCAGGAACTCCTTTGCATATTAGGTCACACACACACACACCGATGTAGCCAATCCTCCTGGAGAAGAAGATGATATTGGATTTATATCCCACCCTCCACTCAGAGTCTCGGAGCGGCTCACAATCTCCTTTATCTCCCTCCCCCACAACAGACACCCTGTGAGGTGGGTGGGGCTGAGAGAACTCTCACAGCAGCTGGCCTTCCAAGGACAGAGTCTCAGAGCGGCTCACAATCTCCTTTATCTCCCTCCCCAACAACAGGCACCCTGTGAGGTGGGTGGGGCTGGACAGGGCTCTCACAGCAGCTGCCTTTTCAAGGACAGAGTCTCAGAGCAGCCTGAAAATCTCCTTTACCTTCCTCCCCCACAACAGGCACCCTGTAATGTGGTTGGGCTGAGAGGGCTCTCACAGCAGGTGCCCTTCCAAGGACAGAGTCTCAGAGCAGCCTGAAAATCTCCTTTACCTTCCTCCCCCACAACAGGCACCCTGTAAGGTGGGTGGGGTTGAGAGGGCTCTCACAGCAGCTGCCCTTCCAAGGACAGAGTCTCAGAGTGGCTCACAATCTCCTTCATCTCCCTCCCCCACAACAGACACCCTGTGAGGTGGATGGGGCTGAGAGGACTCTCACAGCAGGTGCCCTTTCAAGGACAACCTCTGCCAGAGCTATGGCTGACCCAAGGCCATTGCAGCAGCTGCAAGTGGAGGAGTGGGGATTCAAACCCGGTGGGGAATCAAACCCGAGTGTACAGGGCTCTTAGTACAGGGCCTGCTGTAAGCTCCAGGAGGATTGACTACATCAGTGGAGTGTGGCCTAATATGCAAAGGAGCTCCTGCTAGAATTCCACCCCTGCCCATACCCCAGCTCACAACTTGTCGCACTCCCTTCCGAAAACATGAGAGAGACGGAAACCGTATATCAAAGACAAAAGAGAAAGCTCAAAGTTCACAGAAAACACAAGCTGTACAATAAATGATACTGAATCAATAAGAATTACAATTTTTTTTTTACAAAATCTGTAAGGGAACGATCCCATCTTTGTAGTGTATCAAGAAATGTCATGCGACCCGACGGGGGGGGCAACTGGGCAGTCCCAGGAGCCCCAGCGCCGGGAGCCAGTTCCCCGCCTATCTCCAGCTGTGGCGGGAAGTTCAACGGGGCTGGATTGGCCCTACCAACCCAGTAGGCTGTACCCGGGATTGTACATAAGCGGGACCCGGCCCGCGTGTTCGCTCTCTTGCAACGTGCTCCTAATAAACCATGTTGCCCTACTCTCGTCTCCGCTTCGAGTACGTTACACTGGCGACGAAGGTGGGATCCTAGCCTCAGCGGCTACGACGGAGATCTGGGCAACAAGCGACTGCCGCAGCCATCATGGCCAACCAAGGCGGAATCACCGGCTACCTCGAGCCCTTCGACCCAACCAATCCAGAGGGATGGGAGTCCTACGCGGAGCGGGTCGAGTTCTACCTCCGGGCCAACAAGATCACTGACGCCGGAGCAAAGAGGGACGTTCTCATGAGCGTCTGCGGGCCTGCCACGTTCGAGATCGCCAAGGGTCTCTCGGCACCCGCCCGTCTGGCAGAGAAATCCTACGACGAGATCATCCGACTCCTCACGGGACACTTCTCACCACAGCCTTCGCGGGTGGCTCGCAGGTTCCTGTTCCACAAACGGGACCAGATCGCGGGCGAGTCCGCCGCGGACTACCTGGCGGCCCTCCGCAAACTCGCCGGGAACTGCAACCTCCCCCAACTGGAGGAAGCCCTGGCGGACAGATTCACGTGGGGCCTCCGCGACGAGAGGCTCCAGCAGAAGCTCTTCGCCAAAGAAGAGCTTACTCTCCAGGCCGCCTTCAGCGAAGCGGTGGCATGGGAACGAACCGCACAAACGTTTCCCCGGGCCAAGATGGAAGCTGCCCACCACGGAGAGCTGGACCACGACGGCCCCGAGGAGGAGGAAGCCCATCAGCTACGCCGCCCAGCCGGGCCACCCAACAGAGCGACCCAACGCCCCCGAGCGACCGACCGACCACCAGCGTCGGAGAGAGCCCCGGCCACCAAGTGCGCCAGCTGCGGCGGCCCCCACGAGCGGAGAGACTGCCAGTACCGGACCTGGGACTGCAGGAGCTGCGGAAAGACCGGCCACATTGCCAGGGCTTGCCGAGCCAAGCCCAACCGCAGGAAGCCGACCACGTACCACGAGTCCGCGGAGTCCCACGCGGTAGACTCTACGTCCCTACAGGTACTGAACTTGCCCCACGATTCCCCCGATAAAATCAAAGTGGCGGTCCTTATAGAGGGGAACCCCTGCCAAATGGAGGTGGACTCAGGGTCCTCCATTTCCCTCATTGCGGAAGAAACCCTAAGAGAACTGTGTCCCCGCCAGCGGCTGCAACTTCGGCCGGCAGACTTCATACTCCGGGACTTCCAGAAGAACCCGGTGCAAATTGCGGGGTGGGCGCGGGTACAAGTCGAGCGGGGGTCCTTCCACGGCCCGCTGGACATCCTGGTGGTTAAGCGCCAGCTGGCCACCCTGCTAGGTCTGGCCTGGTTCAAACCCTTGGGAATCCGCGTGGAGGGGGTGGGCCAGACCATAACGCCCCGGGGGTTCGGGGAGATTTGCAAGGAATTCCCCGAGGTATTCGATGGGTCCCTAGGGAGCTACCGGGGGCCGCCCATCTCCCTGCCCCTAGACCCCACGGTCAGACCGATTCGGCTCAAGGCCAGGAGGGTTCCGTTCGCCTTGAAACCTAAGATTGAGGCAGAGTTAGACCGCCTCACGGCACAAGGCGTCCTCGAGCCGGTGGACTACGCCACCTGGGAAACCCCCATCGTTACCCCCATCAAGCCAAACGGGGAGGTGCGGATCTGTGCCGATTATAAATGCACCATAAACAAGGCACTACAGGACAACCCCTATCCAGTGCCGGTGGTGAGCCATGTCCTGGCCGCCCTAGCGGGGGCTAGGATATTTGGGAAGCTAGACCTGGCCCAGGCCTACCAGCAGCTCCCAGTAGACAATAAGACGGCGGAGGCCCAAACGATCGTGACCCACAGGGGGGCTTTCCGGGTAAAGAGGCTTCAGTTTGGGGTTAGCGTCGCTCCGGGGATTTTCCAGAGCCTAATGGACGCTCTCCTTAAAGGGATCCCAGGAGTCCAGCCGTTTTTCGACGACGTTTTAGTCGCCGCTCCGGACCCCGAAGAATTCGGCAACCGCCTTCGAGAGGTGCTCCGCCGGTTCCAGGCAGCGGGGCTCAAGGTCAAGAGAGAGAAATGCTTGCTGGGGGTTCCACGGGTGGAGTTTCTGGGGTTCGCCATTGACGCAGCAGGAATCCACCCCACGGAAGAAAAGACCCGAGCCATCGTGCAAGCCCCGGCTCCCACTTGTAAAGCGGAGCTCCAAAGCTTCTTGGGGGTGCTCAACTTTTACCACTCCTTCCTCCCCCACAAGGCAGCCCTGGCGGAGCCCCTTCACCGGCTGCTGGACAAAAAAGCCCCTTGGGTTTGGGGCAAACGACAGGCCGCGGCGTTTCAGGCGGTCAAGGACGTCCTGGTGTCCAATGCGGTGCTCCACCATTTTGACGAGGCCCTCCCCGTCATCCTGGCCTGCGATGCGTCGCCGTATGGGGTGGGAGCAGTCCTGGGGCACCAGCTTCCGGACGGGAGGGAGGTACCGGTCGCATATTACTCCCGCACGCTCACTTCAGCCGAGCGCAACTACGCGCAGATAGATAAAGAGGCCCTGGCAATCGTGGCAGGGGTCCGAAAGTTCCATGAGTATCTATATGGGAGAAGGTTCACCATTGCCACGGACCACAAGCCCCTCTAAGGTCTACTGGCCCCAGACCGACAAACCCCCCAAATACTCTCACAGCGCGTGTTGAGGTGGAACCAATTCCTCAACTCATACACGTACACACTGGTTCATAGGGCCGGCAAGGCTATGGGACACGCGGATGCGCTTAGCCGTTTGCCGCTTCCGGAGACGGGTCCGGACCCCGCACCCGCACACCAGGTCATGATGATAGAGAGCCTCCCAGAGCCGCCCCTCCACGCAACGGAGGTGGCCAAGGCCACCCAGAAACACAAGACACTGGCACGGGTGCTCGACTGGGTGGTGAGGGGGTGGCCAGAGGGAAACATGGGGGAAGAATTCAAGCCTTACAAGGCGAGGAGGGAGGAATTAGCCGCACACAAGGGCTGCATACTTTGGGGCAGTAGGGTAGTGATTCCACCCCCGCTCCAAAGGCGTGTTCTAGAATCCCTACACGAGACTCATCCCGGCATAGTGCGAATGAAGGCTCTGGCCAGGAGCTACGTCTGGTGGCCGGGAATGGACGGGGAGATCGAGGGCTGGGTCCAGACCTGCCAGGAATCACGGCCCGAGCCGCCCAGCGCCCCCGTCACTAGGTGGGAGTCCACCCGGAAACCATGGTCGAGACTCCATATCGACTTTGCGGGCCCATTCCAGGGGCAAACCTTCATCATAATGGTGGACTCCTACACCAAATGGCTGGAGGTCATCCCCGTAGGGTCCACCTCGTCCACAGCCGCGATCAGAGCGCTGCGCAGGGTCCTATGCACACATGGCATCCCGGACACCATAGTCTCTGATAACGGGGCCGCCTTCACCTCAGCCGACTTCCAGGCGTTCCTGCAAAGATATCTGATCAGGCACATAAGGTCGGCTCCCTTCCATCCGGCCACCAACGGCCAGGCGGAGCGGATGGTCCGCACAACAAAGGAGGCCCTCGGCCGAATTGTACAGGGGGACTGGGACCACAGGCTGGCCGCGTTCCTCTTCGATAATCGGATCACCCCTAACCCGGTCACAGGAGTCAGCCCGGCTGAGCTCCTCATGGGACGCAAACTCATAACCCGGCTGGACCGGCTGCATCCCGACCGAGCTTCAGACACCCGCGGGAGCCCCGAAGTCCGTGACGCCGCCCGGGGCTTCTTCGCGGGCGACCCAGTTTTCGCCCGAAACTATGCAAGGGGCCCCGATTGGGTGGCGGGGCGGGTACTGAGGGTAACCGGGTCCCGCCACTACGACATATCAACGGAGGGGGGCCAGGTACTACGGCAGCACATTGACCAGTTGAGGCGCCGCACCCTTCCGGAGGCCCCCACAGACACGGACGAGGCTATATCCAGCGAGGAGCCTAACGGAGACCACCTAGAGGACGCGATCCCAACATCCGTGATGCGGGCGCCGGAGGTACCGGAACCGACCGAGCCCGAGGGATCCGCTGAACCGGACGGGCCGCCCCCGTCCACTCCAGGACCCACCGAGGCACCATCCTCGGCGGCCGCGCCGCCGCCACCGGGACCCCCCAGACGGTCCACTCGGGAGCGCCGGCCCCCCGCATACTTACAGGACTTTGTACATTAACCAGGGGGGGAGGGGTGTAGTGTATCAAGAAATGTCATGCGACCCGACGGGGGGGGCAACTGGGCAGTCCCAGGAGCCCCAGCGCCGGGAGCCAGTTCCCCGCCTATCTCCAGCTGTGGCGGGAAGTTCAACGGGGCTGGATTGGCCCGACCAACCCAGTAGGCTGTACCCGGGATTGTACATAAGCGGGACCCGGCCCGCGTGTTCGCTCTCTTGCAACGTGCTCCTAATAAACCATGTTGCCCTACTCTCGTCTCCGCTTCGAGTACGTTACAATCTTTATACAAAATCCAATACAATGAAGACTCGATTAGAAAGCAGATAAAGTCCATACAAAAATTCAATCACTTGAAATGGAACTCCCGTTCCTCATACTAGATTTCTGAAGAATGCTTCTGATGTTGCCAAATTCTTTATTGGTCCAGTTGTGTTGAAATGCGACGGAACGCTAGCCGAACTCCCGTTTCCCACAGATGCTTCCTCAGGCTTGCGTGCTTATAGGACTCCTTTCACAAGAATGCAATCGCTTTGAGTCATGCATGGAGTTTGACGTCAATTACCGCTGACGCCAGCCTCCATGCATGACCAGCTGCGTCGCGCAGAGTGGTAAAGCTGCAGTACTGCATTCCAAACTCTGCTCACAACCTGAGTTCGATTCCAGCGGAAGCTGGGTTCAGATAGCAGGCTCAGGGTTGACTCAGCCTTCCATCCTTCCTAGGTCGGTAAAATGAGTACCCAACTTGCCGGGGAGGAAGTGTAGATGACTGGAGAAGGCAATGCCAAACCACCCCGTAAAAAGTCTGCCGTGAAAACGTCCTGATGCGACATCACCCCAGAGTCAAAAATGATTGATGCTTGCATAGGGGACTACCTAAGAACATAAGAGAAGCCATGTTGCATCAGGCCAATGACCCGTCCAGTCCAACACTTTGTGTCACACAGTGGCCAAAAAAGAAAGTAGGTTCACAAGTGGGGCTAGAAGCCCTTTCACTTTGCCCTCTCCCCCACAAGCACCAAGAATACAGAGCATCACTGCCCCAGACAGTTCCAATAATATGCTGTGGCTAATAGCCACTGATGGACCTCTGCTCCATATTTTTATCCAAACCCTTCTCGAAGCTGGCTATGCTTGTAGCCAACACCACTTCCTGTGGCAGTGAATTCCACATGTTAATCACCTTTTGGGTGAAGAAGTACTTCCTTTTATCCATTCTAACCCTACTGCTCAGCAATTTCATTGAATGCTCATGAGTTCTTGTATTGTGAGAAACAGAGAAAAGTACTTCTTTCTCTACTTTCTCCATCCCATGCATAATCTTGTAAACCTCTCTCATGTCACCCTGCAGTTGACGTTTCTCCAAGCGAAAGAACCCCAAGTGTTTTAACCTTTCTTCATAGGGAAAGTGTTCCAAACCTTTAATCATTCTAGTTGCCCTTTTCTGCGCTTTTGCCAATGCTGTAATATCTTTTTTGAGGTGCGGTGACCAGAATTGTACACAGTATTCCAAATGAGACCGCACCATCGATTTATACAGGGGCATTATGATACTGGCTGATTTGTTTTCAATTCCCTTCCTAATAATTCCCAGCATGGCGTTGGCCTTTTTTATTGCAATCTCACACTGTCTTGACATTTTCAGTGAGTGATCTACAACGACCCCAAGATCTCTCTCTTGGTCAGTCTCTGCCAGTTCACACCCCATCAATTTGTAGCTGGGATTTTTGGCCACAATGTGCATTACTTTGCACTTGGCCACATTGAACCTCATCTGCCAAGTTGATGCCCACTCACCCAACCTCAACAGATCCCTTTGGAGTGCCTCACAATCCTCTCTGGTTCTCATCACCCTGAACAATTTAGTGTCATCTGCACACTTGGCCACTTCACTGCTAACTCTCAACTCCAAATCATTTATAATAATAATAATAATAACTTTTAATTTCTATCCCGCCCTCCCCGCCAAAGCAGGCTCAGGGCGGCTTACAACATAAAATACATTATACATCAGATTACATAAATTGCAAATAAAATCCAAGTTAAGACAAATTACAAGTTAAAATTTACAAATTACAATAGTGCTAAAACATTCGATCTTCAATAATTCCATAAAATTCAGTAACCAAGAGCAATTTTTTAGAGGCATTTCCTAGTTTATCATTGGTTGAAGGCTAGTTTATAGAGGTGGGTCTTACAGGCCCTGCGGAACTGTTCCAAACTCCGCAGGGCCCGCACCTCTACCGGGAGTTGATTCCACAGCAGTGGAGCAGCAATAGAGAAGGCCCTATCTCGGGTGGCCTTCAATCTGGCCTCCCTTGGCCCAGGGATGGTCAGCTGGTTTTTTCCAGCCGACCGCAATGCTCTTTGGGGCTCATATGGGGAGAGACGGTCCTTCAGGTAGGCAGGTCCTCGGCCATATAGGGCTTTAAAGGTGATAACCAGCACCTTGTAACGAACTCGGTATCCCACTGGCAGCCAGTGCAGTTCGCGCAGCCCCGGCTGTATGTGCTCCCATCTTGGGAGTCCCAACAACAGCCTAGCCGCCGCGTTCTGCACCAGCTGCAGCCGCCGAGTTCGGCACAGGGGCAGCCCCATGTAGAGAGCGTTGCAGTAATCCAGTCTCGAGGTGACCGTAGCATGGATCACCGTTGCTAGGTCACGGCGCTCTAGGAAGGGGGCCAACTGCTTCGCCCGTCGGAGATGAAAGAACGCGGACTTGGCAGCGGCCGCTATCTGTGCCTCCATTGATAGTGAAGGCTCCAGAAGAACCCCCAAGCTCTTGACCCTATGTGCCGCTTTCAGCAGCACACCGTCAAAAATCGGCAAGGGGATTTCCCTTCCCAGGGCACCGCGACCCAAGCAAAGGACCTCTGTCTTCGTTGGATTCAACTTCAGCCCGCTCAGTCTGAGCCAACCTGCCACGGCTTGCAATGCTAGGTCCAGGCTTTCTGGGACGGAGTCAGGTCGGCCGTCCATTAATAGATGAACAAGTTAAAGAGCATGGGACCCCATACTGAGCCCTGCCGCACCCCACTGCTTACCGTCCTCCACTGTGAAGACTGCCCATTTATACTCACTCTCTGTTTCCTATAAATTAGCCAGTTTTTGATCCACAAGAGGACTTGTCCTTTTACTCCATGACTCTCGAGCTTACTAAGGAGCCTTTGATGAAGAACTTTATCAAAAGCTTTCTGGAAATCAAGGCAAACATCTATCGGGTCTCCTTTGTCCACATGTTTGTTCACCCCCTCAAAGAAATGTAACAGGTTAGTGAGGCAAGATCTTCCCTCACAGAACCCATGCTGAGTCTTCCTCAATAACCTGTGTTCTTCAATGTGCCTACTCATTCTGTCCTTGATAATGGTATTGGATTTTGTATGAAGATGGGCTCGTTCCCTTCCAGATTTTGCAATTTTTTTAAAAATTCTTATTGATTCAGTATCATTTCTTGCATAGCTTGTGTTTTTCGTGAGCTTTGTGCTTTCTCTTTTGCACTCCCTTCTAAGGCATGTGGTGACAGCCAGAGACATAGATGGCTTTAAGTGGGAATCAGACAAATTCATGGAGGAGTGGTCCATCTGCGGCTATTAGACCTAATGACTACGTGGAACCTCCATATCAGAAGCAATAACCCTCTGAATATTCTTTAATCTGCCTTATGGCTAGATGGCCATCTGACAGCAATAAAGATCCTGTGAATTTAGGGGGAGGTGTTTGTGAGTTTCCAGCATTGTGCAGGGGGTTGGACTAGACGACCCTGGAGGTCTAGGATTCTATACGGAATCAATAGCTTGGTTCATCGATGACAGTATTGTCTGCTCAGACTGGAAGCTGCTTTCCAGGCTTTCCCATCATCTACCGCCTGGTCCTTATAACTGGACATGCCAGGGATTGAACCTACGACATTCTGCATGTCAAGCAGATGATTTGCCACTGAGCCGATGCTGGAGAGCAACAACATGGGAGGATTGACTTGTATGCACTCCTCCTAGGCTTTCTAGGGACATCTGGTTGGCACTTGTGTGAAATAAGATGCTGGACATTGGTCTGATCCAGCAGGGCTCTTCTGATGTTCTTAGGAAGGTCCCGGCCTCTCTGCCCTGTTGTTGGCCCTCCAGAGGAACTGGTTGGACACTGCGTGAGACAGGAGGCTGGACTAGATGGACTATTGGTCTGATCTAGCAGGGCTCTTCTGATGTTCCTATGAAGACCTCGACCTCTCTGCCCTGTTGTTGGCCCTTCAGAGGAACTGGTTGGCCACTGGGTGAGACAGGAGACAGGAGGTTGGAGTAAATGGACCATTGGTCTGATCTAGCAGGGCTCTTCTGATGTTCTTATGAAGGCCTCGGCCTATCTGCCCTGTTGTTGGCCCTTCAGAGAAACTGGCTGGCCACTGTGTGAGATAGGATGCTGGACTACATGGACCCTCACTGGTCTGATCCAGCAGGGCTCTTCTGATGGAGAGCCGGTTTTGTGTAGTGGTTAAGTGTGCGGACTCTTATCTGGGAGAACCGGGTTTGATTCCCCACGCCTCCACTTGCACCTGCTAGCATGGCCTTGGGTCAGCCATAGCTCTGGCAGAGGTTGTCCTTGAAAGGGCAGCTGCTGTGAGAGCCCTCTCCAGCCCCACCCACCTCACAGGGTGACTGTTGTGGGGGAGGAAGGTAAAGGAGATTGTGAGCCGCTCTGAGACTCTTCGGAGTGGAGGGCGGGATATAAATCCAATATCTTCTTCTTCTTCTTCTTATGAAGGCCTCGGCCTCTCTGCCCTGCTGTTGGCCTTCCAGAGGATCTGATTGGCCACTGTGCGAGACAGGAGGCTGGACTAGATGGACCCTCACTGGTCTGATCCAGCAGGGCTCTTCTGATGTTCTTATGAAGGCCTCGGCCTCTCTGCCCTGTTGTTGGCCCTCCAGAAGAACTGGTTGGCCCTAGTGTGAGACAGGATGCTGGACTAGATGGGCCCTCACTGGTCTGATCCAGCAGGGCTCTTCTGATGTTCTTATGAAGGCCTCGGCCTCTCTGCCCTGTTGTTGGCCCTCCAGAAGAACTGGTTGGCCCTTGTGTGAGACAGGATGCTGGACTAGATGGGCCCTCACTGGTCTGATCCAGCAGAGCTCTTCTGATGTTCTTATGAAGGCCTTAGCCTCTCTGCCCTGTTGTTGGCCCTCCAGAGGAACTGGTTGGCCCTTGTGTGAGACAGGATGCTGGACTAGATGGGCCCTCACTGGTCTGATCCAGCAGGGCTCTTCTGATGTTCTTATGAAGGCCTTAGCCTCTCTGCCCTGTTGTTGGCCCTCCAGAGGAACTGGTTGGCCACTGTGTGAGACAGGATGCTGGACTAGATGGACCCTCACTGGTCTAATCCAGCAGGGCTCTTTTGATGTTCTCATGAAGGCCTCAGCCTCTCTGCCCTGTTGTTGCCCCTCCAGAGGAGCTGGTTGGCCACTGTGTGAGACAGGACACTGGACTAGATGGAACACTGGTCTGATTCATCACTCTTTTGACTGACATGGAGAGTACATAGTGGTTTGTGTGCGTGTCTGGCGTGCGTGTGGGCAAGTTCTTTTGTGGCGATGTTCATTTTTGTTCGACCCGCTTGGTTCCCTCAAGTGATGGGCCTCCATCCCCCCTCCTATTTAGACTTTCCCTTATTGTTACGGCATGGAAAACCCCCCCAGGAAGGCCGAAAGAAATGAAACGAAGTAACTTGGCAGCCCTGAGAACAAAGGCCTTGATTGATTCACAAGAATTCATTTTGAGGAAGCGGAGGCAATTTATTAGACGCATGTAGCAATTATGGTTCAGCCTCCATTTCTGAGATGTCATTACTGCTACTAATAAAAGGAGAGAGGGAGAGAGAGAGCAAGACGAGGGGAAAATATACCTTCCCAGTTTGCACATAATCCTTGTTTGCAGTTTGACTCCCTGTGGATAGTCGCGAAGTGTTCCAAATTCTCCAGTGCTGAAATTATTGGAGAAATGCTTCCGGCCATGGGGGCCAGACTCAGCAAAATTCCCCTTTCCTGCAAAAAAATGACTGAACTGGGACAAATTGGGGCTGTACAACAGAGTTGTGGTGTTTTCGTTGTTCAGTCCGACTCTTTGTGACCCCACGGACCAAGTCACGCCAGGCTCTCCTGTCTTCCACCGTCCTCCGAAGTCTGCTCAAATTCGTGTTTGTTACATCAGTAACGCTGTCCAGCCGTCTCCTCTTTGGCCGTCCCCTTCTTCTTTTGCCTTCTGTCTTTCCCAGCATCAGGGTCTTCTCCAGGGAGTGCTCCCTTCTCATTGGGTGGCCAAAGTATTTGAGCTTCAGCTTCAGCATCTGACCTTCCAGGGAACAGTCTGGGTTGATTTCCCTTAGGACTGACTGATTGGATCTTCTTGCAGTCCAAGGGACTCGCAAGAGTTTTCTCCGTTGAGGGCTCCCTTTTCATTTGGTGGCCAAAGTATTTGAGCTTCAGCTTCAGCATCTGACCTTCCAGGGAACAGTCTGGGTTGATTTCCCTTAGGACTGACTGGTTTGATCTTCTTGCAGTCCAAGGGACTCTCAAGAGTTTTCTCCGTTGAGGGCTCCCTTCTCATTTGGTGGCCAAAGGATTGGAGCTTCAGCTTCAGCATCTGATCTTCCAGGGAACAGTCTGGGTTGATTTCCCTTAGGACTGACTGGATCTTCTTGCAGTCCAAGGGACTCTCAGGAGTCTTCTTCAGCACCACATCTCAAAAGCATCTATTCTGCACTCGGCCTTCCTTATGGTCCAACTCTCACAGCCATACATGACTACGGGGAATACCATCACTTTGACTATACGGACTTTTGTTGGCAGGGTGAGGTCTCTACTTTGTATTATATGAATATGTGGACTCAATTGAAGACTATTTGGGTGTTCCTGCCTGGCTCATTGGAGCCATACTGACTGAGCTTGGGGACTTGAGAACAATGGGCAGCAGGATCCAAATCTCTGCTGCTCTACACCAATCACAAGCCCCTGCCGGTTTGAATGACCCAATAAGGTGCTTACGCAGGAACCCTGGAGTGTATATAGTTGGCCCGTTGGCCCAGTACAGCAGTCTTTACTGGGCAGCCATCTACCGTGCTGTACCAAATAAAGAGCTGTTATCCACGACCACCTCACCTCTTCAATGCCTAGCACCTACTATATTATAGAGTCCTTGTAGTACTTTATATACAGCAAGGAGAATCACACTGGCTTGTATCTTCTCAGTCTGTCCAGCCAACTCAGAAGCCTTCTTCTTCTCGTTTAAGGATTTGGCCTTTCTGATAGAAGAGACGCTCAGACAGACTTGAGGGCACCCAATAAAGCTCCGTTCCATCAGAGGACAACTCTTTAGGCTGGAGAAAACCTTCCAGCTTGGCTGAGTAGAAAAAGAAGGCAAGGAGGAGGAGGTGACTATACCCCACTTTTATCTATCCAAAGGATTATCCAAAGTGGCTTTCCTTAGGGGCGCCAGGCCAGCCTCCATGTAGGACTGGGGGATCTCCAGGAATTGCAGCTTGTCTCCAGACTGCAGACTTCAATTCCCCTGGAGAGCCAGTTTGGTGTAGTGGTGTGAGACAGGAGGCTGGACAGGGTGGACTCTCACTGGACTGCTCCAGCAGGGCTCTACTGATGTTCTTATGATGGCCTCAACCTCTTCACACTGTTGTTGGCCCTCCAGAGGAACTAGTTGGCCACTGTGTGAGACAGGAGGCTGGACTAGATGGACTCTCACTGGTCTTATCCAGCAGGGCTCTTCTTCTGTTCTTATGAAGGTCTTGGCCTCTCTGCCCTGTCGTTGTCCCTCCAGAGGAACTGGTTGGCCTCTGTGTGAGACAGGAGGTTGGACTAGATGGATCCTCACTGGTCTGATCCAGCAGGGCTCTTCTGATGATGTTATGAAGGCCTCAGTCTCTCTGCCCTGTTGTTGGCCCTCCAGAGGAACTGGCTGGCCACTGTGTGAGACAGGAGGCTGGACTAGATGGACCCTCACTGGACTGATCCAGCAGGGCTCTTCCGATGTTCTTATGAAGGCCTTGGCCTCTCTGCCCTGTTGTTGGCCCTCCAGAGGAACTGGTTGGCCTCTGTGTGAGAGAGGAGGCTGGACTAGATGGATTCACTGCTCTGACCAATAGGGCTCTTCTTCTGATCTTATGAAGGTCTTGGCCTCTCTGCCCTGTTGTTGGCCCTCCAGAGGAACTGGTTGGCCTCTGTGTGAGAGAGGAGGCTGGACTAGATGGATTCACTGCTCTGACCAATAGGGCTCTTCTTCTGTTCTTATGAAGGCCTTGGCCTCTCTGCCCTGTTGTTGGCTCTCCAGAGGAACTGGTTGGCCTCTGTGTGAGAGAGGAGGCTGGACTAGATGGATTCACTGCTCTGACCAATAGGGCTCTTCTTCTGTTCTTATGAAGGCCTTGGCCTCTCTGCCCTGTTGTTGGCCCTCCAGAGGAACTGGTTGGCCTCTGTGTGAGAGAGGAGGCTGGACTAGATGGATTCACTGCTCTGACCAATAGGGCTCTTCTTCTGTTCTTATGAAGGCCTCGGCCTTTCTGCCCTGTTGTTGGCTCTCCAGAGGAATTGGTTGGCCGCCGTGTGAGGCATGATGGTGGACTAGGTGGACCCTCACTGGTCTGATCCAGCAGGGCTCTTCTGATGCTCTTATGAAGGCCTCGGCCTTTCTGCCCTGTTGTTGGCTCTCCAGAGGAATTGGTTGGCCGCTGTGTGAGGCATGATACTGGACTAGGTGGACCCTCACTGGTCTGATCCAGCAGGGCTCTTCTTCTGTTCTAATGAAGGCCTCAGCCTCTCTGCCCTGTTGTTGGCCCTCCAGAGGAACTGGTTGGCCTCTGTATCATAATAATAATAATAATAAATTTTATTTGTATCCCGCCCTCCCCGCCTAGGCGGCTCAGGGCGGCTGACAACACTTTATGCATACAATAATAATGGTCCATCAGTGGCTATTAGCCACAGTGTATGTGTGTATATACATTTTTTTGCCACTTTGTGACACAGAGTGTTGGACTGGATGGGCCGTTGGCCTGATCCAACATGGCTTCTCTTATGTTCTTATGTATGAGGCAGGATGCTGGATTAGATGGACACTCACTGGTCTGATCCAGCAGGGCTCTTCTGATGTTCTTATGAAGGCCTCAGCCTCTGTGCCCTGTTGCTGGCCCTCCAGAGGAACTGGTTGGCCACTGTGTGAGACAGGATGCTGGACTAGAGGGACCCCCACTGGTCTGATCCAGCAGGACTCTTCTGATGTTCTTATGAAGGCCTCAGCCTTTCTGCCCTCTTGTTTTCCCTCTAGAGGAACTGGGTTGGCCACTGTGTGAAACAGGAGGCTGGACAAGATGGACGCTCACTGGTCTGATCCAGCAGGGATCTTCTGATGTTCTTATGAAGGCCTCAGCCTCTCTGCCTTGTTGTTGGCCCTCCTGAGGAACTGGCTGGCCACCGTGTGAGGCAGGATGCTGGACTAGATGAACCTTTACTGGTCTGATCCAGCAGGGCACTTCTGACGTTCTTATGTTAAGTTCATCCCCCGCAAGTGGCGAGAGGGAACCTAACAGCCCTAATGCTGGATCAGACTGAGACCCATCTAGTCCAGCATTCTGTTCCCACCGCAGCCAGCCACAAGTTGCCTCTCGGAAGTTCACTGGCAGGATCCCAGCAATAGCGTCTTCTCCCCGGTGGTTGATATCCAGAGGCATCCTCGGGGCTGGAATTCTAGCAGGAGCTCCTTTGCATATTAGGCCAAACCTTCCTGGTGTAGCCAATCCTCCAAGAGCTTACAAAAAAAAGAACCTTGTAAGCTCTTGGAAGATTGGCTACATCCAGAGGCTGTGGCCTAATATGCATAGGAGCTTCTGCTAGAATTCCACCCCTAGGCATCCTACAGTTTGTGACATTCCCAGGGAAGGTTCCATTCCACCATTTTACAAGCTCCGTGTTGCAGGCTACAGCCCTGCTGTTTGAGCCCAGTCTCCCTCCCCATTTGTCTCCCCCCTTCCCTTGCTGCTGTCTCTGTTGCCACATCCTGTGAATGACCAGCAGAGAGGGACCCAGCTGGGGAAATGGTCTGCCTGTCCTTTGTTTCGGGAGGGGGTGTGTGTGCCCAGGGGCTCCTAACCGGCTCGCCTGTTCAAAGGCCCTCCTCCACCTCTGCCTTTCGCCCAGATGTGCTTGTGGGTTGCTGTCCGCCCAGGAGCGCAGGTGGCGAGCCTATCTCCCCGTTTATTGCGGGGATGACTCTGCGACCAAGTATTCGATAATAGGAAATGACTAATGATGTGGTTGAAAATTATGAACCGGGGATTAATAAAACTTGAAAAGGAACGGCCTCGGCCGTTTGATCCTCCGGAGAGGAAGTACGTCTGTGCGTTTAGCCTCTTTTCCCCTCAGGTGGTGTTCTTATTAGTCTCATCCGACTTGGGAAGCAGCGGGGACTGGAGCTTGGAAACTTTGGCTGGCAGGGGGAATGCCAGAAGAGAGGTTTACAAGATAGTGCACGGGATAGAGAAGGTAGAAAAAGAAGTCCTTTTCTCCCTTTCTCACCATACTCGTGGGCACTCATTGAAATTGCTGAGCAGTCGGGTTAGAACGGATAAAAGGAAGTCCTTCTTCACCCAAAGGGTGATTAACACGTGGAATTCACTGCTACAGGAGGTGATGGCGGCTACACGCATAGACAGCCTCAAGAGGAGATTGGAGAAACATCTGGAGCAGAGGTCCATCAGTGGCTATTAGTCACAGGGTATAGATGGAACTCTCTGTCTGGGGCAAGTGATGTTCTGTTTTCTTGGTGCTTGGATGGGGGTGGGGGGCTTCTGGTGTCCTGGCCCCACTGGTGGACCTTCTGATGGCAACTGGGTTTTTTTGGCCACTGTGTGACACAGAGTGTTGGACTGGATGGTCCACTGGCCTGATCCAACATGGCTTCTCTTATGTTCTTATGTGTGACACAGAACGTTGGACTGGATGGGCCATTGGCCTGATCCAACAGGGCTTCTCTTAGGTTCTTATGTGACACAGAGTGTTGGACTGGAGGGGCCATTGGCCTGATCCAACAGGGCTTCTCTTATGTTCTTATGTGACACAAAGTGTTGGATTGGATGGGCCACTGGCCTGATCCAACAGGGCTTCTCTTATGTTCTTATGTGACACAGAGTGTTGGACTGGATGGGCCATTGGCCTGATCCAACAGGGCTTCTCTTATGTTCATGTGTGACACAGAGTGTTGGACTGGATGGGCCATTGGCCTGATCCAACATGCCTTCTCTGATGTTCTTACGTGACACAGAGTGTTGGACTGGATGGGCCATTGGCCTGATCATGCCAGTGGCCCATCTAGTCCAACACTCTGTGTCACATAAGAACATAAGAGAAGCCATGTTGGATCAGGCCAATGGTCCATCCAGTCCAACACTCTGTGTCACACAGTGGCCAAAACCCAGGTGCCATCAGGAGGTCCACCAGTGGGGGCAGAACTCCAGAATCCCTCCCACTGTTGTCCCCCAAGCACCAAGAAGAAGTGCATCTCTACCCCAGACAGTGCCTGGTCCAGACCGCTGGCTCAGGATGGCAGCGTGCCCAGAAGTGAGCTGGTGGAAACTGGAGTGCTCCTGAGTGTTCAGACAGCCTGCAGAACAAGAACAGGCTGTGGGGACCCCGGGAAAGCATCCAGAGCACTCATGTGCCCTGTCCACCACTCCCTGGGCCCTTTCAGAATGCTTCCAATCTGCTCAGACAACTGGGGAGGCGCCTTGGAGGAGCCCCAGTGATTTGGTACCAGTTTATATGTGGTACCTCAATTCTTGACTGCACCCTTCTTAAATCTTCGTTCGCGAAGTCAAGCCAAGAGAGAGAGAGAGAGAGATATGTGGTACCATTTTGAGCTGGTTCCAGTTGAGTTGGGGATGGGTTGAGGGTGGGAGCGGGATGGCAGGCAGATGTGTGCGTTCGGACACACTTTTTTTTTTGTCTAATTGCTTGCCGTCCCTGGGGCGGCTTAAACCGCCCATCTGGCACTGGCCAGTGTGCTCCATTTATACCTTGTGACTAAGAGCCACTGATTGACCTCTACTCCATATGTTTCTCCGGTCCCCTCTTGAAGATACCTATGCTTGTACAGCTGCCATATAGTCAAAGTGATGGTATTCCCGGGAGTAACGTATGGCTGTGAGAGCTGGACCATAAGGAAGGCCGAGCGCAGAAGAATAGATGCTTTCGAGCTGTGGTACTGGAGAAGAATCTTGAGAGTCCCTTGGACTGCAAGGAGATCCAATCAGTCAGTCCTAAGGGAAACCAACCTAGAATGTTCCCTGGAAGGTCAGATGCTGAAGTTGAAGCTCCAATCCTTTGGCCACCAAATGAGAAGGAAGCGCTCACTGGAGAAGACTCTTGAGAGTCCCTTGGACTGCAAGAAGATCCAATCAGTCAGTCCTAAGGGAAACCAACCCAGAATGTTCCCTGGAAGGTCAGATGCTGAAGCTGAAGCCCAAATACTTTGGCCACCAAATGAGAAGGGAGCATTCACTGGAGAAGACCCTGATGCTGGGAAAGACTGAAGGCAAAAGAAGAAGGGGACGGCAAAAGATGAGATGGCTGGACAGTGTTACTGATGTAACTAACATGAAGTTGAGCAGACTTCGGAGGATGGTGGAAGACAGAAGGGCCTGATGTGACTTGGTCCATGGGGTCGCAAAGAGTCGGATTCGACTGCGTGACTGAACAACAGCAAAATAGCTGCCACCGCTATAGTGGTAGCTGTGCCGGTCTCCCTTTCTAACGGAAGGATATCTCGTTCATCCCTAAGTTTTCCACTTAAGATAACTCTGTTGACTGCCCTCTGTCCTATTTCAATGGGGCAGTGTTAAAATTCTTCAATCAAGGGAGCTGGAGATCATCCGGAACCCGGCTTGTGTCAACATATCAGCGAATATTTCAAACACGAATTAGGGTGGATACTCCATTGACAGCAGACAGCTGACCGACCACTCCGTATCCCGTCATCCATCTCCTCTTCCCTGCCATGAAGGCATCATCTGATGCAGATTTATTAGTCCCAGGTTCTTTGGCCTTGTCAAAAGAGCTCCTGGTCCAATTTCGGTTATGAGAAACAGCGGTCCGCGTGCGATGCACAGTGACGAGTGTTGCCTCCGATGACGGGGAGCTGACAAGAATCAGTGGGAGGCAAAATATGATTTCACTGCAACCTTTCCGATTCTCTCTCGCGCCCGTCATCTCTTCAGTGACCATAAATTTCTGAATGAGCCGTAATATAGATGCCCTTGTTTTGTATCGAGCTGATCTGGGATATAGGTCAACCACAGCAGGGGAGGGGGTGCAGAGTAAAGGTTTTTTTTCACCACGGTGACATCACTTGGTAGAAAACTTTCTTCAAGTGGCCTTTGATAGCTTCAGGCCATGCGGTCTCTGCAATCCGCGGTCTGTTCTTGTCCACCTCTGAGATTGGATGTCACAGTCCCGCTCCGACCGAACCCCAGTTCCGGTTGCAAGGATAGCCAAGATCTGGAGTCTGGACCGCAGACGGCTGTGCAAAGAACTAGACCTAGACTGTAGGTTCTTTTGCGTGGAGTGTCTGTTGGAGTGATCCAGACACAGAGATTCAGCTAGATCAAGATGGGATCCATCTGAGTTAGTCCATCTGTAGCAGTAGAAAATTGCCAGAGTCCAATAGCAACTTAAAGACTAACAAAATTTGTGGCAGTGTAGCAACTTTCATGGAGGAGTGGTCCATGTGTTAGTCTTTAAGGTGCCACGTGAGCAGTGACTCAGAAAAGCTCTTCCCCTGCCACATATTGTGTAGGTTTTTAAGGTGCCACTGGACTCTGAAGAGGTGAGCAGTACCTCACAAAAGCTCTTCCCCTGCCACAAATTGTGTCAGTCTTTTAGGTGCCACTGGACTCTGAAGAGGTGAGCAGTGCCTCAAAGCTCCTCCCTTTGCTACCCAAAGGAGTCTCAGAGTGGCTTACAAATCTCCTTCCCCTTCCCCTTCCCCACAACAGTCACCCTGGGAAGTAGGGGCAGAGCAAAAAAGAAGTGCGTTGGTCTGAAAGCATTTCGCTGTGGCTCTGTGGAACAATGGCTGTGGAGAGATCGGGCTGATGAAGGAACAAGAAACGAAACCGTAATTTGACCTAAGAGTATGGTCCCCTTTCTCTCTCCAGTGGAATTTTTTTGATTCCTTGGTAGCAGCACAGAAGACAACAGGACATAGAGACGTGTACAGGAAGTGGGTTTTGCCCCATATATGGAGTTGTGTGGACTTTTTCCCTGTTAGACTTCTTCAGTGATTGCATTTTGTAACCAGCTGCTATTCTGGGAGCATTGCTATAGGTTTATATGTTGTTAAGTCATTGTCACTACAATATATGTTTGTACATTTAGGGAGGGACAGTGGCTCAGTCGTAGAGCATCTGCTTGGTAAGCAGAAGGTCCCAGGTTCAATCCCCGGCATCTCCAACTAAAAGGGTCCAGGCAAGTAGATGTGAAAGATGTCAGCTTGAGACCCTGGAGAGCAGTTGCCAGTCTGAGTAGACAATACTGACTTTGATGGATGAAGGGTCTGATTCAGTATAAGGCAGTTTCATATGTTTATATGTTCATATGTGCACACTTTGGTGTGATAATAAGTATATTTCCAGTGTTGATTGTATTGTTCCATAGAGAGAACTTGTGGCTGACCCAAGGCCATGCTAGCAGGTGCAAGTGGAGGAGCAGGGAATCAAACCCCGTTCTCCCAGATAAGAGTCTGCACACTAAACCACTACACCAAACAGGGATGGATGAAGAAGACTGCAGACTTATACCCCAGCCTTCTCTCTGAATCAGAGACTCAGAGCCGCTTATAATCTCCTGTGTCTTCTCCCCTCACTACAGACACCCTGTGAGGTGGGTGGGGCTGAGAGGGCTCTCACAGCAGCTGCCCTTCCAAGTACAGAGTCTCAGAGCGGCCTACAATCTCCTTTCCCTTCCTCCCCCACAACAGACACCCTGTGAGGTGGGTGGGGCTGGAGAGGGCTCTCACAGCAGCTGCCCTTTCAAGGACAACCTCTGCCAGAGCTATGGCTGACCCAAGGCCATGCTAGCAGGTGCAAGTGGAGGAGTGGGGAATCAAACCCGGTTCTCCCAGATAAGAGTCCGCGCACTTCACCACTACACCAAACCAGGATTCAAGACACCTGCCTGAGGATGTCAGAAAAATTCCTGTTCTGGCTTTCTGCAAACTCTGCACAACTGAATAAAGGTATTTTGCTTTGTTTTTTTTGGCAGATCACAGTTTATTTTATTTGGAATGTCACTTCTGGCCACTCAGGCTTATTCTGTATCTATCTATCTATCTATCTATCTATCTATCTATCTATCTATCTATCTATCTATCTATCTATCTATCTATCTATCTATCTATCTATCTATCTATCTATCTATCTATCTATCTATCATCTATCTATCTATCTATCTATCTATCTATCTATCTATCTATCTATCTATCATCTATCTATCTATCTATCTATCTATCTATCTATCTATCTATCTATCTATCTATCTATCTATCTATCTATCTATCTATTTCAATTTATATCCCACCCTACCCCACCGAAGTGGGCTCAGGGCGGCTAACCCTACAAAAGCAGACGTCTATTCTTAACATATTTTTGGCTTTGGATGACCATGAACAAAAAAACCAGGTCTGCTCTGCAGATGAAGACCCATGTGGGTTTCCAGGCTACAGTTCTTCTAGCCTTCAAGACCTGATCACAACTGAACCCAGAGATCCCTCTCTGCTAAGAAGAAGGAGGAGGAGGAGGTAGATTTATACCCTGCCCTTCTCTCTGAATCAGTGTCTCAGAGCAACTTACAACCGGCCTGATTTGGGTAAAGAAGAAGATATTGGATTTATATCCCGCCCTCCACTCTGAAGAGTCTCAGAGCGGCTCACAGTCTCCATTCCCTTCCTCCCCCACAACAGACACCCTGTTAGGTGGGTGGGGCTGGAGAGGGCTCTCCCAGCAGCTGCCCTTCCAAAGACAGAGTCTCAGAGCAGCCTACAATCCCCTTTCCCTTCCTCCCCCACAACAGACACCCTGTGAGGTGGGTGGGGCTGAGAGGGCTCTCCCAGCATCTGCCCTTTCAAGGACAGAGTTGCAGAGAGGCCTACAATCTCCTTTCCCTTCCTCCCCCACAACAGACACCCTGTGAGGTGGGTGGGGCTGGAGAAGGCTCTCACAGCAGCTGCCCTTTCAAGGACAGAGTCTCAGAACAGCCTACAATCTCCTTTCCCTTCCTCCCCCTCAACAGACACCCTGTGAGGTGGGTGGGGCTGAGAGGGCTCTCCCAGCAGCTGCCCTTCCAAGGACAGAGTCTCAGAGCGGCCTACAATCTCCTTTATCTTCCTCCCCCACAACAGACACCCTGTGAGGTGGGTGGGGCTGGAGAAGGCTCTCACAGCAGCTGCCCTTCCAAGGACAGAGTCTCCGAGCGGCCTACAGTCTCCTTTACCTTCCTCCCCCACAACAGGCACCCTGTTAGGTGGGTGGGGCTGGAGAGGGCTCTCCCAGCAGCTGCCCTTCCAAGGACAGAGTCTCAGAGCGGCCTACAATCTCCTTTCCCATCCTCCCCCACAACAGGCACCCTGTGAGGTGGGTGGGGCTGGAGAGGACTCTCCCAGCAGCTGCCCTTCCAAGGACAGAGTCTCAGAGTGGCCTACAATCTCCTTTCCCATCCTCCCCCACAACAGGCACCCTGTGAGGTGGGTGGGGCTCGAGAGGGCTCTCCCAGCAGCTGCCCTTCCAAGGACAGAGTCTCAGAGTGGCCTACAATCTCCTTTCCCATCCTCCCCCACAACAGGCACCCT
This sequence comes from Heteronotia binoei, assembly GCF_032191835.1. Lineage (NCBI taxonomy): Eukaryota > Metazoa > Chordata > Lepidosauria > Squamata > Gekkonidae > Heteronotia > Heteronotia binoei. The sequence goes on along the minus strand of NC_083243.1, from coordinate 10,169,117 downwards.
GTGAGGTGGGTGGGGCTGGAGAGGGCTCTCCCAGCAGCTGCCCTTCCAAGGACAGAGTCTCAGAGCGGCCTACAATCTCCTTTCCCTTCCTCCCCCACAACAGACACCCTGTGAGGTAGGTGGGGCTGAGAGGGCTCTCTCACAGCAGCTGCCCTTTCAAGGACAACCTCTGCCAGAGCTCTGGCTGACCCAAGGCCATTCCAGCAGGTGCAAGTGGAGGAGTGGGGAATCGAACCCGGTTCTCCCAGATAAGAGTCCGCGCACTTCACCACTACGCCAAACTGGCTCTCCTTTGTGCCCAAAGCCAGGGTCAGTGCATGGGAGTAGGCAAACTAGGCCAACGCCTAGGGTGCCAGCTCCCAGCAGGGGCGGAGGCAGGCGCCCCCTCTCTGCTCGCGCCGCCCCCAAGCCTCAGACTCGCTTCCTGTCTGCAGCGCCCGCCGAACTCGGCGAGCGCTGCAGAGGGAAAGCGACTTGTGTTTTTTATCTTGGCTTTAAGGGGTCGGTGGAGCTCCCCCAACCCGTTCAAGTCAGAAAAGGGGCTTCCCCTCTCCAGCGCCTGCCCGAGTGCTGCAGAGGGGATGTGCTAAGCGCCCGGTGTGATGACATCACCTCTTGGTGATGTCACCATGCCACTTGCATGCATGCGGACAAAAATCTACTGGGGGGGGGCGCACATTGGGGTTCTGCCTCGGGCGACAGAACTCCATGGGCTGCACCCGCCCCAAGAGTCTGGATTGGTGTTTCCTCTAAGCTGAGTTAGTGTGAGCTAGCTCACAGGTGTTTTAGACTCTGGCTCACCCATTTTTGTCCAGGCTCAGGAAAAATGGCCCCAGAGCGAGCCAATCGATGCAGTCGCTCACCACTTTAATGCCAGGAGCTCACAAAGTAGAATTTTTGCTCACAAAGCTCTGCAGCTGAGAGGGAACATTGGTCTGGACCCAGCCCTAATGTATCGTATGAATACTTAACTCTTTGCTTCAGTTCTGTTCCTAGACTTCTGGTTGCTTCTACAACCCGAATCCTATCAAGAACATCAGAGAAGCCATGTTGGATCAGGCCATTGGCCCATCCAGTCCAACACTCTGTGTCACATAAGAACATAAGAGAAGCTATGTTGGATCAGGCCATTGGCCCATCCAGTCCAACACTCTGTGTCACATAAGAACATCAGAGAAGCCATGTTGGATCAGGCCAATGGCCCATCCAGTCCAACACTTTGTGTCACATAAGAACATAAGAGAAGCCATGTTGGATCAAGCCAATGGCCCATCCAGTCCAACACTCTGTGTCACATAAGAACATAAGAGAAGCCATGCTGGATCAGGCCAATGGCCCATCCAGTCCAACACTCTGTGTCACATAAGAGAAACCATGTTGGATCAGGCCAGTGGTCCATCCAGTCCAACACTCTGTGTCACATAAGAACATAAGAGAAGCCATGTTGGATCAGGCCAGTGGTCCGTCCAGTCCAACACTCTGTGTCACACAGTGGCCAAAAAAACCCTAAGTGCCATCAGAAGGTCCACCAGTGGGGCTAGAAGCTCTCCCATTGTGCCCCCCCCCTCAAGCACCAAGAAGACAGAGCATCGCTTCCCCAGACAGAGAGTTCCAGCAATACGCTGTGGTTAACAGCCACTGATGGACCTCTGCTCCATATACTTATCCAATCCCCTCTTGAAGCTGTCTGTGCTTGTAGCCGCCACCACCTCCTGCGGCAGTGAATTCCACATGTTAATCACCCTTTGGGCAAAGGACTTCCTTTTATCCGTTCTAACCCGACTGCTCAGCAATTTCATTGATTGCCCCCAAGTTTTTTATTGTGAGACAGGGAGAAAAGTACTGCATCGTTTGCTGAATGTCCCATCCATCGATCGGATTTAATCACCCAATCTCATCCACCTTCAATCTAAGTGAGATGTGGATTATATATAATGTATGTAAATAAGGTAAATAAATATAGAGTAAATCAATACAATCGACAGGATGGGATATTCAACGAATCATGAAATTGGCTTAGGAGTGCAGAAGTCTAGCGCCAACCAGTAATCTTTTAAAAAAACAAAAACAAAACCAGAACAGAAGTAAAGTGTTAGTATTGACATGACACTTTAAATGAAGCAAAAAATACGTAGTAGCACAGAGTGCTAAGCTGCATTATTGCAGTCCAAGCTCTGCTCACGACCTGAGTTTGATCCCGGCGGAAGCTGGGTTCAGGTAGCTGGTTCAAGGTTGACTCAGCCTTCCATCCTTCTAAGGTCGGTAAAATGAGTGCCCAGCTTGCTGGGGGGGAAAGTGTAGATGACTGGGGAAGGCAAGGGCAAAACACCCCATAACAAAAAGTCTGCCAAGAAAACGTCACCTCAGAGTCTGTAAGGACTTGGTGCTTGCACAGGGAACGACCTTTTTTTTAAGGATCATATGGCACAGTCCCTAACCATTTACTGAATCATACGCTGAACATGAGTCAACAGTGTGATGTGGTGGCTAAAAAGGCAAATGCAATACTGGGCTTTATAGTGTCCAGATCACAGGAAGTGATGGTATCACTTTACTCTGCTCTGGTAAGACCTCACCTGGAGTCTTGTGTTCAGTTTTGGGCACCACATTTTAAGAAGGATATAGATAAACTGGAACGGGTCCAGAGGAGGGCGACAAAGATGGTGAGGGATCTGGAGACCTATAAGGAAAGACTGAAGGAGCTGGGTATGTTTAGCCTGGAGAGGATCTCAGCTGAAAGGTGATATGATCAGCATCTTCAAGTACTTGAAAGGCTGTCATCTAGAGAAGGGTGTGGAATTGTTTTCTGTGGCCCCAGAAGGTAGGACCAGAACCAACGGGTTGAAATTAAATCAAAAGAGTTTTCGGCTCAACATGAGGAAGAACTTCCTGACCGTTACAGAGATTCCTCAGTGGAACAGGCTTCCTCGGGAGGTGGTGGGCTCTCCTTCCTTGGAGGTTTTTCAACAGAGGCTAGATGGCCATCTGACAGCAATGAGGATCCTGTGAATTTAGGGGGAGGTGTTTGTGAGTTTCGAGCGGTTCCTCAGTGGAACAGGCTTCCTCCTTGGGAGGTGGTGGGCTCTCCTTCCTTGGAGGTTTTTCAACAGAGGCTAGATGGCCATCTGACAGCAATGAAGATCCTGTGAATTTAGGGGGAGGAATTTGTGAATTTCCTGCATTGTGCAGGGGGTTGGACTAGATGACTCTGGAGGTCCCTTCCAACTCTATGATTCTAGGATTTATCCAAGCAAATTTGTCAACCATTTTGTGCAGTGCAAATCTATTTTCTTGCCTTGGGAACAAATCGCTGCCTTCTGGAGGTCAGTTGTAATTCCAGGGGATCTCCAGGCCCCGCCTGGAGGTTGGCACCCCTAAAACTGAGGAGGCGTCTCCTGTTCTGTTCAACTCCACCCCCCCCCTTCCCGACTAAAACGAATCTCCAAGGCAGCGACCTCGCCGTTCCCACCATCTGCTGCCCAAATGTCGGGAGCAGTCGTGATTGGTTAAGACATGAGCTGCCTATTTGAAGACAAATGTTATCTCAGGGGGGGTCAAAGGTCACAGATGTCTAGCGCAAGAGTGACTCAGAGCCAAGGGGTTGACCTAAGTGCTTCCTGTTCGAATAGTTGCACTGTCCGGCAGCTGAGTCCTAACGACGGCTCTCTCTCGAGGTGGGCTTGGAATGTCTCTGGCTTTCTAGTCCTTGAAGGACGGTCCGTCCACGGATGAGCCGGGGGTCGAACTGCGCCCTGTGTAGCTCCATTTCGGAGCTGCTCTCTCAGAGGTTTTTTCAGTGACCAGTCCAAGCAGGTACACTGATGAATTAGACGCAGGGTGTTAAACTCATTTGTTATGAGGGCCAGATCTGACATAAATGAGACCTTGTCGGGCCGGGCCGTGTTTGCCATATGTATACCTATTTCAGATTCGGTAGCAGAAATGTAAGCTTTACAAAGGACACAGACAAACACAATTAAAGATTTTTTTAAAACATTAAAACATTAGCACGCTGTCTTAAAGAATGATTAAGGGGTTGGAAGACTTTCCCTATGAAGAAAGGTTAAAAAGCTTGGGGTTCTTTAGCTTGGAGAAACGTCGACTGCGGGGTGACATGATAGAGGTTTACAAGATGATGCATGGGATGGAGAAAGTAGAGAAAGAAGTCCTCTTCTCCCTTTCTCACAATACAAGAACTCGTGGGCATTCGATGAAATTGCTGAGCAGTTGGGTTAAAATGGATAAAAGGAAGTACTTCTTCACCCAAAGGGTGATTAACAGGTGGAATTCACTGCCACAGGAGGTGGTGGCGGCTACAAGCATAGACAGCTTCAAGAGGGGGTTAGATAAAAATATGGAGCAGAGGTCCATCGGTGGCTATTAGCCACAGTGTGTGTATATATATATATACACTCTCTCGGCTTGACTTCGTGAACGAAGATTTAAGAAGGGTGCAGTAGTCCACGTCTGCTGCAGGCTCGCTGGTGGCTGACAAGACCAATGCGGGACAGGGAGAGCCGGCCACAGTGGCTGCAGGGAAAAGTCTGATTTGGGGTTGGAGCTGTAGCAGTGCGATTCTTCCTCAATCTCCTTTTGTCCTCAAGACCAGCTATGCGTGCGTTCTCAAAGGAAGAGACAGCCTGGTGGATGGTGTGCCTCCATGCTTTGCGATCTGAGGCTAGGTCAGACCACTGGTGATGGTTGATGTGACAGGTGCCAAGGGATTTCTTCAAGGAGTCCTTGTACCTCTTCTTTGGTGCTCCTCTATTTCGATGGCCGGTGGAAAGTTCGCCATACAGAGCAATCTTGGGAAGGCGGTGTGTGTGTATATATAGGGCAAGGGAAGCTCTGGCTCTTTCCTTCCTTTCCCAGGGAACTGTGGGGCGGAGCCTCATGGTGGCTCAGTGGTAGAGCATCTGCTTGGTAAGCGGAAGGTCCCAGGTTCAATCCCCGGCATCTCCAACTAAAAAGCGTCTAGGCAAATAGGTGTGAGAAACTTCAACTTGAGACCCTGGAGAGCCACTGCCAGTCTGAGTAGACAATACTGACTTTGATGGACTGAGGATCTGATTCAGTAGAAGGCAGATTCATATGTTCATAGGTTCAATAGGAGGGAGAGAGGCTTGGCTCAGTAGCTCTGCTGTGTGATTGAGAGAGCCTGGCAAAGCAAGCTCTGCCTCCCCCCCCTTCCCCCCCAAGGGAGGAGCCTCAGGCAATGGAGAAAGCAGAGGTTTTGCTCTGCAGCTCCTGTGCGATTGAGCAAGCCCGGCAAAGCAGGCTGTGATGCAGAAGGAAGCAAGGGAGAGGGAGAAGGAAGCAGATGACTGCTGGTTGCTCGGGGGCCTGAGAGGAGCCTTCCGGGGGCCTGATTTGGCCCCCAGGCCGCATGTTTGACACCCCTGAATTAGAGCTTAGCACAGAGACATTTTGAATCTGACAAAGGGTAACCCCTAATGGAAGTCTGTTGATCTCTGAGGCTCCACCTGCAACTGTCTATGCAACCTTGTAAAAGCTGGAGAGTGTCTAAATATAAATCTGAAGAAAATACTGGGTATTCCATTATTGAATTCAGAGCTTTACCTAGTGTACCGCAGCCTGAAGAAGGCGAATGAAACGGACGGTTACGCAGGCCATCCATTGCTGCTGCTGCTGCTGCTGTAACATCAACCTTCTATGTAATTTTTTTTTCAATGTTGTTCAAATCTGGCATCTCGTGTGTCGTGTGTTTTTTTTTTTGTCAATAATATTGATAATAAATTGTTTGTTTCAAAATATAGGGGAGCAAGTCAAGACTTGTATCAACAGTTGTTACTTTTATACAGTCCCCCCCCCCTTTTTTTGTTACAATATCACTTTTCTGTATAGCCGTCTCTTTCTGCACAGGGATGAATTATGGCAGACTTTACCTTGGATATGATTGCGTATGGGCTGGAAGACAGAACTCTTCAGGAGGTTATGTTTGTAGGGTTGCCAGGTCCAATTCAAGAAATATCTTTTTGAAATTTGGATCAATTCTCCATTATACCCTATGGGAATTGGTCTCGATAGGGAATAATGGAGTGCCCAGCAGACATTTCCCTCCCCCCCACTTTCTGACGACCCTGAAGCGGGGGGAGGGCCTCCAAACCAGGGGATCCCCTGCCCTCACCTGGGGATTGGCAACCCTCTAGGTTTGCCAGGCCTCCCGCTTTGGCCGAAGGCCCCCTGTCAGTAGTCTTAGGGCGTTTTTGCACTGACCTAACTCCGGAGCGAGGTCCCTCTTCACCGCGCAGCGTCTGCGCGGATTTTGCACCAATTGCTCCGCAGAACCCAGAAGAGCCGCAAAGTCCCGCAGCTTTTGCGTCGCAAATGTAAACCGCCAAAAACCAGTTTACATTTGCGACGCAAAAGCCGCGGGACTTTGCGGCTCTTCCGGGTTCTGCGGAGCAATTGGTGAGAAATCCGCGCAGACGCTGCGCAGGGAAGAGGGACGTCGCTCCGGAGTTACGTCAGTGTGAAAACGCCCTTAGTTACCCTAGACACCCTAGACATCTTTCACTAAGAGTCTTAGAACAGCTTACAATCTCCTTCTCAGTTTGGTGTAGTGGTTAAGTGCGTGGACTCGTTATCTGGGAGAATCGGGTTTGATTCCCCACTCCTCTATTTGCAGCTGCTGGAATGGCCTTGGGTCAGCCATAACTCTGGCAGAGGTTGTCCTTGAAAGGGCAGCTTTTGGGAGAGCTCTCTCAGTCCCAGGCACCTCACAGGGTGTCTGTTGTGGAGGAGGAAGATAAAGGAGATTGTGAGCTGCTCTGAGACTCTGAGATTCGGAGTGGAGGGTGGGGTATAAATCCAATTTCTTCTTCTTGTAGTTAAGTGTGTGGACTCTTATCTTGGAGAATCGGGTTTGATTCCTCACTCCTCTATTTGCAGCTGCTGGAATGGCCTTGGGTCAGCCATAACTCTGGCAGAGGTTGTCCTTGAAAGGGCAGCTTCTGGGAGAGCTCTCTCAGTCCCAGCCACCTCACAGGGTGTCTATTGTGGGGAAGGAAGATAAAGATTGTGAGTCACTCTGAGATTCAGGGGGAAGGATGGAATATAAATCCAATGTCTTCCTCCTTCTCTCCCTCTCCTCACAATGGACACCCTGTGAGGCAGGTGAGCTTGAGAGAGCTCTAAGAGAACTGCTCTTGAGAGGACAGCGCTGAGGGAACCTGTGTCTGACCCAAGGTCACCCAGCTGGCTGCATGTGCAGGGGTGGGGAATCAAACCCGGTTCTCCAGATTAGAGTCAGCTGCTCTTCACCACCACAATAAGCTGGTTTAGGGTTGCCAATTCAAGAAATGTCTAGGGACTTTGGGGCTGGAGTCAGGAGACTTTGGGGTGGAGCCAGGAGTCATGGGGCGGAGCCAGGAACAAGGGTGTGACAAGCATCATTGAACTCCAAAGGGTGTTCTGGCCATCCCATTTCAAGGGACCGCAAACCTTTTCAATGTTAGAGCCAATTTGGTGTAGTGGTTAAGTGTGTGGACTCTTATCTGGGAGAACCGGGTTTGATTCCCCACTCCTCCACTTGCACCTGCTGGAATGGCCTTGGGTCAGCCATAGCTCTGGCAGAGTTGTCCTTGAAAGGGCAGCTGCTGTGAGAGCCCTCTCAGCCCCACCCACCTCACAGGGTGACTGTTGTGGGGGGAGAAGATACAGGAGTTTGTAAGCCGCTCTGAGTCTCCGATTCAGAGAGAAGGGCGGGGTAAAAATCTGCAATTCTTCTTCTTCCCTCCATTGGAAATAATGAAAGATAGGGATACCTTCTTTAAGGGCTCACAGAATTGGACCCCCTAGTCCAATCTTCTTGAAACTTGGAGAGTGTTTTGAGGAGAGTCGCTGGATGCTATGCTGAAAATTTGGTGCCTTTACCTCAAAACACAGCTTCCACAGAGGCCCAGATACCCACAGATCATTTTTCCATCATTCCCTATGGGAATCGATCTCCATAGGGAATAATGGAGTGCCCAGCAGACCTCCCTCCCCGCCCCGCTTTCTGAAGCCCCTGAAGCGGGGGGAAGGCCTCCAAACCGGGGGATCCTCTGCCCTCACCTGGGGATTGGCAATCCTAAACTGGTTTAGTTATGCCAGAGGCATAATTTTGACCATTCCGATTTCCTGTACTATGTTTTCCAAAAATGCTCTCCAACTAGGGTTGCCAAGTCCAATTCAAGAAATATCTGGGGACTTTGGGGGTGGAGCCAGGAGACATTGGGGGTGGAGCCAAGATCAAGGCTGTGACAAGCATCATTGAACTCCAAAGGGAGTTCTGGCCCTCACATTTAAAGGGACGGCACACCTTTTCAATGCCTTCCTTCCATAGGAAATAATGAAGGAGAGGGGCACCTTCTTTTGGGGCTCATAGAATTGGACCCCCTGGGCCAATCTTTTTGAAACTTGGGGGGTATTTTGGGGAGAGGCACTAGATGCTATACTGAAATTTTGGTGCCTCTACCCCAAAAAACAGCCCCCCCAGAGCCCCAGATACTTGTGGATCAATTCTCCATGATTTTCTATGGGAATAAATCTCCATAGGGAATAACAGTTCCCAGCGGACATTTCCCTCCCCTCCCCCCGCTTTCTGACGACCCTAAAGCGGGGAGGGGAGGGCCTCCAAACCGGGGGATCCCCTGCCCCCACCTGGGGATTGGCAACCCTATCTCCTACTGAGTATGTCGATCGGCCCCACCCCCTTTACGCTGCAGGTGCTTTCTGCTTCTCACCGCTAGGTGGCCGCTCTGTTTGAGACTCACCATTTCCTAAAGGTCCACATGGCAAATTATTTCCGTATTCTCGGAGTGCTCCCCCACCCACCCACCCTTCCTGACCAAATAGTAATTTCGAGAAATTGGGAAATAAAACAGCATTCAGTTATGTCATTATTGCGGTCTTCGGTTGCTATTTCTTAATGTGCAGACACACATAAATCAACATCTCTGAGGCTGCTGTTGATTTACAAACAGCAATAATTCAACAGCGGGACGGAACCCAGCCGGCTGCATCACCAACGAAGCCTATTTTAGCTGGGTTGGCCTGGAACGTTAGGCAGACAATAATCGGCTTCCAAAATGGCGGAGTTTCACACGCTCCCAAATATCCCAGATAAAACCACCGGCTGTACGATTTGCATCTGTGCTTATTTGTTACTTGTTAAGTTCCTGGCAAATCTGACTGGGAGAGGGGTGGGGCGAAAAAGCGTTCTTGCCCTGTTAGGAACGGAAACCTCACCATGCCAGAAACCTCACAGCGGGGGTGGCCAAACTTGATTAACGTAAGAGCCGCAGGACATGAATGTCAGATGTTTGAGAGCCACAAGACAGGAAGGAAGGAAGGAAGGAAGGAAGGAAGGAAGGAAGGAAGGAAGGAAGGAAGGAAGGAAGGAAGGAAGGAAGGAAGGAAGGAAGGAAGGAAGGAAGGAAGACTATAGATATATACCCGGCCCTTCTCTCTGAATCAGAGTCTTAGAGTGACTCATAATCTCCCTTATTTTCTTGAGAGCCAGTTTGGTGTAGTGGTTAAGTGCGCGGACACTTGTCCGGGAGAACCAGGTTTGATTTCCCACTCCTCCACTTGCAGATGTTGGAATGGCCTTGGGTCAGCTATAGCTCTTATAGGAGTTGTCCTTGAAAGGACAGCTGCTGTGAGAGTCCTCTCAGCCCCACCCACCTCACAGGGTGTCTGTTGTGGGGGAGGAAGATAAAAGAGATTGCAAGCTGCTCTGAGACTCTGAGATTCGGAGTGGAGAGCAGGATATAAATCCAATGTCTTCTTCTTCTTCCCCCACAACAGTCTGTGGGCAGCATTCCCTCTAGGCTGAGTAAGTGTGAGCTAGCTCACAGATTTTTAGCTGCCAACTCACACATTTTTGTCTTAGCTCCGGAAGGATGACCCCAGAGCACACTAATTGATGCAGTAGCTCACAACTTGAATGCCACTCGCTCACAGAGTAGGATTTTTGCTCACAAGACTCTGCAGATTAGAGGGAGTGTTGCCTGTGAGGCAGGCGGGGCTGAGAGAGCTCTGACAGAAGCTGCCCTTTCAAGGACACTTCTGCTAGAGCTATGGCTGACCTAAGGCCATTCCAGCAGGTGCAAGTGGAGGAGTGGGGAGTAAAACCCGGTTCTCCCAGATAAGAGTCCGCACACTTAACCACTTAACCACTACACCAAACTGGCTCTCAGTGATGGGAACCCTCATGAGATACTGGAATCTAGTGGATCGATGCTTCTAAATTTGCAGAGATGACACAGACTCCCAAAGCGACTGGGGGAGAAAAGTAACGCACAGAGTGAACAACATTGACTCGATTATGCGTTTACTTCCCATTTCTTTTTGGGCAGCGTTCATTTTTCAAATACCACATCGCGTCGTTTGCTTCCATGGGAAAAGTCGTCTTGCAGATTTTAACAATTGTGACATTAATAAAATAAAGGAACCTTTAAAGGAGGAACGAGAGGCAGAGAGTGTCGGGCCAGATGTTTCGACCGCAACGTTTTGTGAAGCGCCGCTTTCCAAAAAAATGGAACAGAAATATTTCTTTTCAAAATTCTTTGTGTGCCATTTAAAGGAACCAACGAAGTATGGAGCGGGGGCGGGGGTGGGGAGAAATATTTCTCTGGATTGGAAATGTGTCTAAAATGTGTGTGTGTGTGTTGCTGTCGTCAGATCAAGGATTTCGGAAACTTTGAGTGTACTTCTGTCAAATGTGACATAACGGCTAAAAGGCAGACCTGGGAGCCAAGCAATTTCTGGTTCAGATCTCACCAGTGCCTCAAATTTGCCACAGGCAATTCTCTCTCCTCTTTCTCCCTCCCTCCCTCCCTCTCCTCTCCATCCTCCTCTCTCCCTTCCCCCCCTCCCTTCCTCCCCCTCTCTCTCCCATTCTGTCCCTCCCTCTCCCTTCCTCCCTCTCTCTTCTTTCCTCTCCCTCCCCTCCCTCTCTCTCACTCTCCCCCTCATTCCCTCTATCTCTATTCCTCTCCCTCTCTCTCCTCCCCTCCCTCCCTCTCTCTCCCTCCCTCTCTCCCCTCCCTCCCTTCCTCCCTCTATCTCTTTTCCTCTCCCTTTCCTCCCCTCCCTCCCTCCTCCCCTCTCCCTCCCTCTCTCTCTCCCTCCCTCTCTCCTTCCCTCCCTTCATCCCTCTCTCCCTCCCTCTCTCCTTCCCTCCCTCCTTTTCTCCCTCCCTCTTCCCTCTGTCTCTCCCTCCCTCTTCCCTCTGTCTCTCCCTCTGTCTCTCCCTCTCTCCTTCCCTTCCTCTCTCCTTCTCTCCCTCCCTCTCCCCTCTGTCTCTCCCTCTCTCCTTCCTTCCCTCCCTCCTTCTCTCCCTCCCTCTCCCCTCTGTCTCTCCCTCCTTCTCTCCCTCCCTCTCCCCTCTGTCTCTCCCTCTCTCCTTCCCTCCCTCCTTCTCTTCCTTCCTCTCCCCTCTGTCTCTCCCTCTTTCCTTCCCTCCCTCTCCCCTCTGTCTCTCCCTCTCTTCTCCCCCCCTCTTTTTCTCCCTCCCTCTCCCCTCTGTCTCTCCCTCTCTCCTCCCCCCTCTTTCTCTCTCTCCCTCTCTCTCTGCCTTCCTCCCCTGGAAGCCAGCCTCCAGGTGGGACCAGGAGATCCTCCAGAATTACAGCTCAGTTCCAGATGTCAGGGATCTGATTCCCTAGAGAAAAGGGATGTTTTCCAGGTTGGATTCTCTGGGTTTAGAGCCCACTGGGGTCCTTGTCTTCAAGAGTTTCCCGGCAACCCTACTCCCCCCTCATCGCCCTCTGGTGGCCAGGGGGACCTGCCCCACCCTGTTTTGTCCGCCCCCAATCAAAAGTTCCTCCTCCTGCGCTTCCACTGGCCAGATCTGAACTGGACGTCCGGGTCAGTCTGGTCTACTCAGACTGGCAGCGGCTCTTTCCCATGACCTCCTGCCTATTCAGAATGGAGGGCAGGATATGAATCCAGTATCTTCTACTCATTTTAATCGGAGATGCCGGGGATCGATCCTGGGACCTTCTGCATGCCAAGCAGAGGCACTTGAGCTGAGCCAGTCTTATGCTGAATCAGACTATCAAGGTCAGGATTTTCTTGTCAGACTGGCAGCGGCTCTCCAGGGTCCCAGGTAGACATCTCCCAATCACCTAACCGGGGATCTTCTAACTGGGGATTGAACCTGGGACCTTCTGCGTGGCAAGCAGATGCTCTAATACTGAGCCACGGTTCCTCCTTTCAGAACTCAGCTACACATTACCATTTCTTCAGTACCTCTTTCAAATGCTCCCCCACCACCCCCGCATTGTAAATATGGCTTCCGGGACTGATTTATCAAGAAGAAGAATTGTAGATTTATACCCCGCCCTTCCTTCTGAATCAGAGACTCAGAGCGGCTCACAATCTCCTTTACCTTCTTCCCCCACAAGAGACACCCTGTGAGGTGGGTGGGGCTGGAGAGGGCTCTCACAGCAGCTGCCCTTCCAAGGACAGAGTCCCAGAGCGGCCTACAATCTCCTTTCCCTTCCTCCCCCACAACAGACACCCTGTGAGGTGGGTGGGGCTGAGAGGGCTCTCCCAGCAGCTGCCCTTCCAAGGACAGAGTCTCAGAGCGACATACAATCTCCTTTCCCTTCCTGCCCCACAACAGACACCTTGTGAGGTGGGTGGGGCTGGAGAGGGCTCTCACAGCAGCTGCCCTTTCCAGGACAACCTCTGCCAGAGCTCTGGCTGACCCAAGGCCATGCTAGCAGGTGCAAGGGGAGGAGTGGGGAATCCAACCCGGTTCTCCCAGATAAGAGTCCTCACACTTAACCACTACACCAGACTGGCTCTTTCAACCACCCATTCAAGGACAACCTCTGCCAGAGCTCTGGCTTTCCCAAGGCCATTCCAGCAGCTGCAAGTGGAGGAGTAGGGAATCCAACCCGGTTCTCCCAGATAAGAGCCCGCACACTTCACCACTACACCAAACTGGCTCTCAAGGAACAGAATGGAGTGGGGAAGAAATGGAACTGTTAACCCTCTCCCATCTTACTGTTTTCTCTCTCAAAAAAGGTCACCTTAAGATACTTTTATGCATGCTGGTGAAAACTTACGTCAACCTGTCTTTTTTCCCTCCACAGTGGTGGTAAAAGCTGCTTGAGGATAGATTTTTCCAAGTATAAGATTGGATTTTCTTATTGTCAAGTCCAAGCCAGTGTTTGGAAACCCCGTGAGGTTTTCAAGGCAAGGGACATCCAGAGGTGGTTTGTCATTGACTGCCTCTGCATAGTGACCCTTGGTGGTCTCCCTGGGGATTATTAGGAAGGGGACTGAAAACAAATCAGCCAGTATCAACATGCCCCTATATAAGAACATAAGAGAAGCCATGTTGGATCAGGCCAACAGCCCATCCAGTCCAACACTCTGTGTCACACAGTGGCAATTTTTTTTTATATATATACACACACACTGTGGCTAATAGCCACTGATGGACCTCTGCTCCATATTTTTATCTAAACCCCTCTTGAAGGTGGCTATACTTGTGGCCGCCACCATCTCCTGTGGCAGTGAATTCCACGTGTTAATCACCCTTTGGGTGAAGAAGGACTTCCTTTTATTTATCTATCTATCTATCTATCTATCTATCTATCTATCTATCTATCTATCTATCTATCTATCTATTTATTTATCTATTTATTTATTTATGATTTGTATCCCGCCCTTCCCACAAGTGGCTCAGGGTGGCTCCCAACAATTAGTCGACATAAAATTAAACAATATTTAAATATATAAACAGTTAAAACCTTAAAAACAGTTAAAACCTTAAAAACCAGTAAATCTGTTTTAACCTGTCTGCTCAGCAATTTCATCGAATGCCCACGAGTTCTTGCACTGTGAGAAAGGGAGAAAAGTACTTCTTTCTCTACTTTCTCCATCCCATGCGTTATCTTGTAAACCTCTATCATGTCACCCCGCAGTCGACGTTTCTCCAAGATATAAATCGATGGTGCGGTCTCATTTGGAGTACTGTATACAATTCTGGTCACCCCACCTCAAAAAAAAGACATAGCATTGGAAAAAGTCCAGAAAAGGGCAACTAGAATGATTTAAGGGTCGGAACACTTTCCCTATGAAGAAAGGTTAAAGCGCTTGGGGCTCTTTAGCGTGGAGAAAGGTCGAC